>NW_006436282.1:24613032-24655364 GCF_000325575.1 Pteropus alecto
GCTCTTCGTCGGTGAACAAGCAGTGGCCAGTGCGCATGCCCAGCAGGTGTGGTCTCTGGAACCCAAGGCATTTTATTTTCACTGGGACACATCCTGCGTAGGACATTTCGAGCACCATGAAACAAGTCAAATGCCTACCCTTCCATTCACTTAATGGATTTCCTAGGATCTTCTGGCCCTAGCAAAGTGCCACCGTGGCCTTTTAGAGGAGTGAGCACAGGAATAAACACAGTAGGTGAGTCCTCTGCCTTAACAAAGTGCCAGTAGACACCAGATGACAGTCCTAATTTGAATGCAGGTTTGTTTGACCTCAAAGCCCATGCTTTTCCCAAGCCTGCTGGCTTGGTGAGGAGGTCAGCAGGCAACAGAGAGACTTGGAGGATAGAGTTTGTTCTGTGAGTTTATCCAGAGCCCATGGCATGTTGTAACTATGCCAGGCGTGTGTGAGCACTCAGGACCTAATAACTGCAAAGGGGGGTCTACACAGTGACTGGCTGGTTATGGGAGGGCTGGAATTGGGGGTAAATGCCCTCAGGGCACATGTGCCAAGCATGCAAACACTCCCCCACCCTCCCTGCACCTCTCAGGGGAGAGGAGGGGGAGACATTTTTTCTGCTCTCACTTAGACGCACGCTGATGCCTGGCATAATTCTCTGCAAAGGGGTTTTTCCTCTTATGACGTTGTTAGGAGGGGAATCAGATGGTTGGCATGCTGGATTGTGTAGAGCTGTCGGAGCAGCAGGTGACCCAGAAAGATCTGCCCTAAGAAGGAAAAGATAGCACGTTGTCCCTGGATAATGATGACAGTCTGTGCACTGCAAAAGTTTCAGAAATGTTATGTGAAACGAGCAAGGGATTTTTCGTACAGCTGGCACTTCACAAAATAAATGTATATTTCATACCTGATTCTTTAATGAGAATTTAAAATGTATTCTCACACTGCTGCCAACGTATGCTCCTAAGTCACAGACTGTTTCCATTCTCTCGTGAAAGAAATCTAGGTGGACTTCCAGTTCAGGACTGTGCCTGGCTCCCAGCCCTCAATGCAACCTGTTCCATTTTCTCACTTTAAAGATATGGGAAAAAATTAAAGCTCCCGTTACTATTGAAAACCACCACTGACAGACCATCTAAAGTCAGAATCAGAGAGGAACTGACGCTGCTTATAAGGCAAATGGAGTTGCGCTGAGAAACGAGTCAAAGAGCCCTCGACACAACACCTGGATTCGTTCCACGAAGCACAGATTGTCAACAAATACAAGACGGTGGAACTAGCTGCGGCCTGATCCGGTCCACTGGACAAGGAGGATCTCGTCTTAGAGGCCACCGGGCAATGAGGCAGGCAGAGGGGCACTCCTTACACTGTGAACTACTTTCTGGAGGGGAATACAAGTCCCAGGGGGAAAATGGGCAGGATACAGAAGCAGGCTCAGGATGTAATGCGATGCGTAATCCCCTAAGTAAAGAGCTGGCTGTGTGAGTTGAGAGAAGGCTTCTGGGAGTAGGGAGTGTGTGGTGTGTGTGTATATACCCGACTACAATAATTAAGTGTCCTAAGGAATCAGGCCATTGAAGAAGAGAGAAGTCTTCCTTTGGATAAAGACCCATAGGAAACTTGGAACAGGCCCAGAGCTGTTTATATATTAACCTGACCTCTCATTGCAATAAAGGGCATCTATTATTGGTTCATAACATGCTGAACAGAGAACAGGCATAAGAGTAATCCATTTGCCATATCTGCTTCCAATCGTCAAATCCGAAAAGGAAATCTGGTTACTTTTCGAAAAAAATAAGAAAGCCATCAAATAATTTGGAACTACAGAAGCATACTTTATACCAAGAAAAAAAGGAAACGGTATTTGGAAACCTCCAAAGAAAAGGATATCTCTGAAAAAATGTACCTCAATGACCAGAAAAATACATTTCAAGAAAATGTTTCGGTGTCATCCAAAGATGTAAGAAGGCAGAAATAGGAACAATGTCCTGAGCGAAAAGACAGGGTGAGTAAAGGGACAGATGACAAGGAGCCATTGTGGGAAAGGAGAACCAAAACAAACAAACAAACAAACAAACAAACAAAAACACAAAAAAAACACGGAGGCAACAACCACCAAAAAACAGCCCAATTTGTAATGCAGAACATCCTATCCACTGCTGGAAAGACAGATCTGAGAGGCCAAGGAAGGATGAGAAGTCACAATATAATAAGGGAGTTGGGAATGGAAGACAGCAGAGTGTTCCTGGAAGAGAAACAAGAATAAACAGCAGAAAAGCAGAATCGACCCTATAACGAAAGAAATCTTTCTTGAGCTTAAAAAAAGATGGAGAGTGAGGCTTGTGTGGCGGATCCCGAGGGCTCACCATTTGGAGGCACAATAATTGACAAGATAACATACCTCCGCCTCCTCTACCCTCCACTCGCATCTTAGCAGAGCGTTTGTATTCATCCACTCAACAAACACTCATTTGACGTGCCAGGCACGGCAATTATAAAGGTTAAGGCAGAAGTTCCCCAAAGTTTTAGGTAGAACAAAATTGTTTACTTACTCACAGTGACGTTAGATTTCTTTGCAAAACCAAATATTGGAACACTATGAGAAGGCATCTGCCGTCTTAAGGGGATAGTTTGGGGCCCCAGGAGTTTATAGGCTGCAAGTGACCTTTTGTGTGTGAAGGTAACAAAATGACATATGCAGATGCTGAATGTTTAAAAATATGCTTAAATATATTCTATAATCCATGGAAAGCTGGAGCAGAACTAAAGGCCTAAGACTGAAGAGGACATGGTATGGAAGTCCTCAAATAATTACGAATAAAAAGTTAAAGTACAGATGAGCCTGTAGAATTGGTACATATGGGTGAAAACTGAAGAAATATAACAAATATTATACTGGAGAAAGAACGTATATAAATGTACATGCCCTTAACTCAACAATACTAGTAGTAGAAAAATATCCCGAGGAATTATTTAAGGCTGGATGTAATGGTGTCTAAACAAGGATGTAATTTATAATGTTAGTTATAAAGTGAAAAAATTAAAAAGAATAAAAGAGTGGGGATGGCATTGGTTATATACAGTAATTTATACCTATAATGAAATACAACAGAACAATGTAGATAAAATCCTTTTATAGGGTAATAAGCTGTGCTATGTTGTCATGTAAAAAAAGGCAAGTTAAAATCCAATACATACAGTATAATTTTACTTTGGGAGTTTATATACATGTGCATATAAATAGAAAATAAAGTCTATGAATCTTTATAGTTAAGTCTTAATAGTTGTTACAGGTGGGTGGCAAGATTTTGCATGCTTGTTATTTTCTGTTTTGTATGCTGGTTTGTTTTTGGCTCATCTGGATTTACAAGTTTTTCTGCAAGTTACATGTAAGAGACTTAAACAAGACTGTGACATAATTAGATTTTCGAGGGTAGAGACAGGATTGCAGGGTCAATATGAGAGAGAATTGAAGCAAATCAGAGAAGGGATGATGGCAGCCAGAAGCCAGCCAGCGGCAGTGGCAATGGACGAAAGTGGGCTGACTCGAGTGATTCCAAAGGCAAGGAACTGATGAGGCTGGAGATTTGTTGGGTGTGTTATTGAGGCTGCAGACAATTACTGCATTTTCAACTATGAGGAAGAGTCAGTCAGACAAAGAGGAGAATTGGCAACTTTTGCCAGAAGTGTGTGTCGCGGTCTCAGTTGCCTTTCCCAGCCAAACTGCAAATACGTTCACCAAATTTAAATCATTGTTTTCAATGGGAGAGTACAATATCATTCCCTCTGAAACCTCTGAGCATGTTAAGGCAGAGTAAGTCCATCCACCCTGGCTGCAGCAGTCCCCAGACAACGCAGCCAAAGGCTGCTTTGCAAAAAGGGGTCATTCTCTGCTGAGTGCCTCCTTTAGTCCTGAATGGAGAACTCCTGGGGATCCTGGATCAGCCAAGCACAGCACAGTTACTATTTCTGGGAAATTTTTATTTGACCTCAATGACTTACAATGGCAAAGCAATATCCCATTGCCCAGTGATAATCACTGTGACCTTCATTTGGAATGAAGTATTCTTTCCCCAAGGACCTGCTCCAAAATACCATTCAGCAGACTGAGCTCCTGTCAGAACATGGAGATTCATCATGCTGACAGGTTCTCCCTGAGGATTCCAAGTGCCTGAAGATTTGAACAAAGCATCCTTTTATGTGAAGGATGAAGGAGCATATATTTCTCAATGGTGCAGAATAAGGTGGTCTGTAACGATCTATTTTTAGCAGACATTTGAAGTAGGAATAAGTCATTGGGATTTCCATTTCAAATTTTCATTGAAGTTCTTTATCAAAAGACTTCTTTTTCATTTCATCTATTCCTACCACTTATAGTTTATAGCAATAATAACGATAATTATGATAAAATAATACAAATGTTTGTTAGTTTGCCAGAGCGAATTATGAACGTACCTCATTTTATCCTTACAACAACCATACAAATCCAATTTCTACAGATGGCAGAGGAAACACTTATCCATTTGGTTGGACTAAAACCTATCTACCTCCCACACTGAGGAGTTAGGCTTTTATTTTAAAGAATATGCTGTTATCCAGAAAGAACCAATGTACTTCACTTTGACCTTTGCCCTCAAAGTCATCCAAACCTGAATTACCAGTTGATTTCTCCAAGAGTGCGATTGGTTGACTTTCTTTTCATGACCTCCTATATCTAGATCTGGAACAATGGAATGACCAGCATAAAGGAAAATCTCTAAACAGTACAGCCATATTGCCACAGAAACAGATTCAGAAAAACAAACTCGAGAACTCTAGAGGAAGAAAGGATATTACGTAAGCTTTTATTCTACATTTTGGCAGCCTTTGTTCATAGTGGATTATAAACTCATTTGGTTCTACCAAACTTCCTGACACATGTTCTCTCCTCCCAGGATCTGGAAGGTTTCTTTCTTCTGATAAAGTAGAAAATGTTTGTGGAAATGAGGTATATGTTCAGAAAAGGAGAGAAAGCAGACAGGCTGACTCAACTGGTCTGGGGTAGGACCTAGGAAGCTAGATTTTTTTAACCACCCCTCAGTTATTCTTATGCAAGTGGTTTTGGAACAATGTTTTGAGACACTCTAGAGCAGAGTATCTATCTGGTGGAGGTATTCCCAGAGCGGTTAGGAACATGGAGTAATGGAGTCTACGGTCAAATGCCATCCCAATGTCTCACCGATACACAGTATCTAGATTACAGTAGGTAATCAATAAGTGGGAGTCATTATTAATTATCATTCTATTTTATATTATATTATATTTATTATATGAAAAATACAATACAGATAGTGTTATAGTATACAGCAAAGTTGTCATTTCATTCGACAGAAAAAATTAAACACAGATCCCCAAATGTCTGTTGCCCATGGGGTTAGATGAGAGAAAAATCCAACAGTAATAACAAGTATTGCCAAGCTACCCAAATGGATGAGCCATTTAAATTCCTCTTTAAAAAGGAACAGAAAGAGAAGGGACCTCTAAAAATCTTCTCAGCATAAAGAACAGAGACCTCAGAACAGTAGACTCCTGAGTGCCACAACGTGACTACAGATACAATTTTCATAATCATTCCTGAAATCACTCATATTCCAAAAAGAGAAAAGACTTATAAGACTAAAAACTTAGAAATTAAGACACTAAAGCCAAAAAAGGACATTAAAATATCATGCCATAATAACTTATTTCCCACCAAATCCTAATACTAGAGTAGCTCATTCTATCCTGACGGCTACCCTAGGATAAATATTGGTTTTACCTCTATCTGTGATCGAGGGTACTGAGGACAGAGAGATTAAGTAATTTAGCCAGGATGCATACCTTGTAGACAGTGCGACCAGGTAATATCCAGGTTAACAGATCCTAGAGCCTGTGCTGATAATCAGAACCCTCACACAGAGTGGCTGCCCATGTTTTCAAAAGCACGGTCGGCCCCCCAGAATGTGGGCAAAACTCAATGGAAAGGCTGTTTTTTGCATTTTACCAGCTAATTATTATCATTAGCTTGTTAATAGAAAGGAAGTGGATCAAGAGAATGAGAAGACAAACTACAGATTGGAAGAAAATATTTACAAAAGACACATCTGATAAAGGACTGTTCATCAAAATATACAAAGAACTCTTAACACTCAACAGTAAGAACACAACCTAACTTCAAAAAAATGGGCAAAAGACTTTAACAGACATCTCACCAAAAAAATACACAGATGGCAAATAAGCACATGCAGAGATGCCCCATAGCATATGTCATCAGGGAAGGCAAATTAAAACAATGAGATACCACCGCACATCTATTAGAACAGCCAAAATCCAGAACACTGATGACACCAAACGTTGACAAGGATGTGGAGCAAAGGAACTCTCGCTCATCGTTGGTGGGCATGCAAAATGGTACAGCCATTTTAGAAGATGGTTTGGTGGTTTCTTACAAAACTAAACATACTCTTACTACACAATCCAGCAATCAAACTCCTTGGTATTTACCGAAAGGGACTGAAAATTCATGTCAACACAAAAACCTGCACATGGATTTTTATAACAGCCTTATTCATAATTGCCAAAACTTGGAAGCAACCAAGATATCCTTCGACAGGTGCATAGATAAATAAACTGTGATACATCTGTGGGGGAGGAAAAACAATTTTCCTGCTACTATTCTGAAAAAGCTGTATACTATATGATTTCAATTATGTGCTATTCTGGAAAAGATAAAACTATTCGATTACCAGATTAAACTGGAAACGGTAAAAATGTCAGTGGTTGCCAGGGGTTAGGAGAGAGGGAGGGATTAATAGGCAGAGTACAGAGGATTTTTTAGGGCAGTAAAACTATTCCGTTTGATATTACAATGGTAAATATAAGTCACTGTATAAAACCTATAAAATGTACAACATCAAGAGGGAATCCCAATTTACACTAGAGACTTTAGGTGATAATGATGTGTCCATGTAAGTTCTGTGACCAATGCAGACCTCTGGTGCAGGATGTCGTGCACGTTTGGGGGCAGGGAGACTATGGGGACTCTGTGAACCTAAAATGGCTCTAAAAAAATCTAAACTTATTTTTTTTTAAAGTGGATGCTGATCTTTAAACATAGGTAGCTTTTTACAATTCATTTATAAACAGTGATCTCCAAAGGGGCAAGAATTACATTCATCTTGTTTGCTTTTTAAAAATTTATTTTAAAATAGTAAACTCAAAAAGAAGTTACAAAAACAGGAGAGAGAGGTCTCCTGTTCCTTTCCTCTAGTTTCCCCAATAGTTTTGCATAACATTTTGCATAACTCTAATACGATAGCAAAATCAGAAAATCAACGCAGGTGAGATGTGTGCACATAGCTCCAGGCCATTTTGCCACATGCGTGGATTCCTGTAAACACCACAACATACCTTGTTCCAGTGCTACGATACTCAATAATACTATTAAGTGACGCAGTAAATGAACAAATCGGCATGTGGCTGAATAGAGGACAAGGGATGGCATAAATATATAGCACATAGTTCTCCTTGCGTATAGGCTCAGTCGCTCTCACAAGTCATTTTTATTTTCATCAAGTCTTGACCTGAGAGTCGTTGATAGGTGCATGGATTGGGAGAACCCTACCATACCATTAAAGGACACTGCCTACCATTTCAGGTTGACTAACTGAGCGAGCCTACCTGAGTTTAATTGCCCTCCCCAAAAACATTTTGATTGAAATAATATAACATAAATATAGGGGGAGATTTAAATGAATAAAGTTTAATATAAATATATAAAGACTTAAATATATATGTTAAACATTTAATATGTATTTGTTACTAATGATAGGAAAGAATGCTATCCATGTGCTAAAAAAATAAATAATTAATTGATAAGACTTTCTTACCTGATTCGCAGCAGGTGAGATGAAAAGCCAGCACGTGGGAAGAAAAGCAAAAACTTGCCTTGGTAGTAAATGGAAAGGATTCACGTTAAGACTCCATTCTCAATCCCAGAACTCAGAAACCAAAAGCTGGAAATAAAAGATTCTGAGTATCAGTTATGGAAGAAATGCACCAGACCCAATGGCAGAGCCACGGATCATGTGTGGTGTCCTCTAGTCTATACCGGCTGAAGGAGGCATGCTGGACGCGAGCTAGGCTCGGGGTGTGGGATTGGGGTGCATGCTGGCAGAGACAGTTCTTACCAGGGGTGGGGATGCTAAATAGAGAGATGCAGCAGTGCCTCAACCCTCCCCTCCATCCCCAAAGTGCCGAGGTTCTAGGTGGAGCTAGTGTTCTTGCCTTAGTCTCTAAAAATAACTGGACTCTGATCTGGCCAAGTGGGACGGGGGTGTCCAAACCCCTGGCACCTATGCTCTGCAAGAACCATCGCCTTGTCCCTCCTCAGAGATTCGGCTCTGAGTAAAACTCCTCCTGAGCCCATCCTCTCCCAGGGAGCCTTGCCAGCCCCCAGGGTCCAGCTATGCAAAAACCCCACCCTGCCTGAGGGCTGTGGCAGTGCCTGATCCCTGGAGACTGCTTAACCTTACACTTGAGGGTAATAAAGGAAGAGCAGACCACCTTGACTGATCTCTCTTTGACTCTTGGTGTCCTGAATTTTTCATCTCCTTGTGAATAAAAGAATCAAAGTATATTCAATCCCAGAGAAGTGTTATAGCCCTGAATTTTGCAATATTTAAACATCTTGAAAAGATAGGCCAACCTCTGATAGAAAAATCAATGAACACGAAGATTCTGTAGTTCAAAAGATACTCTTTAAGGAATTTAAGTGCAATCCAATAAGAAAATAACATAGTAAGAGATATGTTAAAAAAAACAGCGAGAGAAATTATCAGTTTGCAAAGGATGTGACTAAGAAGAAAAAATAAGATCATTTGGAAAACCCACTGGGCCTAATAAGAGATTTAATTAAAGTAGCTGATTATAAAACCAATAAACGCAAAAAGCAATTAGCTTTTCTATATACTAGTCATAACTTATTAAAAAAATATAAAACCTAAAGATCAAATTTTCAATAGCAACCAAAACACAAAATGCATATGAATACACTTTAAAATAAATATAGTGATTAATATGTAGAAGAATTACAGAGGTTAACTGAGTGACATTTTTAAATTTAATAATTGAAAATCCATTTAATGTTTCTGGTCAGAATAAACATATTTGTAATTGTTTACTATATACATATCACCAACTTACAACTATTACCCATTGCGATCTTCACCATATCGTAAAGATTTCAATTACCCCCAAATCAAAATTTTAGTTGAACGTAACTTAGATGAAGACTCCAGCTGGATTTTTCATTTTAAAACTAGCAGATATTATTTTTAAAGCACATCTGGAAACATGGACTCTTGATATATTCCAAGAAATTTGCAAAAAGGAAAACAGTGAGTGAAATCTAGCTGCTCGCCTTAAAACAAGGCTATGTTGGCTTAAGACTGAAAAGCAAAGGAACAGAATGAAAGGCCAGAAACAGATCAAACATACATAAGACTTTAGGATATAAGAAATGAGGTTTGAAAGGAAGAGGGAAGGAGAAAGCGATTGAATAAACAGTGCCAGGACATGTGCTCCAGCAGACTGAGGTTCCCCCGCCCTGCACACGCTTAGCTCGGAGCCGCCTGCAGCTCTGTGCACCTGCTTTTCTCTCTAAATGAACACTGTCCGCCTAAGCTGTTTCTGCTCTCTGTTCAATGCCTCCTCCTCGGCGAAGTCTTCCTTGGCCTTCTTAACTAAAATAGCACCCTGTGGAGGATTTGAGGGATTTCAGGGCTGATCAATGTGAACAGGTAAGACACAAAAAAAGAAATGCAATTCACCGGTAAACCTTATTTTTTAATGTTTAATGGTGCCACAAACAAAAACCATGCAAATAAAAATAACAATGAGCACCAGGTTTGCCTGTCAAGAGAAGAAAGTAGGTTTTCGAGACATTGGTGGTACATCGGGCCATTTCTAATTAAATAAAATCTGAAATGGTATGAACAAAATGTTAGGAAGTATTTCTCTCTGGGTCATATTTTGCTTTTTGGTACTTTCTAATTTTTTACCAATACATATTCCTTATGTAATAAAAAAGTAACTATACATAAAAAATAAACCTCTCGTTCCTAGGGTGAGCCAATTCTATAAAATAATGCTCCAGTACTGAGAACTGCCCAGATATAATAGCACAGAGGACTGGGTGATCTTTCTTTGTATAAGGGCCAGGGGATGAGGGTTGACACTGTACAGATGGATCTTGAAGTCCCAGCAGAGGTTTTCCAAGTGGCCAAAGCAGAAAGCGATTGGGGTACGGTAGTGTCATAATGAAAACAAATGACGCTTTGAATTCTTATTCTCCAGAACTCACAAGGGACACGAAAAGTTTATCGTGTAACTGGGCTCAGGCTGCAGTTCACCTCGTTGGTTATGGGTAAATGGCAGAGTTCTTGATGAAATTTGCAAAGCAAGGGGCAGTAAAAAGAGCGCTTTTCTCTAATCTCTCACCCCCGGGAGGGCTGGGACAGGTTTCCTGGTTGCTCACCTTCCTTATTTATGAAGGAATAGGACGAGTTTACCAGCAGCGGGGAAGGAAGCGGTAATGGCGAGAAAAGGACTTGGCAGTGTGGTTTACATATCAGTTGTTCACAGCCGTTGTTTCGGAAAGCCAGCTGTCACCTCAGCTTGAAACCGAAGGGAAGTGGAGTTCAGGTCCAGCTCCTCCTTCTGGCTCATCATCCAGGCAACTCCGAGAGGATTCCCAGGGTCATTTTGGGATTCTTCTGTTTATCCATCATAGAATCCCAGGGTAGCTTTGAGACTCTTCTCGTATCTATACTAGAGGTCCATGACGCTTTATTAATTCTAATTTTACTGAGGCTGGAGTTGACGCATCCATGCTTTAAGGGTAATGTGCAGCATACGTCACTCAACTAGTGAGTGAGGCTAGTGGGCCGCCCAGCAGTCACATTTCTACTAGACTTCTTGTATATTTATTGGCACATGCACATGCTCACTTTTACTGTAAGGCTGTGACTTTGTGAAAAGTAGGCATAACAAGGGTGCTGACTGCCAATGCTAACAGTGGCTGTAAGAAGGAGAGATTGGTGGTTCTTGGAGAGAAAAGAGAAGTTCTGGATAAAAATGACAGAGAAGAGGAATATTAACTCATCTAATTGTTCAATTTTAAATGATAACAAGTCCAGCATTTAGAAAGAAACAAAGATGATTCATGAATCTTTTAATGATGGCCTGAACCAATTCAAAAATTGCTTATCTGGTAAGGATAACATGAATAATTGATGCAGTGGTGGTTAGCTTGGAGCGTTAGCAGGTGTTGGACTCTACAGGAACCCATGCCCAGCAAAAGTACCGTTAAGACTTTGATGGCATATGTTGAAAAATAAAAGTTAGTTGGAAATTTTAGGAAATATTTTTTCTTTGCAGACTTTAGATAATGGGCCTTTGTAAGAAGAGGGCTTCTTAGTTACACCTCTGTACAAATGTGAACTCTATAGGGATGGCGAATGTCAATCATCATTCTTGGTCAGTGCTAATAGCAATGCAGTGCACTACTATTCTCATGACAAAATATACCATGACTACTATTTAAATTACTGTAGTTTTGCATGTATAGAGTCATGGAACTCACAAAATTTTCAGCTACTATATACAGCATTATATGAAAAGAAACTATATGGCATTCAAGAAAATAGTTTTGCAACTGTCATGAGATACTTCTCTTATGAATATTGAAGACGACTTTGCTATAGCTACAGGGTTAACTGGGAGGGAAGGCAATGGATTTTGATGTTGAGGAGATCGGGGAGCGGGGAAGGCCACCAGGAGGCTGTGTTTCAAGCCATGTGTAAGGGATAGGGTCACGAAAGGGTCACAATCATTGAGTGATAAAATCAGATTGGTTCCCCTGGAAACCAATTCCCCTGAAAGATTCTCCTGGAGCAGTGTGGAGGACAGATTGGTAAGAAACCAGACTGCAGGAGTCAAGGTGACAACTTCAAGACATTTGAATAGTCTTAAAAAGATGATGAGGGTCCCGAGGTCACCCTGGCTGGATTTAGATTCAGTTGGGGAACTTTTGAAACTACACGTTCCGGAAACTACACCATTCCAGGTCAATTATATCAGAATCTCTGACGGTGACTCCTGGGCTTCAACATTTTTTAATGTTCCCCAGCTGATTCTGATGTAAGGTGAGAGCTGAGAATTGTGCTCTAAACCAAGCAATGGCAATAGATGTGGATATATTCAAAAACCTTTTAGAAGATAGATCATCATGATGGCTCACTAATAGAAATGAAGGAACAGGAAGTATCTAACTTCAGGGTGTAAAGCGTGTCAACTTCACAGCTTGGAGGAGAGGGTGGCACTTACGAAAACGGAAAACATGGAGGACTTTCTCAAAGCTGAGAACATTTTAAGCTTGAATACACTATAATGTGTAGTCTCCTCAAAACCTAACTCACCCTACAAAGCTATAAACTTATGGTGGCAATTAGCAAAGAAAGTCTTTATCATTTGAAAAATAATTCTTTTCTAGTGTTGAGAAAATCATATCTGCTCAAATGTCACAAAAAATGGCTTGGCTATAGATGTTTTCTCAGGGGAGATCTGGATATGAAATAGCAACATTTCACTATGGGTTTTGCCCCTGACGTTAGATTTGTTTCTTTCAAGACTTGAGTGGAGGGTCTCCTCGGAGGACAGTGTTTCTCAGCATTTCGGTCTAAATGGCCATGAAGTTTCATAGCAATTACTACATTTCTGTCTTCTTGAAAACCCATGTCCCGCTGCAAGTGTGTTCTCTGTCATCTCCTGCTGGCTTCACTTATTTTTCTTTCTGTTCTCTCCCCATTAAACGGTTGTATTTATCTCTGAGATGGCGTTTCTCTCAGATAGCATCTCTCCACAGGAGACGCCAACATCACTAGGCTTCCATTATCCTTACAGCTAGTAACCAGTCACTAAAGCCATGGGATGAACCAGTGTGATTGGCCAGGCCTGGGTCACGAGTTCGCTCTAGGTGGGGAGAGTAGAGTGAACACCACCTGAATAATGTAGATTACAACCTAGTTGGAGAAGGATGGTTGAGATCCTGTCATCAAGAGAAAAA
This sequence comes from Pteropus alecto, assembly GCF_000325575.1. NCBI lineage: Eukaryota > Metazoa > Chordata > Mammalia > Chiroptera > Pteropodidae > Pteropus > Pteropus alecto. The sequence goes on from NW_006436282.1 coordinate 24,626,172, forward strand.
AACACATGCAGGGTAAGCAAAAACAACAAGCGACCAGGAAAACTTCTGAGAGTCTCCGGCTTTGTTTCCTTGAGTCTCACCAGCGTAATGTGAACCCAGGAATGATCCATGGACTACTGTGCTCCCTCCCCCGTCTCCAAGCTCAGCCACGCGTGGGGGCAGAGAGGGCTGCGCTCCATGGGGCGGCCCTGCAGCTTTCAGAGAAAGGACCACCCTGGAGGTAAAAGCTAAAGGCCGACTGTTGCCGTTTGTAGCAGGGCTACCCCTCCTGTTTCTTATGCCACAGCTCTGTTCCTCTCCTCTGACTTTCTGACGATGATTAACGAGTAAGTGAATGAGTGAATAAATCAATGAATAAACGAATATATATTTGGGTCCGACACATAGGTTCTCCACAGTCCTCATGCCAGCCCTCCTTCTTTCCTCCAAAATATAAATCGAGTGATTATCAGAATATAAGAGCTGAAAAAGTGACAGCTCTTGAGTCAGGATCCAGAGAAAAACAAAACAGGCTTGTGAAAAGTGATGCTTAATGAGCTGATTTCCAAAAGCAGAAGACGGAGCTTTAAAAATATTCATTTCTTTGAAATAGTAGTTAAGGTTTTAATAACCTACCCTGAGGAAGTCATCTAAAACTGCTGATAAAGCCTTTTGCCAAGTGATTTTCATCGCAGGGCTATTTATAACAGCAGAAAATTGTAAACAATTTAAGTGCACGACATCGAAAAAACAGTTAAATAGCATATGCTACATCCCTTCAAAGAGTATAATATTCCATTAAAATAACGTTAATAATAAATTTGTAATAATATTTTTTAAATCTCATAAAGTAAATGAAAAGCAAAATAGAAAATTCTATGCGTACGAGAACTCCAGCTGCATAAAAAAGTAAAGCCTTACATAGAAAAAGAATGTAAATAACTTGGTTTGGGTGATGATAAAAACAAGCGATCCTCCTTCTCTCTCCCCTTTCTACTTTTCTCTGGTTTCCATATTTTTGGTAAGCATAACTGTTGTTCAACTGTCAGTCATCTTGACGGGCCAGCAGAACTTGACACAGCTGATTCTTCCCTCCTCGCTGAAAAACTTTCCAAACTTCCCTTCTAGAATACCATCCACTCCTGGTTTTTCTCCCACATCATTGGTTCCCCCTTCCCTATTTTCTTTCCCTGTTTTTCATCTTCTCCCTGATCGTTTAGTGTCTGGTATTCCAGAACTTGATCCGTAGATCTTCCCTCTTCTCTGGCCACGCCCACTTCCACAGTGATCTTGTATGGCAACGTGACTTTACATATCACTTATGTGCTGATAATTCTGCCATTTATGTCTCCAGACTAGACGTCACTCCTGAACTCTAGACTTGAGTCAGCAACCCTACTAGACACCACCGCAAAGAGATATCTCAAACAATTTCATGTGCGAAACTCAATTCCTGATCTTCTCCCCGCAAACCTACTCCACTTGGACCCTTTCTCATCTCTTTCAGTCCAGATTTGGTCAAGAAACCAGAGTCACTCTAATGATTATAGGAATAAAGGGAGAAAATAGAGATAATCCTGTTTTTTTTTCCCAATCAAGTTCAAGGATTTGTATGAGAACGGGGCCGCAAAGGTCACAAATCATGGTCTGACTTCCTGTTCTTCTGCCTTTCACTAGCTATGTGACCTTGGGCAAATTCATTTAACCATGCTGTCTTCATTTCCTCATCCATAAAATAAAATGAATAAGGGATACATGCTTAACACAGAAATAAAGCCTGAGAGGAACTTTAAAACTAAGCATTCTATACAGATAATATTTTCATCTGATTTATTTAACACTGGTCTAGTACATATTACAAGGCAGATACTGGTCTAAAGATTTAACTAATATTAACTCTTTAACACTCAGGAGATAGGTGGTTCCTTATCTTAAAGATGAGGTAACCGAGGCACAGTGAATTCGAATAACTTGCACAAGGTCACACAGCTAGTAAGTATTAGAGTTGGAAGCAACCTAGACAGTTGGCTCCAGAGTCTGTTTATTTATTTGTATTTTTTATTTTTCAAATACAGTTCACATTCAATACATTATTCATTTCCAATGGAAAGCATAGGGGTTAGACATTTATATAACCTATTAAGTGATCACCCCCAAGGAGTCTAGAAACCATCTAACACCATACACGGTTATTACGATATTATCGATTATGTTCCTCGTGCTGGACTTTACATCCCCACGACTACTTTGTAACTGCCCATGTGTCCTTCTTAATCTTTTCCCCTTTTTCACCCAGCCCCCCAAACCCTCTCCTATCCGGCAACTACCAGTTTGTTCTCCAGAGTCTGTTGAAATCACTGTGTCATACCTGATCAATAATATGCTCACTAGCCAGTACTCTGCATCCCTTCTCAAATAACATAATTCTTTAGAATCCCCATTTCCCAGCTAAGACAGACATTTACCAGCCATCTCGTCCCTCCAACCATCCAGAATGTGTCCGCTCTTAGGAGGCTGGCTCCTGGGCAGAACTATTCTTCATACTACTCCTTCTCCTATTTCCACATTCAGACAATGACTGTCTAGCCCTCTGTTCAACGCCAGTCTGTCCAATAATGCCCGTGGTCATTTTCTTTTTACTTTAGAAAACCTTGTTTTTCAATATGTCCTTTCTTTAGAATCTTTAAGTCTCTGTGTGTGTGTGTGTGTGTGTGTGTGTGTGTGTGTGTGTGTGTGTGTTTACTGGTGCTTATCCATCAACCTAGAAACAAGTGGAAGCCTTCATATTCTGGAGGAACAAAATATTCCCTTAAGCACAAGTCCCCCTCAAACGTCCACTTCAGGCTCTCTCTTCCCATCCAAACTTCTCAAGAGAATCCAGCCCACTCTGTCTTCAGTGCTCACTCACTCCTCTGCCCACCAGTTCTGGTTTTGCTCCCATGCAGGTTATGAATGATCCTTTTTCTAGTTGCATAATGCCAGTGACATTTTCTAGTCCTTATCTGCTGGACTTCTGTGCCTTATCTGCCTCAGATCCTCACTTCCTCCTCCATGAAACTCTCGAACTTGGTTTCCGTTACCCTGGACGCTTATTGTTCCCCTCACTCCTGTCTTTGCCTCTTTTTTCTCACTTGCCTCCTAACTGTCTGTGTCTTCAGGTTGCCCTAGAGCTTCTCAGCACCTCCTTCTCTCTCAGGGCGATCCTCGTGCTTTGTCTATAACCTGTAACACGATGAAATGTCCCCTCCATTTCTGCTCACCTACCTACGGTGTCTTCTCTCGCCCGCCTCCCCTCTCTGCCTCTTCCCATCCAATCCAGCTAAAATATAATTGGAACATGCCATTTCCTACTTTAAAACCTCCAAAACGCTAACGACTTCGAAGTTGCCTGCCTTTATCTATGCCGTTCCTCTTGCTTGAAATTTCCTTTCCTGACCCTCCCCAAACAAAACCTACTCGTCCTTTACGCTACAACGCAAAGGTCATTTTTCAATTTGTTTCCTGTTTAGAGCTTTTTTGTCTTCAATTAAATTTTTAACATCCAGCAGAGTAGGAGTTCATACTAGCAATTAATTTCAGTTTGAGAGGATGAAGAATACTGTTTTTCTTGTACAACTACAAACATAAGTGTAAAGAAGGCTTAGATTCCAGGATCCCTTAACTGGGTGACAGGTGGGACGTGAAGAGGGGCTAGAGGAAAGGGGTCTGGGTACCACTGCCTTGCTGCTTTCTTTCAAATGAAGCTCATTGTGGCTCTAGGCATGGTTACTGCCTGGTTCTGCTCAGCACAGCTCTCAGCCAGAGAGCATAATTGATGTGCGACAGCCTGGGCTTTTGCCAGCTCATGGAGCGAGGCCCTCTAATTCAGAGAAAAAGGAATTGGGCCTCTGCCAGCTACGTACCGTTCATGCTTTCATATGGGCATGTCAGAACCTGATTTCGGTCTGACAAATCAGGAAAAATAAAACTGTCAGTATCCAGGCCTGCTCTTTGCTGAGACTGTTAGCTCGGTAATGGAAGAGAATGTCATGGCTCTAAGCATCTGCATAATATCTATTGATCAGGCCTCCTCAGCGCTCCTATTTCTCATACTAGGTTCTGGCAGTGAGGGAGGACTATTTGGGTCTCACATCACAGCCTCTTCACACCGAGCCTGGGCCACAGTCACTAACATGGCTCCAGAAGGAGGCAGGAGGTCTCCCGTGTGACCAAATAAGAGGCAGCCTCAGGCTGGAGCAACAACAGTGTGAGACTGGGTGTTGGGGCAGCTGGGTTTTAGTCACAGCTCTGCCACCACCTTGCTGAGTGACCTTGGGCAAGCTGCCAGCCCATCCTGTTCCGCTTTGCCTTCCACACTGCCCGGAATCCCTCTATTATAATCTCTCCTGGGCCAAGGTTTGATGCTCTCATTAAAATGAAAATGCTGTTGAGAGAATAAGTGGCTTTAGCCATTAGCCTAAAGAATTGGGACTAATTTGCAGTCAGTTAAATTTGTTTACAATCTAGAGCTCTTTGGTTTTGGAGGGCTGAAGCAGAGGCGGGAGCAGGGGGAGAAGGCTAACCGGCTGTTGGGAATCCTCTGCCTGGGTGTGAGGTGGGTGGCACAAGAGATTACTATAGAATCATGGACGAGGGTCTGTGAGACATAGCTTGGGTCACGGCATCCATCTCCTCACGGTGCCTGAATCCCTGATAGATGGACAGAGGACCTTTGCATAATCCCCTCTAGAATGGATAATCGGGATAATTGCCTCCTCCTAAGGCAAGCCACCTGGAAGGGCCAAGACATTACTGAGAGAAGACCCTGAGCCCAGCCCCATATTTGTCTTAAATCTAATACTTCTCCCAGGTGACAGCCCTTAAGAAAATGTATGACAGGCACATGTCATGGTTGAGAGTGTGACCTAGAATCTTTCTACTTCCAGATAAACATATCCTATCTTTTCTCTGCCACATGTGCAACCCCAACAGAGTCGAGCCCTCTTGTGGCCAGTCTCAGCCTGATATTATGCCCCAAACAAACATCCAACTTTTTCATTAGTCTTAATGAAATTTCTCAGAGGCGATGGCATTTATCAGTGGTGATAAACTGCATGGAACACAGCAAATGTCTTAAAAATTCCTCTCTATCCATCCATTTACCTCTCCCAAAGTCTCCAACGGCTGCTCAGAATCTCTTCAGTCTGTCTCCTAGGCTCTCTTCACCAAAATGTTCTTCCTAAATCTTTTAAGGAAAGAGGGAAGGAGGAGAGAGAGAATTGAGAAGAAAGGAAGGAAAGTTTACATTATTGAGAGCCTATTATGTTCCAAACACTTAAACGACATTTGATTTTGACAAAGTATATTACCTCAATTTTATAAGGTAATATACTCAAGATGTCCAAGTAACTTGTCCAAGGTCACAGAGCAATTAAATACCAAACAATGGATTCAGATAGTGACTATATCGCAGGCTGGCTAGGCCCAATTACACTCAAAATAATTTGCATCAGAGAACATTCGATGGCTGCCAGATGAGAGGTGGTTTTGGGGGGTTGGATGAAAATGGGGAAGGGATTAAGAGGTACAAACTGGTAGTGTCAAAATAGTCATGGGGATGTAAAGTATAGCATAGGGGAGAGAGTCAATAATATTTTAGTAACTATGTACGGTGTCAGATTTATGGGGTGATCACTTCATGAGTTATATAAATGTCTAATCACTATGTTATACACTTGAAACTAATATAATATTGTATGTTAACTATAATTGCAAAACAAAAAGTTATTAAAAAATAAAACTTCATATCCTCCTAAGAGCCTGAGCCAAGCCCTGAAGCCCCGGAGATGCAGTGTTGAATAGGGCAGAAAGTGTGCTAATCACAGTTTGGCCCTAATTATAAGAACTTCTTCAATTTCATCTCCTTAGATTTTTTCTTTTATAATTAGAGTCTGATGGGAAGTTCATATTCTAAAAATGATGATCCGTTGAATATTTAAAATTCAGGCCTTCGGTTAAATCTTTTAAGAAGATTCTCAATCATTTGTTTTTATCTGATTCTAGTAGCCACAGAGTCCCTCCACGAGTCCCTCCCAAGCTAGATGGAAAGACTAGTAAAGAACATATTAAATGATAAGTGACAACATAGGCTCCTAGTTCTTGGCCTTTGCACGTCCTGCTCCCTCTGTCTGGATGCCCCTCTCTCGCTCTGGTCTGTCTTGCAAAGCCTTGCTTACTTTTCAGGACACACAGCTCGAGAGCATCTCTGTGAAGCCTGCCTTACCCTCTTGGTTCCTGCTCTGGCAGATCTGATCAGTCACTCCGTCGCTTGCACAGATATCGTGCAATCCTGTGTTTAATTATTTAACATGACTCCCTCTGACACTAGAACGGGAGCAAGATGAGGGCAAAAATGGAGTTTTCTTCCTTGTGTTACAAGCACATGACATAATAGGGCAGTGAAAATGCTCCGTATGCTACAATAACAATGGCTACGTGGTATCCTACATTTGTCCACACCTGGGTGACCTAAACCACATAACGCAAAGTATGGACTTTGGATAATTATGTGTCTGTGTAGGTTCATCGGTTGTAACAAATGTGGGTAATGGGGAAGGCTGTGCATGTGTGGGGGCGGGGGGGATCGGAAGTCATCCTACTTCTGCTTGATTTTGCTGTGACCTAAAACTGCTCTAAAAGAATAAATATTTTATGAAATAAATCAAAAAACTTTCTCAGGAAAAAGGACAAAAAACAATTTCTCAGGAAATAAGAAGAAAAGAGATACTTTCAAAGTCCCCATGCAGACATGTTCTTCGCACACTCAGTGGCTACCCCTGGGTATTCTGGTTTTTGGTAACAGTAGCTGCTTCTAGGAGGGGACTGAGTGAGTGGGACTTGGGAGGAGGAGGAGGGTGGCTTCCTTAGTTTCCAATTTGAAATTAAAACATGAAGTCTAACCTTGCACACACCCACCCTCCAAGTGTCAGCTGATGAATGGTCACAAACTCAACATAGTTCTGTAACCAGCATCCACCTCGAGGAACAGAGTATACTGCCAGCTGTCCCCACGCCACCTTCACCACCTTCTAGCCATTACCCCTCACTTCCACTTCGGGCAATGCCCGGGGCAAAGATGAGCTCCACCTGATTTTAGACTTTAGATGGAATCTGATAGTCTGTATGCTTTTTACGCCTGGCTTCTTTTACACAGCATCCTGTTCGAGAGATTGGCTGATACGGTCGCACGTAGTTGTAGGTCGCTCACTCTCCTTACGGCATGGTGTCCCATTGCACGAATATTCCACAGGCGACGTCTCCATTCTGCTCGTGCTCGGCGTTTGGTAACTTTCAGTTTAAAGCCATTATGAGTTGTGCTACCTTGAACGTTCCAGGACACATTGTTGTGTGAGACATTTACTTTCATTATTTGTATTACTTGAAATTTGTACCTCATGCTTGTATCACTTTAAAAAAAAAAAAAAACTCTTTAAAAACACTTTCCGACGCCTTTTAACTAGAATCCAAGATTTAGCTCCTTCCCTGCTGACAAGTAGGCAGAAATAATTGTGAACACTTACCGAATGCTCACTCAGCCAACTCTTTGCAAAACAAACAAAAACGCCTTTACATATATTTTCTCACCTAATCCTACAAATGACTCAAGCTATAGATACTCTCATGACTCCTATTTTAGAACTTGAAAACGGAGACCGAGAGAGGTTAAATAACTCGCCCAAAGTCGTAGAGTTGGCAAGTGGAGAACCACAGTACAAACACAGGTGCCTGACTCCGGCGCGTGTGTGTGCCACCTCCAAGCACGCAGCGTCCATTTGACAGGGTGGGCGTCCAGGGAGCCTGTCAGACGTGGGGAGGAGAAGCCGGAACTATAGCAGCTCAAACTGCCAGCCCGGCCCGGCCCAGCAGCTTGAATTGCTCCCTTGTTCCCCTTCCTGTCCTAATTAATCAAATCCCTTTGAACTTGCAAGAGAGCGAGCTTAGATTTTTGTTAAGATGAAAGAAAGGAATCTGTTTCCATCTGGTACTTTCGAACTCCCCAGGAAGCCAAATAATAATAAAAGTAAATATCTCAGGGCAACCCCCATGGCAAGTCACTAATTCCTTGAGAATGCCAGAAGTCACAAGCAATCTGGACCCACCGGCCCTCGGGCACGATGGAAAGATCAGGGTCTAAGGTCTAGAGCAGGAGTCAGTCGGCCAGGCTTCTCTGTAAAGGGCCAGATATTAAACAGTTTAGGCTTTTCAGCCCACATGGCCCCTGTCTCAACCCCCCGACGCTGCCATTGCAGCATGAGAGCAGCCACGGACAAAATGTGAATGCGCGGGCATGGCTGGGTTCCAATTAAACTTTATTTGCGAATACTGAAGTTTTAATTTCATAGAATTTTCATGTGCCACAAAATGTTGTTCTCCTTTGATTTTTTTCAATCATTAGAACATTTTCAAAACCATTCTTCATTTGAAAACTGTACGAAGGAGCGGTAGAGTCTGGAGACCTGGGTTGGAATCGTGGCTCTACCGTTTCTCACTCCCGTGGCTTTCGGCCCTTACATTCCCGTAGCTTCATTTCTCTCTTGGGGAACTGAGCAGAGCCAGTGCGGTGCCTTCAGAGCCTCCCGTGTGGCTGACACTGAGAAATGTGCTTATTTATATGCTTTACTTAATTTGATCCTCTTAATCACCCCAAGATGCAGAAATTATATTATTGCCTTTCTTTGGACAGTTATGGTGATGGAAAGAGATTAGGTACATAATTATGCCTGCCCTGGCCTTCACGGTTTGAAGTTGACCCTTATTGCATGCAGAAGCCTCTATGTTGGTTCAATAATAGTGTTCCTACTTCTAAGATGCTGTATGTTGTTTATGGGTTTCTTTTTTTTTTTTTTTGGTATCTATAGTTGTACTTTGAATTGTTTCCTCTGGTTAGAATTATTCCTATTCAATTAGAATTACATAGACGTCCACTTTACACTCCAAAGTTCACTGAAATGAAAGTTGAACACACACACTCTGAGTGGTCGCTAATTCTATTTATGTGCACAGGAGAGAGTTCAGCTCAGATTACATGCATACGAAACACTGCATTAGATGAGAGAATATGTGTTAAATGACGCCTGGCCCAAGGAAGGCGTCAGCCAGTGTTTGTCCTCATCCTCCTCAGCGGCAAGGATTAGACTCAGAGAGCTATTTCTTGGGAAAGGTGAGTGTCATCTGGAAAGATGAGACCAAGGCCTTATAAGACAGCCGAAACAGACAAGCTCTTGCCGAGGAAGGCACGCAGAATGCCCTGTGTCCGAGTCTTGGCTCTGAAGCCCAGCCGGCTCTCTTGTTCTCGGGCCGATCCCTCAGCTTCTGCCTTAATCGGTCACCCGCTCGGCTCAGCATTGCTTCCTCTCCTCTGTATTCTAGTGACCCGCCCTTGGCCAGCATCCTCCCCATTGCTCTGGCCCTGCCAGTTGGTTCTGCTCCCCTCCTCCACTGCTTGCTTCTTCTACCTTCCCTGTCTCCTCTGAGCTTGGGCTCCGTTTCCCACTCGACACAGACAACTCGCTGCTGCCCCACTACGTTATGTGGTAGCTCAGCCTCTTCTTAATCACTCTGATTTTAGACACTTCGGCTTGCTTTACAAGAAAGATCTATTTCGTTGCTCAGAGGCCCTTGAGAGGCAGGATGGGAAAGCGGTGAAGAGAGCCTGGACTCTGGATTTTGCCTGATTTTGAATTCTAGCTCCTCTACACACTAATAGTTGAGCCAATTACCCTGTCTGTGCCTCAGTGTCTTCAACTATAAAATGAGGGTTACAATAGCATGTATTTCACAGGATTGTGGTGAAGATTAAATTAGTTCTTATAGATAAGCACCATGTGTTAGCTGTTGTGATTGCTTGTTTGCTTTTTAATAGCATCTATATTTCTGGGACCTAGATTGTTCCAATATCCGGCAGTGTGCAGTGTTTCCTGGGCCTTAAGGAACAAGTATCAGCCTGACTGCAGATCTTTTTCTGAGCAAATAATTAACACACACATTACAGGAGTGTGCCAAGAACTATCCTGTTCTGAATGTGAAGAAACTTACCAATTATAAAACTCAAGTCCTAATATAACAGTAATCTTTGCCCAGCACGTTGCCCACATTTGCCAGGCTTCCCAGCCACTGGGCCTGCAGGCTCCGCCCCTGCGTACTGAGCAACCAGATCATGTGTGCTTCCAGCCAGGACACTTTGCATTGTTAGTTTCTCTTTGGACATAATTTCAGGATTATAGAAAATCTTCAAGAAGATTACAAAGTATCCACATATATCCTACACTCATAGTCCTCAAATGTTAACATTTTTCACATTTACTTTCTATCTATCTATATCAATTTGTCTATCCATTCATCTATCCATCCATTCAGCCATCTATCTAAATTTGTACTACCATGTAACCTACACACCTGCTTTAAATTTCATCAACATTTTTCACAGTAAAAGATAACCCTGGATCATGTATTGTATTCAGCTGTCATGTATCTTTATCTGGACTAGTCCCTCAGTCTTTCTTTGTGTTTTATGACATCAATAAAAATAGCACAGATTAGTTAAAGAGTACCGGTATTTGTGGATGTCCCTCGGTTTAGATTTGTGTGATGTTTCCTCCTGATTAGATTTATGTTATGCACTTTTGAGATACAGACCAAAGAAATGACGCTCTATTCCTCTTGATATACAATATCAGAAGGCACAGCATAGCTTTTTGTCTTATTCCTGGTGATATTATTGTCATATTTCTCCACTGTAAAGATACTACTTTTCCCTTTGTAATTAACAAGTATTTTAAGATTGTATAACTATCCTGTTATTCCTCAAATGTTCACTTAAAAACTCTTAAGTCCAGGGTAGATTCTTACCTGAATCAATTGTGAAGGTTTCAAACAATGATTTTTTTCTAATTCAATCATTGTTTCACATTTATTAGTTGGCTTTCTACTGTAAGGAAGAGCTAGCTTTCTCGTCTCCCATTTATTTACTTATATCCGTATGGGATCATGGATTCTTACTTTATTAAATGGATTACAATTTGTTACTGTCATTATTTACTTTGATGCTTAGATTGCCAATTTGGCTATGGAGAGCCCTACGATTTGGCTTTTGTTCTTTTGGAAATGTTTCTCAACATTCTTTGGGTGCTTTTTTACTGCCTGGAACAACCAGATTGTTCCAGGCTCATCTTGTGCTTTTCAAGGCCTGGACTCAACCATCTCCAAGGAGCCACAGAGACCAGGACACATTCAAGTGAAAGGGCCAGAGACATAATCATGACAAGGTGTATACTAGAACTGTTTTAATAAGAACACAAGATTATATTTAAAATCTAACCCCAAATGTCCTCACATACTTCAGTGATTCTCAACTGGAGTCAGTCCTGGGGCATTTGGAGTTATCACCCAGTCAGACTTCACACAGGGCTACCAGATTCCCGGAAATGCACAGGGCAGTCTAGCCTACCAATGGATTGCCTCACAAATGGCATCCCTGCCAACAAATAGCAGTCCAGTCCCTGAACCTTTCATCACAGCTGGTCTTTCTTATGTTCTGTTCTTTCAAGCATTGTCTTCTTCTATTCACCTTTTCAGTCAATCAGTTTATTCAACCACCACTATGTCCTTAGTGGATGTCAAACATGTTAAATTAACTAGCCTGCATTACAGCAAATAAAATAGCCAGTCTTTAGCGTAGATCTAGTCTAAACAAAGCCTCAACCTCTTATTTACCCATCTTTTTTTTTTTTTCAGAAAACTATCTTCCAGCAAATTGACTAGGAGCTCAGGACTTATGGTGAGACTCATGCTCTCTCTCCCAGTGCATGCGGCTCTGCCTAGTCGTTCAGCAATATTCATTGCACCAGCACCATGAGGGGTAATGCGCATGTTCCTAAGAACTTTACACGCATTATCTCATTTAACCTTCACGATAGCCCTATAAAGCAGGTACTCTTACTATTAAGTTTTTACAAAGAACTTGATATTCAGTGTGGTTAGTAACACACCCAAGATTACACAGTTATTATGTGGCAGAGCCAGCATTTAAAACACTGTAGTCAGACTCCAGGACCCATGCTTCATCCACTGCCTATACATGTAAGATCACACCCCAAAAATAAAAAATATAAATTAGGAAGGTCATAGAATATATTAACCTATAACTACAGAAACAAAAAAAAATAGGCTTTGAGGTAGTACAGAGTTACTGCAGCTGAGCATAGTTCATTCTGTCCTTCCTAATGGCCAAAACTGAGAGCACACTCATCAAACATGGTTCATTCTAGCCTCGAGAAAAACGCACACACCAAAATGGTTCCTGATCAGGAGCATTGACTCTGTGGACCTTTATATACAGAACTTTAATAATACATCAATAAAATATCCTTGACGACACCCCTACAATGACGGAATCGGAGGGTGTCATAGACTTCGACAGGAGCCAAAATCATGACGCCTAAGCACAGGCCTGTAGGCTGCATGACAGATGAGCTCGGAGCATAGCAGTCATCATCCATAGTAGTTTCCAGATCCTGGGAGCTTTCACAGTGGCTTTACTTTTGAACAAATAGGACTTTTGCTAGGATCTTAGATTATTCAAAGAGGCAGCTGTTAAGACCATCCGTAGACAGCGAATGACCTTGCATTCCTTTCTGTCTTACCGCCTGACAAACGGCTGGGTGTTTTGGAAACAAGTTAAAACAGCATTAACTATGCCCAAGTTTGAGAGGAAGTAACATCTATGAAAAGAAAAGGGAAGAAGCAGGAGAGGAAGACTCATCAGAGCATAATGACGACCCAACAGGCTCTGCCAGCTCATGAAAGGATCCTCAAGTGGGATAGATTCTTTTCCCTGCACCTTGCTCAGACATGGGCAGAGCCTGTACTGATCATTGCATAATCTCACTGAGAAAGCTGAGGCAAGCCCCGAGGAATCTAACAGCTGAAGGATGCCAGCGATCCACACTCCTCACAGCTGCACAGTGAGTTTCTCTTGCACAGGTATCTGAGCAGCGTATCTCCGTGTCTGCCTCACCTCCCTAAGTATAAGCCTGTCCCTGGTTGCCGCAGAGTAAGATGAGAACCAAATATTTCTTGTTACCACTTCCATCCCAATATGCTACAACTTAGGACAACTCAGCTGTCCTTGGGCAAGAACTGAAAAGAAAAAAAAAAGACATTCAGAGAACTCATCTCTTGGATAATAGCGAATGAAGCTCTCATCCCCTCCACTTGGATTTCTAACTATCCCAGACCATCGTGTCAATGCTTCTTACCAGGAAAACAAAATCTCATTAAAGGAGGAGACGAGTTGTCCGTTTCTTATATTTACGCTCAGAGTACACTTGGAGCCACGTATTGTGCAATGTTGCTTGTGTGCCGCCACGCCTCAAGGAATTTTGCCTTAAAACTGGAGTGCAGAGAAGAAACGGTAATAACTCCACGCCTGATTTTCCCTCATTTCAAGGGGAGCCTGTTGTTTGCACCTATGAGTGTAACGTACTTTACCACGCCGCAGTGACCAGCAAAGCGACCCAGGCCAAGCCAGTTGGCCTCATGCGATGAGATTCTTGGCGTTTGCACACAACAGATGCAAAGAGAAAAGGGTGTAGGAGGACTTGGGCTTCTTTAATTAGACACATGAGTTTTATTCATTTGGTGGACCAGTGGAGGAGAGGCACTCATGGCATTTATGACTTGTTAAGACTAATTGAAAATCTCAGAAACAAAACTTTCTGTGAAGAGACTGCTCTAATGAGAATGGATGTGATGATTATTTACCTAATTGAGCAGTAATGACTGAGGTGCCAGCTACTTCCCCAGGATTAATAAAAGGCTGAAGCATTGACGGTTTGGGCCATTAAGCTCAGTCAGTACTGAATCTTGACGAAAGGCACAGTGCCAAGATTATATCGGTATTATAAAATGAGACCCAAACTTAGAGACAAAAGAATTTAGTTTTTGGAGAAATAATTTTAATTGGCACTTAAGGACCTGACATTAGGTTGAGCGATGCAATTTCTATCGTTAAACAAACATTCGCAAAAGTTCTTCAAATCTTATTCCATTTAGAGTGTCCTCAAGCATATGGTGTGAAAAAAGAAAGCGGAGGAGAGAGGGACCCTTAGCAATATCAGAAATAGTTTCCTGTGCAACTGCAAGCAAACAAGCTATTATCACCTCCCTTGCTTTCAAAACAAAGCAAACACTAGAGACATTGAGTTGAGCCGGAAGCATTGTGTACCCTCTAGAGTCATAGGTGTTATCCACAGTGTCCTTCCAGCAAAAGCAGAACACTTCTCATCCTTACACGACACTGGGAGCTAAAAGAATCATAACATTATCTGAAATGTCAATGTCCCCATACAAATTGTGTTTTGTATTCAACAGCCCCCTTTTCACTTGCCAAGAAAAAGTTCCTGAGCTTGCTACGCGTTCATTATCCCCATAGTTCTGCTCTGCAAACATCAGCTGAGAGCATGTGGGAACTAAGAAATGGTGCTTCAACTTGTTCTCATGCAGGGCGAATCCTATACTAGGGCTTTGCATTTTCAGGCAGTTTGCAAACCTGTGCAATGGGCCAACATTTCCTCCTTTAGCTAGTGAACACTGAGTGTCTTGCAAGACACCAGGAAAAGGGATGAGACCATAAACATGACTAAGGCAAGGCAAGGTCACTGCCAATCAGGAGCTTACAGCCTAGCGGAGGCCTGGGGCTCCAGAGAGCTCTTGTAGAAATCTACTTGGGAACCGAAGTTCCCAACTGCGCTCCTCCTTCCCACATCCTGATTCTATAATCGTCGTCTTAATCTACACTGAAGAAGATGACCATGTGGCTCAGCCTGCTCTGTGAAACCACCTCTGCTGCGGCCAGCCAGGCAAGCAACAGCAGCAATAATGTCGCCATTCATTTAATGAAAAGTTAAATGAATGCTCTTACTATGTCATAAGACAATGGATGTTAGGGTCCGGAGACATGAAGGTGACTAAAAAACAATCTCTATCCTCTCATACTATAGTGGAAGTAGAGAGAAATACAAAAAATAGAATGCGTCAGTGTGTGATAGGAACTTTGACAGTACAGTAGAGAAAGACCTAGAGGAGGGAATCGGCCAAACTTAGTAGTCAGAAAAGGCTTCACAAAAGAAATAACCTTGAACTAAACCTAGAAGAGTTAGGAGACATCCTTCCTGTAGAGGGGCGTACAAAACCTGCCAAGTCAAGGGAACAGCATAGAGGAAGGGGCAGGCGGAGCAAACAGCAGGGAGCGGTCCAGGAACAGCAAGGGGCTCCCAGTAGAAGCTCTGTCAGCTTTGTCTTCCGAATCGCTTCCCTGGATGAACCAACACTCCACTGTATCTGCAAAACGCCCTGACCAGGGATGCCCATGACTAGCAGAATAGTACCTGGTGAGCTTGCTTTTCTGCTCCCACCTCTTGGGTTCTATGAATCAGAGGTGTTTGTTCCCAAACCAGTTTATGCCAGTTCTGATCATTATTCAAATTATACAATTAACAAACAACATTAAACAGTTTTCGCTTCTGTAAAAAATAAGTTCGATATTTTAGAAGACTCGAGTTTTTTTTCCTGAGTCACTAAAAAAAGATCAATAGAGTTAAGCTCAGGGAGTGCAACTATAAAAGAATGAAGAGGGTTATAAAAATTCCTACGATAAGATTCTGCCTCAAATTGCTTTGTTGATATCTCAAGTTCTCGCTCCAATTTAAAGAAACCAAAACTGGAAATTAAAAAAAAAATGCAATATTGGAGTATTTTAGGCCCCCCAAAAAGGATGATGTATAAAATTAAATAAAAGGCTTGGTCTTGCCTTAAAGAAATGACAACTAAATGTACATTAATGTTTTCTATTCTAATGTTTGAACGGGAGTTTGTTTGTGTGCTTCCTTTCTTCACCCAATGTTTTGATCGACTAACCAGCTACCAGTATCAATGTGCTAGTTGAAAGGCTTTCTCTTATAGTATGAATTTGAGATAGGATAATAAAGGAGCAGACTGAAGAGGGAGGCAGGAGGTCTCTAACAGTCATGATGTTGCATTCTGCAGACCAGGCCAAGTCCAGCCTGAAGCCTACTTTTATAAATAAAGTTTTATTGGGACACAGCTACGCCCATTCAGCTACAGGATTGTCTATGGCTGCTTCCTGGAATGGTAGAGTTGGGAAATTGCTACAGAGATACAGGAAGGTTTAGGCCATGCCTGCAGAAAAGGCATGAAATCCTGCCCCTTGTCCGGTTGCTTCTCTCAACAAAAAACCTTAGGCCACTGAAGGACCAAATACCATTGCCCTGGAGCAGAGGGAAAGGCACCGAAACAAACAATAAAAATCTCTCAACTCTGGGGGATGAAGACATAAAATGACTGGCCCAGGATACTACACCAATCTATGAGCAGTCTCCTGCCACGAAGGGAAGGTCATGAAACCCTCTCCCACACAAGACCTACCACAGACATAAGGCAGGAGTCTGACTGCCACAGGGGGGAGGAATTGGAATATGGAGAATGCTCACCCCAACCCCCAGGCCCCAGCACACGGATGTATGTAAGACTGAGGCTGAGCATGGACAAAAGAGACTCTACAACCACCAGCTAAGTAATCTTTGAGCAACAAGCAGCCGCAGAGTTACAGAAATACAAATGCAACTGAAAGCTGAGAGCGGAGCATTAAAACCCTCCAGCACCCCCAGCTCCCATCCTAATAGAGTGTCCAAGGAGGAAGTGAAGCCTGTAGGGGCTGAGGATGACCATAGCAACAACGACACCCAAGCCCAGCTAAGTTCCTGAGTGGAATGATTCAACCCCAACTCTAACAGCCTGAGAGAAGTGTGCCTATATCCAGCATAAATACTAGTAACCTCAGTCTC
Organism: Pteropus alecto; assembly: GCF_000325575.1. Taxonomy (NCBI): domain Eukaryota; kingdom Metazoa; phylum Chordata; class Mammalia; order Chiroptera; family Pteropodidae; genus Pteropus; species Pteropus alecto. The sequence goes on from NW_006436282.1 coordinate 24,643,052, forward strand.
TTATGTTCTTTGCCATGCAATGTTTGCCATTCAATCAACATGTAAAACACAAACACACACACCCCGTTGTCAAGAGCCAAAGCAACTGAAAGAACCAGACAGATGATTCAGTTGTTGGAACATGAGATAGAAACTTTAAAATGATTATTATCGATGGGAAAAGACTTTAAAAAACACTTCATGAGAGAGAAACATGGATGCAGATAAGTACGTGATAACACGTTGGACATCATTAGTCATCAGGGAAATGCGAACTGAAGTCATGATCAGAGACCACTATACTCCTAGGAGAATGGCTAAAAGAAAACATACTGACAATATAGCAAGTCCCCCTTATCCACAGTTTCCTTTCCCACGGTTTCAGTTACCCGCGGTCAACCGCCATCTTAAAATATTAAATAGAAAGTTCCAGAAATGAACAAGTCATACATTTTAAATTGCACGTCATTCTGAGTAGCATAACGAAATCTCATGCCATCCTGTTCCCTCCTGCCTGGGACGTGAATCGTCGCTTTGTCCAGCATCTCCACACTCTATAATGCCCTTTAGTCATTTATAGAATCAGTTATCAGATTGACCGTCACAGTGCCACAGTGCTCGTGTTTAACCTTTATCTTACTCAATAATGACCCCAAAGCCATTCACATAACTTTCATTACAGTATATTGTTATAATTGTTCTACTTTATTATGAGTTATTACTGTTATTTTATTACTGTGCCTAATTTATAAATTAAACTTTATCACAGGTGTGTACGCATTGGGAAAACATAGTATATATAGGGTTTGGTACTATCTGTAGTTTTAGGCATCCACTGGGGGTCTTCAAACATATCCCCTGCAGATAGGGGCACTACTACACCAAATGCTGGCAAGGCCAAAGAAACACTCTCTCACATTTTTTGTAAGAATGCATAGACAGCAGCTCTGGAAAACTGTTGAGTAGTTTCCTATGATACCCAGGAGTGGCCCAACAACCTCACTCCTGGGTATCTATCTTTGGGAAATAAAACTTATGTTTACACAAAATCCTACACATGAATATTCCTATCAGCTTTATTTAGAATAGCTGAAAACTGAAAACAACCCAAATATAATGAGCTTATCCTCCTGTGTCCTCAGGTGGTTTCCAGGGACACCCAAGCCAGGAACCCATAACACGTGGTGGACTTGCTCTACCTCACATCCAAAATATCGAATACTCAGTCACCAATTCCTCCTCATTTTACCTTGTAAGGTATATCTCAAACCTGCATCCTTCTCTATATCCTTATTCCTATTTGACATACATTAAGTACTAATTATCTCTTTCTTGAATGTCTGCATAGTATCCTAACAAGTATAATGGTAGCTGCAATATCGGAGCTATCAGATTGATTCCCCCCACAACAGTAACTAAAGAAACCTATTGAAAACATGTGTTGGGATACATAAAAATTCAGTAGCTCTCACGGTGTAAAGGAAAAATGCAAGCTCCTTTAATTGGCACATGGGACCCTAAAAGGTCTGGATTTTTGTCTCTCCAGGCCCTTTTCTCGCCACTTCCAGCTGCTATTTTAGGCTTCAGCAACAAGGAACTGATGTTGTTTCATGAACACGAGCCATGTCATTTCTCATCTCACTTTTTCTCATTTCCATGACTTTGTGCTGTCATCTGTGCCTAGAATCAATGTCCTTCACACCCTTTTCCCCTGACCTATCCTTACTGACCTCTTAGGGTACTCTTTCATTCATCACTTCCCCCCACTCCACTTACTTGCTCCAACTGGAAACCCACACTCACATTTATAAGAAATTGCATCAAAAGAATAATAAAGACTGTTGTAAGCCTATTTTGGCTTCCCTGAATATAACAGTTTCCTAGGATCTTTCACTGAATAAATTTTAAAAAGCAAGAATAATAACATAAAAGTGATTAAGCTTTTAAAGTGTACCCTTTGTTCCCAAGGTCTTATTAATTACCATTTAGGAAAGGCTTATTTGCAAGGTACTCAATTACTTAGGTAACTGAATAGCTCTTTACTGATCAGATAGAGCAGCATTTGCTTAATAGCAGATAACGAATGCTGTGGCATAGTTTTATTTAGAGTCTGCTGCCAGATATGGACTTATTTAAGGTTGAGCTCCAGGAAAAAAAAAGAAAGAAAGAAGAAGTTTTAATGGAGTCTATTATAATTGTTCAGATAGCCACTTAGAGCTAGAGAAATATAAGTTTAGGGTTTTTTGCCCACTATTTTTAAATTAAGGAATAAGTAAACCCAAAAAGAAATTAGGGAAAACGGTGGAGTAGGTAAATGCTGTGCTTGACACCTCTCACAACCACAACAAAATTACAACTAAACTACAGAACAATCTCAAGGATGACTGAGAATCACCTGAAGTCTAGCTGAACAGAAGTCCTATAACTAAAGACATACAGAAGAAGCCACCTCGAGACTATTAGGAGGGCAGAGATGTAGATTGGGTTAGACTCACACCCACGTGTGGCAGTTAAAAATCAGGAGGGATGTCTTTGCTGCAGAGGTCCCTCCAGAGAAGCGAGGAGTCCCGGCTGCAGTCCAGGCTTCCCAGCCCAGGGTTCCAGTGCTGGGAAGAGGTTCCCACAACTTCTGACTGTGAGAACCAGCAGAGATTGTGAGATGAAGGGCAGCTGGAGTCCCAGGCATTTCTCTTAAAGGGCCATGCATGGACTTACTTGCTGATGGATGCACTCACTCTGAGCTTCAGCTCTAGGTCAGCAGCTTGAAAGGTGCCAGGGAAATACAGCAAGGAACTGAATTGTCTGGCTTCAGGGCAAGGGCTGGAAGGGCAGCTTTCTCCCAGACAAAAGTGCTGGCAAAAGCAATTGTTGCTTTATTGAGCCCTCCTCCGCTGGGCATGCAGATGCAGGCAGCCGCCATGTCTGAGTCTCCAACAACCTGGCTTGCCCTGCCCTCATGGTTTCCTGAGACTCCGCCCCCCCCAACTTGTGGGCACACCAAGCCATTTTGCTTCCAGTGGCTTTTGCATACAAATGGCCTGTATTGGCTCATGCTGCAGACTTTCCTAAAATCTCTCAAGGGTTCACAAAACCCAAACAAGTAGCATCTGACCTCAGCATGTTCCATACATTTACTTGAGCAGCCCCAAGTCCAGCACTATTGGCGGTCAACCTCAGTTTGTAGCTTAGCCTCTCCAGGCACCACCAAGTCCAGCACAGGTGGCAGCCATCTATAGATTGCTTGGTAGCTCTTGCTAGGTTGCCCTAAGCAAGGCACAGACTGTAGCTGTACTTGGCCTATGGTGGGGCCCCTCCCAGAAGGCCCTGGGGCTCGTACAGCCAGTGGCTAGCTTCAGATCAAGCCAGAGCACCACCTGGGGCCTCATCCAAGAACAACATATCCTAAGGGAAAACTGAGCAGGCCTTTTATTGATCCTCACACAGTCTTTGTTTTAGCACAGGTCTAACCCCAATCCCCCTTTAAAATTCCTCTTCTGTGACTTACAAGGTCAACTCTATGATTAGTATGATTCCCTTTCAATCATTACCAAAATCCTTCCTAAATGGCTACATCTAAGTAGTAACAAGTTCCAATTATAAAAGTCAAGGGATTCCTATCTTGCCTTAATGTTCCTCAGTGGCCTCCTGATAAATCAGAAAGGAAAAAAAAAAAAAAAAACCAACTCCAAGGAATTCATTTCTACTGTGGCCTGGCTGCAACTTTGAAAGAGACTGAAATTAAATTGTGTGTTTTGTTAGACTCTTTCACAGGACTGGTTAACATCTTGACAGATATCATTTGGCGATTCACCGGAGACTTCCTGGCACCTGATCTGGTTTGCCGAGTGGTCCGCTACTTGCAGGTAGGTAGCATCTTCCACATGTGATGAGACAAACTGACATCAAAATTAGCTCTTGCATTTCTCATAAGGAAAATAATATAAAAACCTGCACTGATGTGCGAGAAACTGCTTACTTCCTCCTAGTTAAAAGGACAAGCAAAATTTGTAAGATTTTTAAATGTGTTTCTTTTGCTAAAATCATACATGGAGAAAACACAAATAAGCAATAATAAAAACATCAGCATTCAAATTTCAAGCATTAAGTAAAATTTCTGGGTCAGTGTTAAGGCTTTTGACATAGTCTGGCTGTCTCAGTCCATTCAGGCTGTTAAAACAAAAATACTACAGAGCGAGGGCTTATAAACAACACTTATTTCTCATAGTTCTGGAGGCTGGAAGTCCAAGATCAGGGTGCCAGCGCGGCCGATGAGAACCTTCTTTCAGATGCAGACTTCTCATTTTACCCTCAAGAGACAGAGGGGCCCTGGAGCCTCTTTTATAAGCCACCAATCCCATTCACGAGGTCTCTGCCCTCATGACCTAATCACCTCTCAAAGGCCCCGCCTCCTAATGCCATGACTTGGGCTTCAGGATTTGTGGAGACACAAGCTTTCAGACCATATTGTTGCACTAGCTAAGCAATCTCCAGAAAAAGTTTCAAATTCTTCTTGTATTTTCTCTCTTCTCATCAACCTAATGCTGGCTACTGTTCTTTTGGAAAAGCTTCAGCAGTTTGTTAGAAAATAGGTATTATCTCTAGTTGTTTTAACTTGCATTTCTTGTAGTACCACCTAAATTGGACTTTTTAAAATATCTATTGCCATTTGAATTTCTTCTTCTCTAAATTGCCTATTCTTTTTCAATTCTTTTATAACCGGCATATTTATTTTCTCAGTTATTGCTAATATCTATTTTTTAGATTAAAGACATTTATATTTTGACTGTCAAATGTGCTTCGCTGTAAAAAGTATAATTGTAAAAATATACATATTCGGTATAAAATATTACATATGTACCATATACATATATTGTATTATTAATATGTCATATGTGTCCATAACATATATTAAGGCACTTCAACTAAGTATGGAAAGAATGGACTATTTCATAACTGGTATTAAGATGATTGTCTTCTGTTTCCGAGTCCTTAAAATTATTTTCCATTAACATATTGTACTTCTGATGCCAGCACTTCAGGTCTAAATTCTTGTAGCTTTAGAGAGGTATAATGCATTTCTACAAAAGCTTATCTTGCTGGATTCCATTTTACAGTAGGATTTTAAAAAATCTTTGCATCTATATTCATAAGCAAGATTATAATTTTCACTAGCTCTATTATTTTCAGGCCTTGGTAATAGAGTTATTCCATTTTCAGAAAATGAACAGAGAATAGTTACAATTAAAAATCTTCTTTTGTGCTCTGAGCATAATCTTGTAACTGTAGTAGATGTATTAGATCCCTTAATACTATCTAGAGCTGGTATTTTCTCAGGTGTATATTTAAATATTTTAAAAAATGTTTTAAAATTTCTAAATATTTAAAAATATTTTAAAATTTAAAGTATTCTTAAATTTCTTCTTGAGGATTATAGCTTCCTTGTAGGTAAATGTTTTCAATTGTTTACTGTATCCATTGCCAAGAAACAAATTAAGCCAGTACTCAGTGGCTTAAAACGATAAACAGTTATTATCTCTGCTTCGAGAATTCAGAGACAGCTTGGCCTGGCAGATCTTGCTAAAGGCTCATCATAAGGTCCATCAGATGGTGACTAGGACAATGGGCGTTGGAAGGTTTGGCCAGGACTACACAATTCGCTCTGAAGGAGGTTCGCTCACATAGCTGCAAGTGAGTGCTAACTTTAGGCAGAATATTCAGCTCTTCTTCACATGGGCCTCTCCACAAATATTCCTTAGTGTCTTCACAATTTAGCAACCAGCTTTCCCAAGAATGAGTTATCCAAGAGACCACGGTAGAACTAGTCTCAGAACTCATACACCGTCACATCCACATTATTCTGTTGGCCGCACAGGTCAGCCCCTATTCAATATGGAGAGAAAAGAGCCACAACGGGAATGAAACCAGAAGGCAGGATCATCGGGAGTATTTAGAGGCTGGTTGCCATACTTACCTTTGCATTTTTCAAAAACACATTATCACCTGTTTTTGCTAATTGTTAACTTAAAAATATCTCTTCGATCCAGAATTATTGGTGTCAGCAATATTCCTTCTGACAGTACTTACAATGAATATCCAGATAATACTATACATATAAAATATATTTTGGTGACAGAGCAAAAATAACAGAATAAGAAACTGATAATTCTCTCCTCCATAAAGGCAACAAGAAAACTGTTAAAAATTGTCAGCATCAAATTTTTAACCACTCTAGAAATTAATGAAAGGTTTTTAATAATCCAGGGAGCATTCATACAAAAAAAAAAAAATGGCTGCATTTCAGTAAGAAAAATGATATTTGTGGTGTTTGAACTTGTACCAGTCTCATCTCCGGTCTCTAGATTTGTGGTGGTCTTGAAAATTAACAGCTCGTATTTATAATGAAAACAGATCATCTGGCAGCCACTCAAGAGAGCAGAAGAGGGCCAGAGCTCTTTAGAAAGCCTCATTCCTAGGAAATCGTCATTATTGGATGTGTCTGGCAGTTCTCTAGAAGACCCCGCTTTGCAAGGCTGCCTTTTTATTTGATTCAGAACTCAGACACAGGGAAAAGCCTTTTTCCTGAAGGCATTTGTCAAAAACAATTACAGGTGATTGATTAACTTCACACAGGCCTAAGGTATTGTAAAACAGTTGGGGAAAACAATAGACTAACCTGAAGCTTAAAAACAAGCTGGTTAATGAGGTGTTCACAGGGGTTGGGAAATCTCTGACCAGTCTCAGAGTCCTGAGAATCTGGCAGACCAAGAGCATACTCAGGACTGCCGTGGTGCTCAGGCAGAAACAAAGAAGGCCCTAAACGCTCACCTTTGGCTGACCTCGAAGCTCAGGAGGCAAAGCAGAGTCAGTCTTCAGTTGCCTAGCTGAGTGTCAAAAGTATGCCCCATCGTTCACACAGAGCCCCTCTGCAGTGACTGGAAGATGTATTGGTTCCAGGCATTTGTTCATCAATTGTGACAAATGTACCACTCCTATGTGGGAATTTGATGTCCAGGGAGGCTGTGCTATGTGAGGAGTGTGAGCCAATGTGAAAACTCTGTACCTTCCATTCAGTTGTGCTGTGAATTTAAAACTTCTCCTAAAAATAATGTCTATTAAAAAATGGAATAAAGGATCCCAGAACTGTGAGACAATTATAAAACATGTAAATAAAATCAGTTCATGTCATCTATCACATCAAAAATGTCAAGAAGAAAATTTATATGATCATATCAGTAGACACAGAAAAGCATTTGACAAAATTCAACGCCTATTTATGATTTAAAAAAAAAAATCTCAGCAAACCACACATAGTGGGAAACTTCTTCAACTTAATAACATCTACAGCAAACCTACAGAGAACCTCATACTTAATAGTGAGAAACCACAAGTTTTCCTCCAAAGACTGGGAATGAGGAACGATGTCCCTCTCATTCCTCTAGCATTGCCCTGGAAGGTCCAACGAGTTCAACAAGACAAAAAAAAAACGGAAATCAGAGGTATACAGATTGAAAAAGACAAAATAAAAATAATTTTGTTCACCGATGACAAGATTGCCTATGTAAACAATACAAAAGAATAACAAAACAAAACAAAAAAGCCTATAGAACTATTACGTGAGAATAGCAAGGTTGCAGAATATAAGGTTAGTATATAAAAGTCAATTGTTCTTCATACACCAGCAAAGAACAATACTATTAAAAACACAATACTATTTATGTTAGCACCGAAAATATGAACTGCTAAGGCACAAACCTAACCAGATATGTGCAAGATAAATATTTTAAAAAACTATAAAACTCTGATGAAAGAAACTAAAGAATATCTAAATAAATGGATAGATATTCCATATTCATAGATAGGAAGACTCGCTGTTGTTAAGATGTCAATTCTGCCCAGTGTGATTTATAAATTTAACGCAATCTCAATCAAAATCCTGCAAAGTTATTTTATAAAGAAAACTAAAGTTCACACAGACAGGCGAAAGACACAGAAGAGCCAATGCAATGTTGAAGAAGTAGAACAAGGTTGAAAGACGGCCACTATCTAATTTCAAGACTTACTATAAAGCTACAATAATAAAGACAGTATGAAATTAGTGAAAGAATCAACAAATAGACCAATGGAACAGAATAGGGAGCCAAGAAACAGATGCACACAAATAGAGTCAACTGGTTTTTGACAGAGGAATAAAGGCAATTCAATGGAGAAAGGATAGAATAATCTGTTCAAGAAATGCTGCTGGAGTCATTGTACATATACGTGCGAAAAGGAGGAGGAGGAAGAGGAGGAGGAGGAGGAGGAGGAGGAAATTCCAACCACTGATCTATAAGTTTCACAAAAACAAACTCAGTGTAGATCATAGACCTGAATGAAATATGCAATACTATACAATTACTGTAAGATGACATAGGAGAATATCTAAGAGAGTTTGGGTTTCTCAATGGCTTTTTAGCTACAACACCAAACACAATCCATAAAAGAAAAAATTGAAAAGTTGGATTTTATGAACATTTTAAACTTCTTCTCTGTGAAAGACACCATAAGAGAATGAGAAGACAAGGCACAGAATAAGAAAAAAAAGTTTGCAAAACACGTTATTGACAAAGGAGTTGTATCCACAATATACAACAAACTCTTAAGATTCAACAATAAGAAAATGAACAACCTGTTTAAAAATGAGCAAAATATCTGAACAGACACTTTGCTAAAGAAGATATACAGATGACAAACAAGCATATGAAAAGAAGCTCAACATTATATGACATTAGGGAATTGCAAATTAAAACAAGATGCCACTATATACTTATTAGAATGGCCAAAATCCTCCAAAAAACAATGATATGAAATGCTAGCGGGAAGGTGTAGCAACAAAAACTCTGATTCATTCTTTGTGGGAATTCAAATGGTACAGCCATTTTGGAAGATAGTTTGGCAGTTTCTTATAAAATTAAACCTACTCTCACCATATGATCTAGCAATTGTGCTTCTAGGTATTTACTCAATTGAGTTGACAACTTACATTCACACAAAAACCTGCATGAGAATCTTTATAGCAGTTTTATTCATAATTGCCCAAATCTGGAAGCAAGATGTTCCTCAAAAGCCAAATGGATAAATAAACTTTGGCACATTGATATGATGAAATATTATTCAGCAGCAAAACAAAACGAGCTATCAAGTAACAAAAGACATAGAGGATAACTAAACCATGGTATATCCATATGATGGAATATTATTCAGCAATAAAAAAATGAGCTATCAAGACATGAAAAGTCAAGGAGGAATCTTAAATGCACATTGCTAAGTGAAAGAAGCCAGTCTGAAAAGGCAACATACGGTACGATTACTACTACGCGAGATTCTGGAAAAGGCAAAACTGTGGAGACAGTAAAAAATGATCAGTGGTTGCCAGGGATTTAGAGGGATTGAATAAGTAAGGCACAGTGCATTTTTAGGGCGGTGAACCTTCCCTGTATAATACCGTAATGGCGGGTAGATGACATTATGCATTTGTCAAACCCCATAGAACTGTACAACTCAGAGTGAACTTTAATATAAACCACACACTTTATATTAATGTGTCAATATGGGTCCATCAAGTTTAACAAACGGACCACACTAACGTAAGACATTAATAATAAGGGAAAGTGCGGGGCGGGGGGCGTTAGTATGGGAACTGTCTTGTGCTACCTGTTCAGTATTTTCTGTAAATCTAAAATTGTTCTAAAAATGAAGTTCATTAAATTTTTTTAAGTCCGCCCAGGACTTGTCCTTTAAATGAATCCAAACTGGCACTTTTTAAAAATAAAATATCTCTCTTTCCTCCCTTTAAGTCTCACTTCTCTGCAAAATTTTCTTTGGCATCATTATTCCTAGGTCATTTTTGTCAGAATTGAAGGGTGGGGTAGTGAGAATTCAAACATATGTCCTCAAGCTGCCATCTGTTCTCCAAATGGTATCCCATATGTTGTTGATGTGTAGAATTTTCATTGTTGACATTTATGAATTGACTATAATTGTACTTTGATTTCCTTCTTGACTCAAGTTAATTATAAGGGTGTTTAAATTTCCAAGTGGTATTAAAAAAACCCATGATACTAATTTCAGTTTTTATTGCTGGTTGTTTTAAATATATGAATTGCAAAAGTTCCAGTTTTTGGAATCCACTGAGGGTTTTTCTTTCCCTTGGTAGTTTAGTTTATAACCAATTTCTGAAATATTACCTAGATATTTTATAATAATGTGTATTATTCATAAAATATATTTAATTTTTCCTATCTATGTATTACTGTGTTTTTTCTCTGTACAAATGAACATTTTAGTAGTATATATTTAGTGTTATGTTATTTGTTTCATGTAAGTTTATTAATATTCACTTGCCATTATGAATCGTATCATTTATAAATATAAATAATTCCTTTATCCCATGTAGTGCTATTTGTTTTGAATTTAATTAGTCTAACGGTGCTATTGTAATGAATGCCTTCTTTTAGTTTTTAGTTGCTTGATACACCTTTGGCCATTTTTCTATCACTCCATTTTTACACTTTGATAATCATTTCATCATACAGATTTTTCTTCTAAACGGTCAGACTTGAGAAACGTTTTGTAAACAGTCTTTGTTTTAGTAAAGGAGCTTAAGTCATTTGTTGTGACAAATAGTGCTTGGTCAATATTTGTTTCAGTTACCTCATTCTAATATCTCTGTGTCAAATTTTTTCCTCGTTACTTGTTTTTTCTTATTTGATTATTAATTATAGTAGTTGGAAAAATAGCCCCAAAAGATATTCAAATCCTAATCTCTGAAACATATGTATATTACCTTATATGGAAAAAAAAAAAAGACTTTGCAGATGCAATTAAGATAAGGATCTTGAAATAAAGAGATTATTCTGTCCAAATACAATCATATGTATCCTTACAAGGGGAAGCAGAGGGAGATTTGACACAGACAGAAGAGGCATTGTAACCACAGACACAGAGATGGGATTGGTGTGGCCGCAAATCAAGAAATGCTGGCAGCCACCTGAAGCTGTTAAGGTCAAGTTCCTGATTGTCCCGTAGAGTCTCTGGAGGAAGAGTGTTCCTGCTAACACCTTGATTTTAACCTGTGTAACTGATTTTGGACTTCTGGTCTCCGGAACTGTGAGAGAATACATTTATGTTGGTTTAGCCACAAAGTTTGTGGTAATGTCTTACGAGTAGCCATAGGAAATTAATAATTTTTCTCCAATTTTATTCCACTCTATTATAGCTTATCTTTAATTTTAAATTTTATATGTCTCCGTCAAAGTAAAAAAAAAAAATGTCTAAAATGTCTAAATGAAAATTTAACATGATTTCTTTCCTTCTACCCTCTCCTCTCACTCAAGGTCCCAGATTTTTTTCCTGAAATGTTTCCTAACTATATTTATAGTTATTTTGGAAACATGTTGTGTTTTTCTGACTAATTGCTTCCCATAGCTGCTATTATTCAATCGTATTCCCTCTTCTTGAGTTCTTAATTTTGAAACAATTCTCAAACAGCAGAAATATTTTCTCCAGGAAAATTTTGCATAAAGACTATGTGATGTTACGCTTTCTTCCTTCTTACATATCTAAGAAAATTATTCTGTGCTGTGGCACAGAAATGATATTCACACAATTCTTGGATCATAATTTTTCTTTCAAAACTGAACATGTTTTTATCCTGTTTTCTGGCATTTATTTTTGTGGAGAAAAGCATGACAAGTTGAGATGCGTTTCTTTTATGTAAACTTTAATATATATATTTTTTACCCTGCCTAGATGTTTAAAGACTCCTGAAATTAAATACTCTTTTTGGCTGTATCTCAAAACAGATCTCTTTCTATTAACATTGCTTGCTCCTCTAGGCACTCTTTACTGGGACCGTCTTCCCGCCCCAGATTCTGGAGTTGCGTCAGCCACCTCACTCAGTACAGCCACAGGTGGCCACGATTCTTATGACCGTCTCACCATGACATTCCACCCCCACAGGGTTCACCCTTGGGAGCTCTCTTGCCTGTCCGTCTCTGATGCCATCTCCTCATCTGAATTCATGGTTAACACGTGGAAAACCCAGTTTTCTCTCTGGGGATAGCTGTCTGATTCGGGGGTGAAATTTGGCCACCGTTTTTCTTTCTGTCCATATATCGCGTTTTTAGCAGGAGGAAAATTTCTCCTGATATCGTTCACGGGGCCTTCGGTCCTCGGTCAGTCCTCAGAACCTTCTCCCTTCAGCAACTTTCTCCACATTAGTTCTGGGATACATTTGTGATAGTGTTATAGAAACGAAAATAATAGAGAACAATGTCATTGATTGTTATTTGTCTGA
>NW_006436282.1:24655573-24671481 GCF_000325575.1 Pteropus alecto
GAGAAAAAGTACGGATTCAGACAGAGGTTATTGCCAAAGTTATGTTATTTCCATTTCATTTTAGAAGAAATTCAGACACTCCCCTTTAGACTTCAGACTTCACACTTCTCTTCTACACGCTCTACGTTGACCCAAATTTTATGAAGCAGAGAGATAGCTGGGCTCTTAGGAGAAACGAGGCTCCAAGTTAGCTGAAAGTTTTCCACCTTGATCATCCTTTCAAAGATATTTCATCTAATTACATTTGGAGTATGCTCTTCACATAAGAGATATTAACCTCTTATATCCTAATTTCCTTCTCTGCAAAGCATGCAAATAACACTACATTCAGGATAATTAAAGGGCATGGGTGAGGTTAATAAAAGAAAGGGCAGGAAGGAATCGGAGGAGACCCAAGGCCGACCCTAGAGAACAGCTCTGCTAGAGAGGTGGATGAGAAAGGGGTGTGTCGACAGTGTCAGCTCGGATGATGATAAATGATTCAGACCAGCTCCCTGAAACCAAAACCTTTTTAGTATCATCTCTCAACATCTCTCACTGATAAAAGGCAAACGAACATTTGTTTCTAATTACTCTGGAATGTCAACTGTGGCAGAGAAAATTAGTTTAGCTTTAAAAGTCAATCACAAACAAATGTACCATGCAAATATCGAAAGAGGGACGAACTGATTCTGCAACGTGGAGTCTCCAAGACACCCAGTGAATGAGTGAGCAAATGAGAGCTGGAAGCGTTCTCAACTGTCACCACTTGCCATGCAAATTCCGGCACCAAGAACAGCAATCTGCTGCCTGGAACAGGAAGTGTCCCTAACTCAACCCTCAGCCCTCCCCTTGATTCAGTGCCCGGGTTTCTAAAACAGCACAAAACACTCATCTTTGCATCATGTGCCTTCCCTCACCTCTGCGAAGTCACGCACCTTCTCTCACTTCCGTCCCCAGGTCGTGCTGCTCTACGCCTCTACCTACGTCTTGGTGTCCCTCAGCATAGACAGATACCACGCCATCGTTTATCCCATGAATTTCCTGCAAGGAGGTGAGCCGGCTCAACCAAGCGCTGTTTCATAAGGGATCATCCATCGTGGTGGGTGGTATTGTTTTCATTGTTAGACTCTTAACAACGGTTCTCTTCTTCCCCTTTCTTCTCTTCTTCTTCCTCCTCCTCTCCTTCATGGATTGTCCAAAAAAAAAAAAAAATGTAGAAAGGAAAGTTTGGGCTCCTGGGAAAATGCTGATGGTTCCCTGGATGGCCAGGAGCCCTTGACTACTGGGGAAGGTAGACTGCTGACCATTCATTCATTCACCTCGAGGCTAATGCCTCCAGATTTGACTTCACAGCAGTGTTGACGCACATACCTGTCCAAAGAAATGAACGCTCCTACCTCAACTTGTTCCTTTTTCAGGAACAAGCACCTTGCCCTCTTTACTCCTGAACCATAGAAATAATTGGAAAGATGTTCTTAACTGTCAATCCTACCAGAAACGAGGAAAGCCCTCCTCGATCCAGAGATAGTGAAGAGTTCTCGAAAGAAGGAAGCAGAAAGGTCAGAGGAAAAGCTGCAACCACACAACAGATGATGCTGCAGCCAGGAGGGAGAAGTGTTGAGAAGGCTTCCCGAATGGATCATGCAAATGCCCAGGGCAAGAAGGACTCCAGGGAACTGGCAGGGCGATTCCTGGAGCATGGTGGAGGGTTCATCACAGCATGCCTCCCTGCTCACTACACTCCCCTCTCCCCAAGGGATGGAAGGCTCTGCCTCCAAGGAGTGGGGATGCTGGGTTAGAGGTAGCATCCCTGGAAGCAATGTGGACTGGAGAGATGGTGGGGACCTAATCTATTACTCTGCCCACTCTCCTCCATGACCCTGGAAAGCAAGTAAGAACCCAGCGTTTAGTGATCTGTACTACTCTTCCAAACAGGCTGTGAAAACTGATAAAATGAAGAATTTGACGTGAAATCTTGACTACAAAGGTGCAATCAAATATCATAACCAACATGACAAAAGCCAAACTGTGAGGAGAACCTCAGGACAGGTGCAGGGGTTGGGATCCAGAGCCAAGAAGCAGACGCGATCAGTTACCTATCTCACTATATTTATTAGGTGAAAAAAAAAAAATCGACTGTTTAGTTTCAGGGTAAATATGATGAGTTCTAGGAGACATTTTGCAATAATCTGAACAGTGTCCTAAATTACAGGAAAAGCAGCAGTGAAGATTAGAATGTCCTCTTAAAGATGTGAAGCAATTTATTTCCTCACTACAAAATTAATGGAGGTCCCATGCAGGGCACTTGGAAAATAATCGTTTCCAAGAGCTCCAGGGAAAGATGCAAGCTTGGAAACAGATATCAGCCATTTTCCCTTCCTCCGCCCATTCTCAAGTGACATCTTGGAGGAAACGTACAAATAATAAGGGACGACCTGCAGCTGGGATGGGAGCCAAGGAAAGAAGCCAGAAACTTCAGGGCGTTCCCAGCCATGGGGAGCAGATTTAACAGGGATGCCAAGCCACCTAGGAGAGCTGCGTGGCCTTATGCAGCAAGCGTCAAAGGTCCTCGTAGTTAGAGGGTGAAGCAATAGGTGAGAACAGGGCATGCGAGGGTCCAGGGAACCCTACGTGTCTTCACCATGATGCTACACTCACTGGACTTAAGGGCAGCCGCGAGGGGCAGAGGCAGGGGTGTATGTACCGAGCTAAGAGAAGAGGGGAGAAGAGGCTCCCCACAGAGCACACAGCCTTCCCGTGCAGAACGGGGCAGGTGGAAGCCGGCAGCACCCGCACATGGCTGAGCGGGCACAAGGCAGGGGCACCTGACAGAGGAAGCAGAGGGGGAGGGGAGGCCGCATGGCACTCACTTTTTTTTATTGCTTTTTACTAAAGTGGTAGCCAGCAGCTCCAGAGAAGTGGGTGATTTAAAGGCTCTTTAGGAAAAATAAATATGAAAATAATTAGAAAAATATCTACTCATAATGAAGAGAGAGACGCAGTGCTAGATATATTAAAATATGATACTTTGATAATTAAAATGATATGATACTGGAACCAGGATAAGCTATGGAAAGCATATGGAATATCAAATCAGTAAGAAAAGACTCAATTAGTCAACACATGGTGTTGAAGTAGCTGTCTAACCATTTTTTGAAACATTAGATCACCACCTGCCATAGCTAATAACAAAGTAAATTCTAGCTGGATTGAAAACTAAAAATCTTGAACATGAAAGACTATGGTTTATGGGTAAAACTTCTATAATTTTGTTGAGGGAAAGCTCTTTCTACGAATAACACCAAAAGCACAAACAATAAGGAAAATACGGTTTTAATGTATCAAAATTTTTCAGGTTATACAAATAATACACATTGGAAACATACTTAAAAAGCAAAATGACAAATAAAAATATGTGTATACAACAGGCAAAGGGGTAATATCCTCATAAAGAACACTGGCAGAGAAATAAGAACCTGCCGATTTAAAAAGTAGACCAAGAACGTGAAAAAAAATGTTAAGAAACAAGAAACACAACTGAAATAAAAGATATATAGAAATGCTCTTTTGACTACTAACTGAAGAGCTTCAAGATTAGATATTTGGATAGGAAATCTTACAAACTAGATAAAAATATTAAGAGAAAGAATCCTCTCAGTGTTGAGTGGGTGTAAGGAAATGGGAACTTTTGTATACTTCCGGAGGGAGCTGTAACTTGTAGACTTATGGGGGAAAATTTGGCAGTTTTTGCCAAAGTTGTCTGTTTCTAAGATTTCATCCTAAGGAAATCATTAGAACAGTGCGAAGAGATAGTATAAATTATTGATAATAAACATAATCGGAAACTATTTAAATACTTAATAATAAGCTATTGATAAAATTGGAGTTCAGTGTAACCCTAGAAAAATGTTATTTTATCAGTGCTTTTCAAACTGCACCTCACACACTGGCCGCCGAGGGCTCATTCCGTGGAACTGCTCCAGGACAGGGCTGGAAGTTTCCGACTGTCACCCAGTTTCAACCCAAACGACCTGGGCTTCCTGCTCCAAGCTTGAGATAAAATTATATTTCAAGAAAGGCTCTTATTGACTGACAATATCCGAATGCCACCTGGGTAGACACAGATTTCCTGACATGAAAAGACGGTCATAATATTTTTTCAGTGGAAAAAAATAGATTATAAAGCAGCATATGTACTATGACCTTATTTTTATATATGTAACCCATATATTATGTATGAATACATCATCAAAATTTAAATTGGCCATTTCTGGGTGATGTCACTATGGTAAATGGAAGGATGCCAGACAGGCCGAAGGCTCCAGCCCTGCCTTGGAGGTTCAGCAAGGTGACCAGACACGCATTTGCACAGCAAAGTATCAAATGCATGTGGGACAACTGAGCTCTCCAAGACTATAAGAATGGGTGCATCCACGTTCCAAGATGGGTGGGTAAATCGAGAAAGGAGGAGGGAAGTAGAAATTAGGGAGCATAGATCTCATACCAAGTATTTGCCAGCTTCCGTGCAAGCCTCTCTTTAATCCTTGCATCGGCCCTGGATGCAGGTCCTACATTCCCCATTTTCCGGATGAGAAAACTGAGGCTCTGAGAGGCCCAGAGTTCCCATCACACGATGACGCTTTTCTACTTTAGACTCCAAGTATTCGCCCAAGGAATGTTTCCAGATGCCCAGTCCTGCCTCTCTTTTCTCTGAGCAGAAAAGCAAGCCAAGATCCTCACCGTGACCGCCTGGAGCCTCTCCTTCCTGTTCTCCATCCCCACCTTGATCATATTTGGGAAGAGGAAACTCTCTAACGGCGAAGTGCAGTGCTGGGCCCTGTGGCCTGACGACTCCTACTGGACTCCGTACATGACCATCGTGGCCTTCCTGGTGTACTTCATCCCGCTGGCCATCATCAGGTAAGAGCCTCCGCGACAGCTCACACGTTGTTCCTAGCGTTCTTGGGGAAACTGGCCAGGCCACAATGTTAAAGCTTGTGCTAAGCCCAACTCCTCCAAAGGAGAATAAGGAGCAGGGAACCACTATCATCCAGGTCTGGAGTATGGGACAGGTATTGTGCTAAGTAGCTAACAAGTACCCCGTTAGCCATACTAAAACTCTATGAAATACCTACCGCCGTCTCCATCTTATAAGTGACAAAACTCAAGCTCAGAGCGGTTAAGTAAGTCACCCGACATCACACAGGATTTAAACGAAGTTTGGTCTGATTTCATACCCTGTTCTTTTTGAATCATGCAGCCTTTCAAATAGGACATAGTACCAGTTACAGAAATCTTATGGAATGGAAATGACAGACCTACTTGAAACAAACTTGAACAAAAACCACGATAAGACAAAACTATGCTAGAGTATGTATGCAGTGAAATCAGGTAATGGCAGGGGACACTTCTTGGAAGCCACCACTGAAGGAGGGAAGGAGTCAGATAGGAGAAGGGGAAGGAGAGAAAGAGCGAGTGTGATGACGAGGAAGGACGTGCAGGCAGTGTTAGTGGGCGAGACGTTGACAATAAGCTCTTTCTGGGCGGGGCAAGGCTCGATTATGACAGGCCTTAGCAACCAAGCCATAAGAAGTCCCCTTTGTCCTGTGGTCAATGGTGGGCCAAAGCTGGTCTTGCAGCGGAGACCACCACCACCACTTGAGGAAGGCAGGGTCTCACCTGGCCGTGTCGCAGGGTCGTTTCTGAAAGGGCAGACCTGCGTGGGTGAGCGGGATAGTTAGTGTGTATTCGAGTCACGCTGATCCTGAGATCCTGCTGCACCCTCTGAGTGCCCCCAAACCTGCCGCGATGTGCCGCAAAATTTGTCCTAGACAAAGAAAGATCAGCCTTTGGCTTTGGATAGTATAAACAATGCTGTAATAAAACTACTTACATTGAAAATTATTCATGAGTCTCTGATTATTTCCCCAGCACTAATTTTAGTGGAATTGCTAGATCAAAGATGCTGCTCCTTTTAAGACTTCGATGGATGTTCATAAACTGCCTTCTGGGAGGGGTGTGTTCCCGCCAACAACCATCACAAGCTCCGATTTTCCTTTCTCCCACTCAGTGGAAGGTGGTGCCATTGTTTTATTAAATCTCAGCCAACGGCAGAGGTTGGAAAGTGTCTCATTGATTCAATGTGCATCTCTTTGATCACTAAGTGGTTAGGTCTTATTTCTCAAGTGTTTTCTGATATTGCAGAAATGACTTCTTCTTGCTCTTTGCTCATCGTTAGTCTCGGAAAATACTAAAGCTGGAGAAATGTTATCCATCACATAGTTCAGCCCCTGAACTTTTCGCAAGAACAGACTTAGGGCTAAAAGAAGTGAAGCGATTTGCGGCTCTCCATCAGAGGGTGAGCCGGCCGGGAGCAGAAACATCCCCTCAGCCAGCCCAGCGGCCTCGCTGAGATTGGAGAGTGTCCAGTCATCTCTCTGAATTGACAAATTAACATCTATATTTTATTTCAACTTACTGCTCTCCAGCAAGTTGAATTAGGAAGGAGTCTTGAAGGGAAGTTGAAGGTTACTTAGACGGCCAATCAAAGGTAAGTCAGAGCAGCACTGGAGGGGGCATGCGGAAGAGGGGAGAGGCTAGTCCCAGCCAGAAGAGAGCATTTGGAAGGAAGCGGCTCAGGCTGTCACAGGCAACCGACTCATCGATTTCAGTGGCAGTGCATGTCCTGGCTTCCTTCCTTATTGATTTCCTATCAGCTCCTGAAATCAGTCAAAACCCTTGCTCAGCAGGGCAGATAGCAGCGTGAACCACATAGCTTGCGCTATGCTGTCTGGCCAGATGCGTCAGGCGGGTCTCTCACTGTCTGAAATTTCCCCCATTAATTTGAGCTGCTTCTTCCCTCCAGGCCTTCTCCTCAAACTTGCCTACAGCCCGACTTGTGTTGTTTTGTATTGTCCTTGGAAAAAGCAAAGTATAATTTGATAATTAAAGGGGATGCTTTCAAAAGTGGGTCTCACTCAGCCCTCATCACACTAAGATGCTCCTTAAATCCTGCTCCTTGCTTCCAGCCCAGGCGGCACCAGGAATTTTCAGTGACCTCTCTCTGTCCTTGAGCTTCTCTGGAGCATGTCCTACCTGCTCAGTCAGTATCTTCCTTCTTTCATGGTCAGGCTCCCCGGGGGACATGGCACCCCCACCTCAATCAGTTCCTCCTCCCTTCTTGAAACAAGATCGGGCCCAGAGGGAATTTTTCAACTAATTCCCACATTAAGTTGCTACAATTTCATATCTCTCGGAGCTAAGAGTGAGGTAAAGACCTTAGGTAAGGTTAAATTTTTAACTCTAAGCCTAGGTAGATTTAAGAAAAAACTCAAATAAGATAGCCACTAACTTTATTAACCAAGTCTCATGCTTCATTGTCCCTCATGCATTTAGATAGATAGATAGATAGATAGATAGATAGATAGATAGATAGATAGATAGACAGACAGACACACATACATATATATAATACATATGTGATATATATATATATCCTCACTAAATTCATAGGCAAAATATATCTATATATCGTTGTTTATTTATTTTTTTATAGTTTTTTTAATTTGCATTTCTTTCATTACGATGAGGTTGAATACATTTTCTATGTTTATCATTTTTGTTTTTTAAATAAATTACCTATTCATTTTCTTTTACCTATTTTTCTCTATTTTACTTTATTTTCCCTATTCTCTAGAGAAATTTTTTATATAATAAACTTCTCCTATTTTTATATGTTGAGGGCATTTTCCTAGTTTGTCATTAGTCTTTTCATGTTGAATAGGGTTTTATTTCATTTTGCTTTTAGTTAATGACTGATATAATTAAGAAAAGAAGAGAAAGTGTGAATAACTGTAATTAGAAATGAAAAAGTCAAATAACTAGTTTCTAAAAACTTAAAAGAATCATAGGAAAGGACTTTGCAAAACTTTATATAAATACAAGTGAAAATATGAATGAGTTGGGTATGTATGGCCTTTGTGAAATATAGACATTTTACATTTTAGTATATTCACATCTATTCATGCTTCTCTTTACATTTTATCATTTCAGTTAAAAATCATCCCTTTCACATACTTATCTACACTTTGATTTAACTTTCTTATGATTTATTACATTAATCATTTGAAAATGATTTCAGTGTTGACAGCATATTAAAAATATCATTTTAAAATATATATTTTATTTGATTTGCCAATTGTCCCAATACCATTTACTTTTGACGTTAGATATGAATTAGAAATCTAAGTGAAATTAGTTTTTCTAATGCTCTCAAAACTGAAGCTGTCCCAACTAGAAAATGAGAATAATGCTAGCACCAACCATAGGACGTTGGAGAGATTAAATAAGGTAATTTCCATAAAGGGCTTGGCACAATTCTTGGTTGATTGATATGGTAAGCAAATCACGATTCTTGTTATCACAACATCATATCAGAGCTTTGGTGGCCAGCAGCCCTTGATTTGAATCTGTCCTCTGATCTTTGCTAGTCATGGGACCTCAGCCTCATCATCCATAACATGGGGACAATAAACTCTATTTCCCATTGTTCACATATGAAATCATAAAATAAGAACTCATAGGAAGTGAAAACCCCGATCAGTATGGGTTAAGCATTTGCCATACAGTGCCCAGCACCGTGTTAACCAATGGTTTTGAGACAGAGATGTAAAGCACTGTATAGAGGAACAGGCAAAGAGCAGGGCTCAACGCTGACAGCTCTCCTCCTGACTGTCCCCACCGTGGGCCCTGGGGTGAGACCTGGGCCACACGGCCCTTGTTCCCATCTTAGAATTCCTGCACCAAACAGCCTGAGTTGCTTCTGGAGTGTATTCTCTCCTCCCCATCATCAGGCCACACGGCTGTAGCCATTTCACAAAGACCTGGAGTAAAATTCAAGGACAGCGGAGTCGGTATACACTCCCGTGATGACCGCCATCTTTCACTCAGCCTAGTGCAATAGCTTCCTATCAACTCTCACCCTTTTAAGTCCCGACTCTGCATGATAGCCAGAACCCGCATTCGTCTGGAAAATTGCTAAGCATATAGAAGGGTATGAAACGAAAACTAAAAATATTCCTCTCACTCGCCCCCTGTCCCGCTCCTTCAAAATAGCACTGTTACAAATTTCTTGTGTACCTTTCCAGACTGATCGATTCATATGCCAGCATATACATTTATACATAAACAAGTTATACATACTGAAAAAATGTCTTATCGCCGGAAAAAAATTGTTGAACAATTATTTCGCTTTCCTGTTAGAGCCTTTCAGTGAATTTCCGTTGTTTCAGGATAAAGTCTGAATCCTCTAACCCCGTGTGCAGGTCACGCACGGTCTGGTCCTCACCTCACACTGCCTGCGCACACGCTTCGGGCACACGGGCTTTCTCTAAGTTTTTCAAATAAGCCAGGCTCCCTCCTGCCTCTGAGCCTCTGCACATACCGTTCCCTCTGCCCGAATGATCACCTCCTCTGCATTTGATCCTTCGGATCTTAGCTGAAACTTCACCTCCTTTGAGAAGGCTTCCCCGACTCCCAGAACAAATCAAGGCCCCTGTTACGTACTCTTATGTCACCCTACATTTTATTTTAATAGCATTTTGCTCTTTTGTAATCATATATTACATATATATTATATGTGTGTGTATATGTGTACATATGATATTTTTACTATATGAGGAAGGCAGAAGACAGTTATGGGGGGCTTTGGATGCCCTGCTTAAGATACTGCCCCTCATCTTTAGGAAGGTGGAGGCACTGGAGGGCTTTTAAGCCAAGAAGTGGTTGGCTCTCGACCCTAGAGCTCCAGCTCTGATGGTGGTGTGGGCATTCGAGATGGTAGCAGAGTGGACGTGTTAGAAGATTATAGCAATAATCAGGCAGGAGATAATAAGGGGCGCTCACGTCAGCAGCAAGTATACGAAAATTGGAATGATACAGAGAAGATTAAGATGGCCCTTGTGTAAGAATGACACGTAAATTCGTGAAGCTGTCTGTAATTTTGTGTGTAATGGGTGCAGAGTTTCAGTTGGGGAAGATGGAAAAGTTCTGGAAATGGATGGTGGTGATGGTTAGACAACAAAGTGAATGTACTTAATGCCGTGCAACTAGACACTTAAAAATGGTTAAAATGATAAGTTTTATGTTATGTGTATTTTACCACAATAAAAAAAAAATCATCAACGTATAAAGGGAGAGCGGGAATGGTGAGGGAGCTACAGATTATGAGACATTTTGAAAGGACAATTTATAGCACTTGCTGAGTCAATAGAGGGAAAAATGAGGGAGAAAGAGGAGATAAATATAATCCGTAGGTCCCTCCGACGTGTGACCGTCACATTCTGAGAACCGGCCTGATTTGGTTAGTAAATTAAAGGGGTGCCCTCCTTCTCGGGCGTTTTCCTGGCTGACAGTAAAGCTGGTACTGGCTTTCCACTTGCCTGGCTGGTCCTTCAGGGATTAGGTGGGGCGACTTAGGACCAAACCCCTAAAACATAAGATCTTCCTTAATTTTCCATTGTATATATGGTTGGTGGTCAATAAATATTTGAATTATTGATCAGCGAAGCACCGGGGTTACAATTATAATACACAACACTTCACGGTGGTTGTTACCTTTCCTTGTATGTCATTTACCTGGGGAAAAAGTTGCCCTGCTCTAGCAAATATACTACTTAGAGTAAAGGATACACTAACCGGTAATTTCTTTTTCATTTCTCGTTTTTTTTAAATGTAGACATACATATTCCAGAAAAGTCCCTGGGCAGGTATATGAGAAAGGGGGTGAGGTGATCCCAAAAAGCCCCGGGATTTCCTGGAGCACTCAGGGAGAGAGGATAGCAGAACAGGAATGGGAAAATCAGTAAGAAGCAGAGGGTTTTAACACAGTCATTAATTAAGTTATATTCTAAAGATCATTAAAAGAAATTAGGGCTTTGTCAACAGCTGCAAATTAGAGCTTTTATTTTTTTTTAACCAGTGATTCTCAAGAGGGAAGTTGATACTATTTTAAAATAAAGCAGTTCTTTCTTCCAGAGTTTTAGTCAAGATATTTAACATATTAGAAATGTCAAATAACATGAAAGAAGAGTATTTTTATATTTATCAAAGGAGGACACAAGATATAAAATTTGCTGATGCTTTTGAGTCATTAACATGTTAATTTCCTGTTAGGCATAGATTATATCATACAAGGGTAGGCATGATATTACGTGAAAAATGGGGAAGAAAGAAGGGACAGAAAATGACATTTATTGTGTCTCTGCTCCTTTTCAAGCACTGGGCTGGACACTGAAAATGTTATCATATTTGATCCCTAAAAAATTCTTAAAAGGTTTATATTATTAACTCCAATTTACAGTCTCAGCTGAGGCTCCCTGTCTTAGTTTGTTCAGGCCCCTGTAACAAAATACCACAGACTGGGTGGCTTATAAACAACAGACACTTGTTTCTCACAGTTCTGGAGGCTGGAAGTCCGAGATCGGGGTGCCAGCGGGGGCAAGTGGGGGCCCTCTTCCAGGCTGCAGACTTCTCTCTGTATCCTCGCATGGTGGACGGAGCGAGGGAGCTCTGTAGGGTCTCTTCTTATAGGGCCACTAATCTCATTCATAAGGGCTCCAGCCTTATGACCTGATCACCTCTCAAAGACTCCACCACCAAACACCATCACACTGAGCATTAGAATTTCAATATATGAGTGTGGGAAGAGGGGGACACACACGTTCAGCCTGTGTTACTCAGTACATTCTTTATCTATTGCTGAATAACAAATGATCATGAACCTGGTGACTTAAAACGACAGACTTTATTATCTCACCATTTCTGTGGGTCGGGAGTCTGTACATGGCAAACAAGGTACCTGCCAGGGCTGGGGTGCCCATCAAAGGCTCAAATGGAGAAGAATCTTTTTTCCAGCTCCTACGGGTTCTTGGCAGAATTAATTTCCTGGGGCTGTGGGACTCATGATCCAACAGCCCCAGGTAATTAATTGATTCTTCAAAGTCAGCAATGGAGAGACACATTAGAAAGACAGGCACTACACTCTTATGTAATCATGAATATCCCAATGCACTGATTAGAAGCCAGTCACAAGTCCCGCCACACTCCAGGGGGAAGGATCACACAAAGGCACACACACAGAAGACAGGAATCAGGGGCCATAGGAAAGACTGTCTAAAGTCAAGGTCATACGAGTAGCAAGGAGTAGAGCCGGGCACAAATCTCAATCTTTCCGACCCCAAACGCTGCGTTTCGATTCTAATCTCAGCTATACTTCTAACCACCAGGGTTATCCTAGAAAAAATTAATTCCACCAGTTCTAGCCTCCTCACTTAAAAAAGAAGTGGCTGCATCCAGCCGATCCGTCTGGTGGCTTTCGGTTTCGATCTGCTGTGATTGTGGGATCAGCAAACATGGAGGGCGGGTGTGGTTAAGGGACCCCTGTGGTCCCCTCTCCCTGTCCTCACAGTAGGGACTCACCAGCCGTTTTAATATTACCTTTGCTCCTTTCCACAGTGTCATCTATGCCATTGTGATTCGAACCATTTGGATGAAAAGCAAAGGCCACGATGAGTCGGTGATTTCCAACTGCTCAGGTAAGACTAACGTGTGCTGCCTAACTCTTGGTGAATTTCGCCTCTGCGGAGGTTTTCCACAAGCCTGCCCTGTTAATCAGGGCCTGCTGGCACATCACGCTCATCGAAGGCGGCCCCGGGCAGGCTCTGCCTTCTCCACCTGGCCTCCCTGAACACTGGGAGAAGGAAGGGGGGACTTTGGGCCATGCCAGTCTGTGCCAGCAGAGTCTCTGTGAGCAGCCTTTGAATCGAGATCCCGGGTGGCCCCAGTCTCTCAGGCCTGGCAGAGAAGCACCCTGGAGGACACTGGGATGGAAAGAGAGGCCTGTCCAAGACGGACACCGTTGGGCTTGAGTTCACATGGTATCTGCCATCTCTCCACAGAACGATTGTGGGCCCTAAGCCAGTCATATCACGGGCCATGCTTCCCCACTGTCCCAACACAGAAAAACTCCCACCAGTCCAAGCCTAAGGTAGCCCCTGTAACCTTCCACGGTTCCAGCTCAGTAAACCTGAATGTGGCAGACCTTCTACATGGCAGGCACTAGGACCTGGAGGCCTGCCCTGCTTCCCAGGCAAACACTGCTGCACATGACAGAGGTCAACCTGGAGAGAATACAGCAAAACAGAGACGGAAGAAAGGGCTCCTGGCTGTCCGTATATTATAATGCAACTAGTTCTGGAGGAGACCAGCTCCGCTCAGCTTCATGCCTTCTCCCAATCCTTGTACACACGTGCACACACGACACGGACCCACATACACAGAAGCACACATTCACACACCCGTACACACTTACATGCTTATATGCACACACGCATACGCGTCCTCTCCCACAAGCACTTACATAGGGCAGCAAGGTGTAACACAGACACCTGGGATGAGAGGAGCTGTTCTCTGTTCCAAGTGTGCCCCTAAGCTGTGCCACTTTGCAAAATCACTTACCCTCTCTGGGCTCCAAGAGGTTAAAATGAAGGGACAGACTCCGTTCTCTCTAAGTCCCCCTCTTTCCAGACTTTGAGACGGCACGTTTGCTGGACCAACACCAGGCTTGTTTTCCTCCTTCTGAAATCTGTTTCTTCCAGCACGACTGTGAGAATGACAGAGGAGGACTCACGTGTATTACTGGGCACTAATAATCTACGTCCCTTTCTCTAGATCGAGCAGAGATGCGCGTCTTAGTTTCTTTATCTGAATTCAGTTTATTCTGTCATGTTCCGCCACATGTCAGCAGTGATACAAAGGACCGGGAGTGACAAATGAATAAATAGCATGGCTCCTGACTGCAGGAAGCCTACAGTCTCATCCACTGGGTCTCAGCTTTGGTGACATGAGAGCATTATGGGGGAGCTTTCCAAATGCACCGATACCCAGACCCCACGGCCTGAGGGGTTCTGATTCACTGCATCTGCTGTGGGGTCTGGGCATGTGGCTCTCTCACGTGGGTCTAGTCTCTGCACCTGGTTTTTCTAGATGAGCAAGAGCAATCAGAGAGGATAAACACAAACGCATTCACATTACTCACCGTGAGTGGCTCTGGTCCAAGGTCAGAATAATTGTCTGAAAAAGAAAGATGATGAGCGTGTCCTTCCTCTATCAGATATCAAATAAATACAGGGGCAGGGCCCGATTTTTTTCAGGTAGGCCGAGGACTTCCTGTACTTTCAGATTTAAATCGGATTGGTTTAAACTCCTGTCCTGTGCTAGTTCCAGGAGGCCGGTGTGTCCCTCCCTGCCTGTCCCTCTGAGCGCTCGCCCTTGCTGTCCCATCTCATACAGCTCTTCTCTTCCCTCTGCTCCTGGTCCGATGGGCCACGGAATCCACCTCATTTTCCTCGAGTTCATCACTCACAAAAGCAAACAGAGAAACGTTGCTGGCAGTCTGAGGCGTTGAAAGATCTCCACATTCTGCGAGCTACCCCGCCGACTGAGGTATCTCCCACCAACCCTTTCTCGGCTGACTGTTCACCACTGGGGTTGGGCTTCTGTCTCTCTCCTGTGTCCCCCATATCTCCTGCTACTGGATTTCCCAGTCCCTATACCCCCGGATCCCCCATCCTCCAGTCTCTGAAATATTACAGAGCCACATAGAGAGCTGTTTTCCCCATGGACATACGATACACCTTTAGCCCTCCGCAAAGGTGGACATGGCTACCATCGGTTTTCATTCTTTAATACAAGTTTATATCTCCATTACTCCTATTTTTCCATGGTCTGTATCTTTATATCATCGTTAGTGACCCTCTTCTGGAACGAGGAGCAGATGGTAGTCTCAGAAGCCGTCTACTCTCTATATCTTACTCATAAATGGAACTCACTTGATTTTCTATCTGTCATTACAGCCAAGCAGCTCTGGAGTTGGCGGGTAAATAGGATCTCCAGTGGCGTTAGCATGCCAGGATTATTGCTCACCAACGAGGGGACATCAGCAATGATTAGTGTGAACAGAAGCTCATTTTGTAAACACAGGCTGCAAAATTCAAGTCGTCATTAGTTTAACAACCACTCTTCTCACTGGCAAATGTGTCTAGTTTCTCCCCCTCAAAGGCTGACAGAAAGAAAAAGAAAAAGAACTATTTAATAAATGATAGGAAGACTTGTCCACAAACAAGTGTGGAGGGCAAGAGGTAAAATGAGATTTTCAAACTTGTGCATTGTTATCTTTCATAAACAAGCACACTCTCAAAGCTCAAGGGTATCTATCTGTTCCTATAAAACAGAAAACTTACTTTATGGGGGCAGGAGATGGGGTAGGCACACCCACGAAACAGAAAAAGTATAAGTTATATGGATCCAACTGCAAATGGTCATCATGACTTGAAAGACGCGACGTGATTCATGCTATATCCAAATTGCTTGCTTCAAATTAAATGAGGTAGAATGAGGTGGAACGAATAGCTTTGGATTGGGGACTAGGTTTGAGTTCTACTGACTTTTAACTAAATGAACTTAAAAGACATAATGAACTTCATGAAAAAATATAACGACATACATAAATGTGTTTTATAATATGTTCATGGATAATCAGACTCAACAGCATAAAGATGTCAGTTTTCCCCAACTGATCCACAGTTCCAGTCAAAATTGAATGGGACATTTTATTGAGCTTAACAAGCCAATTTAAAAATATACATGGAAATTTTAAGAGCCAAAAACAGCTAAGACCCTCCTGGAGAAATAGAACAAAATAGGAGAAGTTTACTGTGCTAAATATTAAGATTCACCATAAAGTCAGAGTGATTACTAGGGTATAATATTATTACTAGGGTATGATATTGACGTGAAAATAAAACAGCCCTGAAATAGACCAACACATATAGAAGAAGTGGGTTTATGTCAGACAATCATAGTCATAG
>NW_006436282.1:24671519-24681836 GCF_000325575.1 Pteropus alecto
TTTATCTCAATTCATAGGCAAAAGCAAATTCCAGGTGAATTGGAGACTTAAGTGTAAAATGTATGGCTTTTAAAATTTTTAAGAGAAAGTGTAGAGTGATATCTTTATGACATTGAGGTAAGGAAGGATTTTTTAAACAAGGTACAAGATATGTTAAATCATAAAAAAAATGGATCAATTTGACTGTTAATACATAAAATGTCAAACCACATAGTGGGAGAGACTACATGCACAGCACCTACACCTAGGAAAGATTAGTATCCATTTTACATGAAGTCCTAAAAATCAATTAAAAAATTTTTTTAAAGATAAATCGGAAAAAGAAATGAGCAAGACACAGGCATTTTGCAGAAGAGAAAAGTGTAATGGCCAAAAATAAGATTATCATCCTCACTGATAGGAAAGTAGACATTTAAATCTCAGATACAATTTTCTACTCGCAGGATTAATAAAAATTTTAAAGTCTGATAAAGCTCATGGTTTACTTGGCAATATTATTTCTCAAAAACTTACTAGGCTTCTGATATATTTGCTTCCAGTCAGTTTCACGTGTCAGCAGCCATATCCAGAAAGTCTTAGTATAATTCTCAGATCTGACTTGTTCTTTGCTTCTTCACTGAATTAAATCCTTGTCTCTCAACTTAATGGAAGCTAACTTGAGGCCATCATAAATAGTAGGTGGGAGGCCACATCCTTAGTCTGATCTTTGCCTCATGTATGATTCATAATGGATCTTTGCTGGTTAAAACTTCTCAATGTTACAGCTTGATTTGGGGACCAGGGCCAGCCTCATTGTCTATATATATAATTTCCTATTGGTTTTGTTTCTCTGGAGAGCCCTGACTGCTACACCAACTTTGTTCTTTGGGCTTTGGGCTCAGCAGGCACACAGTCTGCCTTCCCAGGCATCATATGTGACCCTCTTCCAACTGGATCTCTAGTGTCCCAGCTTCTAATATCAGTTTTCTTGCCACCTGCTGCTTGCCCGCTAGAGCGATGCTACACGTTTTAGCTTTTGTTTTGGTTAGCACTTCATGTGAGGTACCAATTTCTGCTTTAGTTAAGGAAACAGTAGCAGCTATGACAGAGAAACCCCAAAAATACAGTAACTTTAACAACGTAGAAGCTTGTTTCTTGCTCAGTTAAAGTCCAGTTGACAGTAAAGATTGAAGGGCAGGGCAGTGTTCCACAGAAACTCGAGCAGATGGAGATCCTGCCATGCAAAACAGGTGACTCCTAAGGTGTCCCTCAGCATCAGCATCCAGCAGGCGGGGTTGGAGATGAGAGAGTGGAGGATGGCTCAGGTGGCTCACCGGAGCCAGGCCCGGCATGGTATACATGCGTCCTCCCCATGTTCTTACAGAAAGAACTTAGGCACGTGACAACGCCCTGCAGAAAGGAGGGTGGGAAATGATGTCTAGCTGCGTGCTCCGGGGGAAAAGGACAGGATGTGGTGAACAGCTAATCTGTCCCTGCCACCGTTACTTTAGGCCTGTCCGGGTCCCTGGTTCCACCAGAGCTGAGGAGCTGAGGCCCAGAAAAGGCTGTGAGTCAGGTGACATAAGTCAGACCTCCTCATATCCTGCTATGATCTCTCATTCACTAGAGGCTCAAAAAAAAAGGAGCGGGGGGAATGGCCACAGTCCCCCAGTTAAGCAGATGAGACGCATGCGCTAAGCATATTTGGCATTCAGGTTATATCTGTAGCTTAGAAGGCCATCGATGATCAGAAATCAAAAATGCATTTCCAGTTTTAAAAATGTTAGAAATTCGGCATAACTTCTAAACCGGTGTTTAATTTTTTTTTTTTTTTTTTTTACCAATCTGACATACATAACATTCCCAAGATATAAAAAAACGTTTATTTTAAAATATCACTAGGTAGACGTCCCTGTTAACGACAAAATCACTCGCACTTATTATAGGTCCACAGATGGCTCCCCTGACCCGTCAGGAATAAAATCGGCCTTATTTTAAAGTCTCAGGATAACAATTGCTCTTTCTCGGGTGCTCAGAAGAAGGATGGATTCCCAGTGGCTCCTCAGGGGACATCAAGCGTGGGGAAGGCTAGGGACAGAAACTGACCACCTGGAGACTAAATGCCAGTGTGGCCCCTCTAGGGACGTGCACTTGAACTAAAACAGCCTGAAGCGGTGCTCCTTACAGTCCTCAGTCTAAAGGACCCGCTGCCCCCCAGGTCCCCCAGCATTAATGCACAGTGACGGCTGAATTTAACTGCTTTTCACTCCAGCTCAGCGCCAAGGCCTGGGTAGAACTAATCCTTTTATCTCCCAATAAAGGGGAATTACCAGCATTTGGCAGCTCGGCTGTCTTTGAAGAGCCATCTTTAGAAGCTGGAGGCTTTGCATTTCCTAGAGTGGTCAGATTAAAGCCGCTTTTCACGGATCTCATTGGGAGATTTAAAGGGCAGGTAGCTGATCATATTGTCACCCAATGGCCCTGTGGAAAGTACTGCGAGTTTCCATTTTAAGCAGATTTCAGACATTTCACGAATGTCATTTCTGAAAAGCCAACTGTGTCTTCAGAGCCACACAGTTTTGGAGCGAGCCGATGAGTGTTCTTTTGAAGGACAGAATTTGGTCTGCTGTCTGTTTTACTTGCCTCCCATGGGTATCATCCCACCCAAATAATTTTTAGATGTAGACAATTCCTATACACGGATAATAATATTGTAGAGTAAATTATCCAAATGTAGTTACGCCCTGTATTCACTTCCACAAAGGCAGCTCCCATTCCCCCTGAAATACTGTTAGCATCTCATTCGGCCCAGCTAATCAGGGAGATGGCATTCTGAGCATGGGCGGGGCATCTCGAATACCTTATTTTATTTTAATTCTCAAAATAAGTGTGAAGTTGGTGTTTTATGTCTCATTCTTTAAACTGGGAAACTGAGGCTGGGAGCGCAGCTAGTAATTGGTACAGCTGGGGGAAGTGTTCAGGTCTGACCCTGAAACTTGTGTCCTCCCCAAGATACCCTCGGAAATCAGAGTTTTTCCATCCCGCCACAATCCGTGTTGTAGACTGGGTCATTCTTTGCTGTGGGGGATGTCACAGAACAGCACCGAAGGGTATTTGGCATCATTCCAAGTTTCTACCTATAGATGCTAGTAGTGCGCGCACACACACACACACACACACACACTTCAACAACCAAAAATGTGTCTAGACATTGCCAAATTCACCCGGGGTAGAGGAGCCATATTGCTGTAAATGCTTCTGAAGCACTCACTTCCCGACACCACGAAAGTTTCGTGGTTCTGTGAAATGCACAGAATAAACAGGAGGCCCTAACAATGCCTAGGAGTCATCTTACAGGATACACAATGAGAAGTAAGAAATTAATTATGATTAGCATTTCAGCTCATCGCACCGAAAGAGCCCTCGTTCCTATTCTTCCTGATGAGAGGTCGTCCTCTCCAACGAGTAGGGAGATATTCATGCTGTGAACACACTCAGAAGCTTCCATGGCTCATGTGGCCCAACCTCCTCTGGAAGACATTCAAGGTCTCCCCACTCTGGCCTCAGTTCTCGTCCCCACCCTGAACCCCAGCATGCTCTCAGGCTCCAGCCAAGTGGGGAGACTCACCGTGGCCTGAACGCACCTCACGTCTCCCCGTTTCCGTGTCTTGACTGAGGACGCTCCCTCTGCTGCACGCATGTTCCCATCCCTCGCCTGCAGCCCCAGCTCCTCTGCCATTGGAATCTGCCACGCGGCCTCCTCAGCAGCAGGGGGCAACAGTTCTCTTCTCTGTTCATAGCTGGTTCTCATCTCTCATCTCATCCAGCTTTGTGGGGAGCGTGTGATCTTTCATGCTGAACCAAAAATTCCTACAGAACAGAAACTCCATTTTAGCCTGTTTTGTTCAGGTCTGATCTCTTAGCAGATGTGCCGGCTTGTTGGATTGGGCTGGATTGGTTTGGAGAGGGGTGAGAGGTAAACTTCAGACCAGTTTCTATGGGGATTAAAATAAATTTTAAACATGAAATCTGAACACTGTAGAGAGGACACGTGTACAGCTGCCCTGCCCATATGACTCAGGTGCCCTGGGTAGGCTCTGACCTGGGCCACCAAACAGCTGTACCTGTTGAGCCCTAATCAGTGACACCTAGCTGAAGGTGCTTGGGGCTGGCAGAGGCCCTGACAGCAAATATTCTCTCACAGCGTCCAGGGATCCTGCACCCAACATCTGCACCCCCAAAGTGGCCATCTCTCCACTTCTTTTACCACGAGCTATTGAGCTGAATTCTGTCTATTTTAATCAACGTTTATTTTACCATTTCTTGACTAGAGTGAGGTTTGTATTAATTCATTCAACAAATATTAATCACTCATTAAGTTTAGACGATAAAGGAATGAAAAACATTCTTGTGTCCATTAAGCTGATATTCTAATGGATTTTTATATTTACCTCTCACATGAATACCATCAAATGACAGCCCAACTAGGATTAAAGTTATGTCCAGGCTCCTCTTTGGGATGAGTTTGTTTGTTTATTTTTGTTTTTAATATCTGCAGTTTGAGCTTTGTTGAGAGTGGAGTTTCTGAGTTAGATGAATGAGTTAGTCTGGGGTAACCAACCTAAGAAAACGGCTTTGCCCTAAGTTGCCGAAGCAACCAGATGGGAGTCTCAGCATGGCCACTGTGGTCACATGGCTAATTCCAGCTTCAGCAGATTCAGGGCAAACAGCCAAGCCTCTTCGCAAGAGTCTAGAAGTCCCAATATATCTGCATTTTATATTAAGCTGCAAACTGAGCAGTTTCCAACATCCAGCCCGGAGTCATCTTTCCTCTGACAATGACCGAGGGGGCCCTCCTGGGCATAGATAAGCAGAGATAAGTGGTCCTGAAACAACACTTCATCTTGCCATTCTCTTTTTGTATCTCCAGATGGGAAGCTGTGCACCAGTTACAACCGAGGGCTCATCTCGAAGGCAAAAATCAAGGCCATCAAGTACAGCATGGTCATCATTCTCGGTAAGCAATGTCCCTCCCTATGTTGCAGAACTGTGCTAACATCTCAAAAGCAAACTTGTCCCTGGATCCGGTGGTGGAGAGCCCACGGGAGAAAGAAACTTATCTATGGCTTCATCTGATTAGAGAGGAATGTGTGGAACTTATCAGTCTATCTGCAGTTCCTTCAAAGGACAACATTTAATTCCTAAATCCTCTTTTCATTAATATATTTGTCCAGCAAGGCCAAGGGGTGGGTAATTTGGAGAAAATCTGATTATTAGCTAAAGCAGATGTTCACTATCACCCACTGACCCAGACGTTTTCTTTAACACATATTCTCCGTCAGCGTCGAAGTTCATGACCGAAAGGAAGACAACAGTGGCATCCCATTTCGTCTGGATATTTAACTTCAGGGTGACTATAAATTTCTCCCCAATGGATTCTGTATCTTCTCTCTCTCTCTCTCCTATCTTCTCCCCTTTTCTCTTCACTTTTCTCTTTACTTCTAAAACCCATAGTCACCTCATCTCAGAAAAAAAAAGTATTTCTAGAGCACCTAATATGTACCAGATTGGTGTGTGTTCTTTGTTATTCTCAAGCCTTCAATACTTCCTCTCCCATAAGCCCTCTCAGCTAATGACCTTGATTCTTATGTCACTGAGAAAAGACAAGTAAACAGACTAGAACTTTCTCGTCCTCCTGTTTTCACGTGCACCAATGGGAAGCATCTCTACCGTGTGCTCTGTCTTTTCTCCTATTTCTGTGGATAAACTGACACTGCTTCTTTCTACATCCAAAATGCTCACTTGAGCCTGAATCCCGTCCCTTCCTGCCGACTCAAGAATTTTGTCCCTCCAGTTATCTGTCTCCGTCCCAGACTTTCCCCTCGATGGGATCAGACGCACGCGCATCGCAGACACCGTGGAATAGCTCCTTCGTGATCTCTTCAGCAACGGGCCCACCTCGCCACGTCCTTTTCTAGCACATCCGCCACTTTCTACCTCCTATTCTCTGGACCCCGTTTCTATTAGTTTCCCGTCTTATAACTCCCGCAAAACCACCCTTACCAAAGTCGCCGCAACCTCCAAAATGCCAAATGTCAATGCTTAGTCTTCGTCTTACTTGACTGACAAGCAACGTTGGATGAGTTCCTCCTTCTCTGAACACACCCTTTGCTTAGGAATTATATCTATGACTTCTACCTCAGATCTCTATTTGTACATCTGATAAGCTTATCGTCCTTGACATGTCAAACCAGAAGTCTTCGTATGCTCTCCCACCCCCTGCAAAGGAACTCTTCACCCTGTGGCTCCCAATTCAGTAAGTGACACTGTCATTCACCCAGTGTCCACACTAAAAACCTAAGGGTCACCTGTCCATCATTATTCTGTTTCTTTCACACCCCACATAACTAGTCCACCAGCAAGGCCTGGAGGCTCCACCTACAAAACAGATCTCAAGTCCAACCATTCTCATCATCTATAAACCACTTCCACAGTCAAAGCTTCCATCGACTTCTGCCTGGAACTCTGCCACTTGTCTTCTCTTATTCCTTCTCAGCAAAATAGCCAATGTGATCATTTAAAAATGTAAGTCAGACCCTATCGGGACCCTGCAAACCCATCTACGGCTTCCCGTTGCACTGGAATACAACCCCGCCTTTTTTCTGTGTCGTATAAGGCCTCTGTGATCTGTCCCCCAGCCACGTCTCCTGCCTCATTCCCACATTCTATGACTGTGGCACTGGTCTTCTCGATATTTCTTCAAAATGTCAACTTGTTCTCACCTTGGGGACCTCGAACTGTCCCCCTCCCAAAAACGCTCTGCCTTCAGATGGTGGCATGGTTTACCAGCTCACCTCATCTTGTTTCCTAGCAAAGCCACTTCCTCGGAAAAGCCTCTCGACAAGTCTTAAATAGCCACCTTGTAGCCTTTACCCTGCCTTATTTTTCTTCATATTCCTACTTCTACCTGACATTATAAGATAAATATCGATCTGCTTATTGTCTGTCTCTCCTGATGGAGTAATAATTCCATGAGAGCAATGACTTTTACTTTTGTGTTCCTTACAATATTGCCACCAATATTGGGTGCTTAATTAATATTTGTCGAATGAATGAATGAATGAATGAATGAGGATATACAAGAAGGAAGGGGATTTGTGTTATTTCTTTTTTATGTAGCTCAAAGACTACCCCTCCCTACCCCTCGTGTGACCCTTGGGCACTCTAAGAAAGCATAGCCCTCGTGTTAGCTGCATGTCAATTCACCAAAACAGTCGATCTCACCTTTTGAAAATACAACAGCAAAATGTCAAACAGACCACATGCGGCAGGACTCAACCAGCAGAATATAGACACAAAACAACACTGCAGGCAGACCTGGGGCTAAAGCAGATACAACCCACCAGGCCTCAAAATCCTTTCCCAGAAGATTCTAAAATAAACCAAAAACTCCTTTGCCTTCCCAATCAGAAGCATGGATGCCCACTGCCTGGCTGCTCCGTCGGGAAAACTTATACATGTGTTCCAGAGCCAGCACAGGCCTTTGTAATCAAGAACCACATGCCCAGCCTGGGGTCCTTTTAATCAGGAAGTAGGGAGGCCTGGCGAGGAGGTCTGCCAATGTCGACAGCCCAATCCGACCAAAACAGCCCTTTCTATAACAAATATTTCGCAACGCTCCATTATCATCCTGAAATGAAATGTATATGCAGTACTATTGACCTAACATGATTTTTAAACAATCAACATATGATAATATAAAGGAGGAATAAAAAAATAATTATAATGAAATAACGCAAATTTCAATATGTAAATACTTGGGCAAGGCAACACAGGAAGAAGAATGAAATAGTCTGCCAGACGTAGTAACAGTTTCAGATGAAAACCAATACAGGTGTATTTTCATGGAGACGTAAAAAATAAAGCAGATTGCTGTCAGTGAGTTGAGTTTCTGAGCAGGTGAACAAACCCTGCTACAGTTCCAAATTAAACAAAATGATCTTTCCTCTTTTGCGAGGAAATTGCATTTCTAAAAATTTAGTATTTATTAAAAACATCTATGTTCCTATATAAAATAGTTAGGTGTCTAGAGTGTGGTAACTATGAACAGGGTTTTCTGCTACATAAATGTCCGTTGGGCATTCAAAGGGTGTAGGGGGCAGGAGCGGGACTGCCCTGCATCCCAGAGAAACCACGCCCCCAACACACGCCCTCCAGTGCAGAAACCACACCTCTTCCAGATGCTCCGCAAGGCAACTTGCCCTTCCCGCCGAGAAGTTCCCACGGCAAGAGTTCCCACCGCGAGACGTTCCCAGGCTTCCGAGAGAGTCTCACGGTGGTCAGATCACACCTTCCCTTGCAAATAGAGAAGCTCCAGGAAATGTGCCGTTTTGGAAATGCACCTGTGGGGTGTGTACGTGTGCGTGTCTTCAGGTGGTCACGACATAAACATTCGCACACACGACCCTTGTAAATATTTCTGCGCGGTCCCAGGTGCTCAGGGACATCCTAGCTGAAGCTCGGGCCAAGGCGACACAGAGAGCACCCGGGGCCGTGGCCCGCTGTGGCGCTCACGGCTCTCTTCTCCCCAGCCTTCATCTGCTGTTGGAGTCCGTACTTCCTCTTCGACATGCTGGACAATTTCGGCCTCCTTCCAGACACCGAGGAGCGCTTCTACGCCTCCGTGATCATTCAGAACCTGCCGGCCTTGAACAGCGCCATCAACCCGCTCATCTACTGCGCCTTCAGCAGCTCTCTCTGCTTCCCCCGCAGGTACGGGACGCTCCCGCAGGTAAGGGATGCTCCCGCTGGGCCAGACACTGCCACCCACGGAGCTCAGACGCCCACGTGTATCTTCCTCATTCCAGAGCTTCCCAGCAGGTTACAGATGAGACAGTTCAGGGCCAGAAAGGTCCCACGAGTTTGACGAAGTCTAACCCAGGGCCCAGGCCACAGCCCATGCTCTTTCTCCTGCACCACAGAGCCTTCTGGAGCAACCGTCTTAATCAGTTCACCTAGAGAAGACATTTCTTTAGTTCAAAGCATCTCCACGTGAATCACCTCAATACGATGCGGTGGTGATAGCGAGACACGGAGCATTATTATCACTTTACAGATACACAAATTAAGGTTCCCAAGGTGACATCGATGAGGGCATAGGAATAACTAGTAAC
The DNA here is from genome assembly GCF_000325575.1 of Pteropus alecto. Taxonomy (NCBI): domain Eukaryota; kingdom Metazoa; phylum Chordata; class Mammalia; order Chiroptera; family Pteropodidae; genus Pteropus; species Pteropus alecto. Next base: position 24,680,672 of record NW_006436282.1, read on the forward strand.
AGAGCCGAAATGAGATCCCTGCCACGTTTGCTGTTTTTTCAGCTATTTTCCTGCAAAAGCCACAGGAAGTAGGTGGAGAAAGCTATAGGAGAAAGAATCATAGAACTGTTTAAGGCTTGGATCTGATGCCAGTGGCTGAGGTTCAAATCCTGCCATTGATGATTCATAGCTACCTATGACCTTGGGCGAGTTATTTAACTTCATAAACTTCAGTTTGCTCACCTGCGAAATGGGGTTAATAGTAGTGCCTACCTCTTGGACAGTGCTGTGTATTCACTGGGCTCTGGTGCTGACCAGTGGGAAGGTCAACAGAATTGCATGGACAGTGCTAGGCGCAGTGTCTGCTCCTTAATGCATTCTTCATAATTCTTATCTCTTAATGTTCCTACTTTCTTTTTCACTAAACCAAATTATTTTCCATCCCTGTTTTATTCTTTCTCTAGTGAGCAAAGATCACGGGATTCCAGGATGACGTGCCGAGAGAGAACCGAGAGGCATGAGATGCAGGTTCTGTCCAAGCCCGAATTCATCTAGACCCTGGGGCAGTGGTGGTGCTATGCCGAGCCCCATCAGCTCTCCTGGGTCCCCATCACCACCTTGAGCATGTGCATGGAGCCTGAGCCAACTTCGTCACCCCGTTCCTTTCATCACTTGGGGGATGCACAAAGCAAACTTCCCAATGAGTGTGTGTCACCTGCATCAGCAAATATAATCGGCCAATTAGAACTCTCCAACCATTCATGCCAGCCAAGAAAGGTGCCCCCTGCTTCCCACTGGTCAGCCCCAGAACTTGCTGGACAGAGGCACTGCTGGCCTGGCATCCAGATTTGGGCAAAGCAGAGTTGTACACAAATATCCTAATTCCAATTTAAGAAGCAAATAAAAGACTTGCTGAGGCCTAGATCCTCCCGCTCTCCAGTTTCGGATTGGAGGTTCAGTAGTTGTAGCCAAGAAGATGTTTGTCCTTAAAATGCCAATGAATTCATTTCCAGGCATTGGCACCTAGTGCCTCTTCTGCAGATGGCCTTGGTTTGCAGATGGGTGTGTTGGCAGCAGCCAACCTCACAGTCCCGTTGTATCCACAAACGCATTGTGCAAAGAGCACAACTGCTGGCCCTTTGGGGCAAGGTCGGAATTGAGGAGACACTTTCTCTGATAGGGAAAG
>NW_006436282.1:24682242-24698008 GCF_000325575.1 Pteropus alecto
ATGGGCCACAGACCTGCTGTCTCGGCCAGTGCTGGGACCTGGGTCTCGCATGTCTTTGAGGGTCTCCGAAGGCTCTTCGCCTTGCATCCAACATTTAGGCCACTCTGGGCCCATCACACTTCAGGGACACTCTCCCCTTTGGTGTCCCTGAACCCTCTCTTTAGTAGGGAGCTGAATTCCTGTGGCTTTTCCAAGCACGACATGTCCATAAGCTCCTTATTGTTTTTGCATATTGCTGGCTGCCATTGTCTCCTCAGCCAGGAAGCGCCGGTGAGGTTTATTTTGACAAGTCTGGAGTTTGGTATTTATAAGCGTAATCCAAGTGAAATATGACTAAATGTTTTCTAGTCAATTTTTACCAACAGATTTTTCCATAAGTGGAAATGGAAAAATTTAATTTGATTATATATACATCCTCACACGTAGCTCTGGGATGCGCGTGAGCTGCTTATTTTTAGCTTCACATACATTCTTGACATTAAAATCTCCTTGGCAAAATCCTCCTTCCAGAATTATTCTGAGCTCAACGTGTTTTTTTTTTGTTGGCCTACCGCTAACGGAATCACTAAAATATGCAGCATAATTTAATAGTACTCCATTCCTCATTATGGTGTGAACCTCGAGATTGCACCTCTAAGGTCACAGTGGCATTTTCCCCATAAACCTCCCTTGCAATTCCATGTGGCCTTAGGGAAAGTATCTCTTCAGAAAGAAATCAAACTCCTCAGTCACTATCTTTCTGAGAATTATTTTCTGAATCTGAAGAGCCTGAATAAATCTAGTTTTATGTCTACACAACGGTTTTGAAGGCTGGCTGCCTCCCTGTCTGTCCAGTCACCTAAACACGAGCTCCCCTAGAAGCTTGGAGTGGCTGAGAAGGACTTTTTGACATTTCACTTTAAATCAAGATGCGCCACAGAAGACTCATAGAATCGCTGCTAAAAGAGCTGGCTGCATAGGAGCCAATTAACAGAGCAAAATCTGTCGGGTGTCAGGATGGCAAGTCAGGAGGCCTGGGTTCTCCTGACAGAAGCTTTCAATTTCTGTCAAGTTCTGCTCTGCAAAAGACATTGCACGCCTACCTCATCCATCCATAGATTCTGAAAGATAAGAAGAGAGTCGAGCGAGGGGCTTTGTGCTCTTTAAAAACTGCGAAGGCGCTTTTGTAGTTGTAATGCTGTGAGTAAGATCTCCAGATTGCTGCAGGATAAGCTGCCATTGAAATGAAACTTGCTGTGCATTGGTGTGGATTCTGAAATCCTCATGTCCGTGTATTTGCTGAGCTTGGGAAACATAATTTAAGCATTAGGAAAGAACACTGGTAATTACTAGTCATATGACTTTGAACAAATCATTTAACGTTTCTGGGCATCAGTTGTCTCATCTGTAAGATGGAAACAGAATAAGGCTGGAGCAGAGGGTCATATGGTTTCTTTACATACATAGGTCCTGAGATTGAAATGGCTTACGTTATATTCAAAGAGTCTGAGCTTCTGGAATTCTTTCCCCAGAGGACCAACGACTCAGTGACTTGACACTGAGTCATTCGCTCTTTAGAGGTTGTAACTTCCCCCATTGTCCACTATGAAGTCAGAGAAATATCATTTTCCAATCGAGAAATACAGCTTGAGCTCTTGAAGAAAACGAGAAGCTTAGTACTGTGATGTCACTATTTGTAGCCTTGGATGCCGAGTGGGTTCAGAGAGTCAACAGGATGCCACATAAAATAAAGATGCTCACTTCCCACACCAAGATGTCAAAGATGCCTCTGGTTACATTATCACATAGCTTCAGGCACAGGTGGAAATTTAGGATAACAAAAGTAGGTGTGTTTAGTATATTTAGCTACGCTACAGAAAATAAGTGTTTCCACTTTACTGAACTAAATCAAATAAGAATGGTAAAAACGTCTCTGCTTTCCAGGCTTGTGTGAAACATAATTTAATTGAAGTTTAATTTCACTAACCAACATACCCCACCTTCCCACCCGCTACAGAAAGTGATAACACCTTTTTAATGGTTTTAATTTGTGATTAATCATGAGAAAAATAGTCCCCCTTTTAAACCAAACAAACGTGCAGTTTAAATTTTCTTTCCCACTTCATTTGGACGACTCTGTATACACATACGCAGAAATGACGTTGCCTCTTCCTTCCACACCCACGGCGAAAGGGGCCACAAGCTTGGGTCTGCTGAGGAGACAGGAAAACAAAAAAGATTTTTAGCAGCAAGTAAAGCGATTCTGCTCCTGTAGAATCATCTTAGGTGAGCCTCAGGCCCGCTGGCAACTACAGTTCCTTTATGGTCTTCTGAATGTACCTCATTTTACATGCGGATCTATTAGCCTTCCCTGAAGCTTTCAATTGCATTTGGCTGAAAGGAGATGGTCCTGACCACAGGGATGTCAACCTCCTTGCTTTCGGAAACACGAAAAACCCACGCGTCACTTCTCTGCGGTACTCATCATCCATAAGGGGTCTGGTCCGGTGAATGTTTTTAAGTGGCAGTTCCATGCTTATAGAATGTTAACGTGAAGGAAGGCTTGGGTCGCCCAGTCTCACGGCCTCTAGACTGCTCTGGGACTCCCTAAGAGGTTCCAAGGTGACTCAGTATGAATATTTACTCATATAACAACAGCATACGAGTCTAGAGTAAACCAAATGTTAATTGTTTAAAGGTCCTTGAATTACCTGGAATGAGAATAGAATATAAATTACCATTAAACTTTGATACGCCAAGAATGCATTGTTAAAATGACTAAAGTAATAGAAATAAAGAAGTCTATAACCTCCAAAATAAAAGAAGAGGAACACTGAACGATAAAACCACTCAAGCAGGCCAACAGGAGGCAAGCAACAGGAACATGGAACCCAAGGAGCTGGGACAATGTAGAATGCATATAGGAAGATGGTGTGTTCTTTTATACAAGTATATCAGTAACCATAATAAATGTAAGCAGATTAAATCCTCCAGTTAATAATGAAAAATTGTCAGTCTATGGCCACGCCACCCTGAACAAGCCCGATCCCGTCTGATCTCAGAAGCTAAGCAGGGTCGGGCCTAGTTAGTACTCGGATGGGAGACCACCTAGGAAGACGAGCGGCTATAGGCGTAAAAAATTTTAAAAATAAGGGATTATAAACTGACAAGATCCTCGCAATCTGTGAGGTCAACCAAGGGTTGCCTTGCCTAAAAAATGAAAAAGGAGAGAGAGAGACAGAGAGAGAGAGACAGAGAGAGAGAGAGAGAAAGAAGCTCTCTTACACTGCTCAGCAAATAGGATAATGATTGATATATATAGCCCGATGCCACTACCTTCAATATAAACCTACTCTGAGAACCAAAAAGAAAAAGGAAGGAAGGAAGGAAGGAAGGAAGGAAGTAAGGAAGGAAGGAAGGAAGGAAGAAAGAAAGAAAGAAAGAAAGAAAGAAAGAAAGAAAGAAAGAAAGAAAGAAAGAAAGAAAGAGAAAGAAAGAAAAGAAAGAAGGGAGGGAGGGAGGGAGGGAGGGAGGGAGGAAGGGAGGAAGGAAGGAAGGAAGGAAGGAAGAAAAATTGTCAGACTGGATTTTTAAAAAAATACCTATCTATCTGTTGTTTATAAAAACCACACCCAAAACACAAGGATACAGAAAGTTTGAAAATAAAAGAACGAACCAAGGCCTTCGATGGAAACAGCACCGACAGAAAGCTGATGAGACAAGGGTAACAACAGCTACACAAAGAGCACGAGCAGCGTTAAACAGGGTCACTTCCAACGATAAATGTTTCAGTTCAATATGATGACATAATAATTCTCAATTTCTATGCATTTAATAACGTGTCCTCAAAATATATACTTTAAAAAGTCAAAACTATAAAACAAGTAGACAAATCCACAGACATAGGAGGAAATTTCATCACACTTAATTCCAGTAATTTAAGCAGATAAAAATTAGGAATGATCTGGATACTTTAAACAAAATGAAAACCTTAGGTAAAGCACTTTATCCTATTACCCCAGATTAAAAAGTATTTTCAGGCACAAAAGAAGCAGTTAGAAAAGTTGACCATATGCCAGGCCATAAAATCAGCTTCAAAACTTGAGTGAATAGTTAATAGAAACATTCTGGAAAATTATGTTCCTTTAACTAGTAAAATTAAGGTTGTATATACCCTGTCACCTTGAAATTCCATTCCTGAGTACACATACTACAGAAAATAATTATATACACCATGACATATATGAAAGGATATTCCTCATAGCATTGATTATAAGAATCCCAACTAGAAGCAAAACAAACACCCACCAACGATAGAATAGATAGATTGTGGTACATTTCAAACAATGGAATACTTCACAACCACAAAAATGACCAAAAAAAAAAAAAAACCACAGCTGCTTGCCACAACATGAAAACTATCTTTTAAAAATTACATAAAAGTAAAAAAGATAGATATCAAGAAATACTACATGATTTCATTTATGTAAAATTTAAAACCAACCAGAATTAAACTACTGTGTTTGGGGATGCACACATAGGTGACAAAACTCGAAAGCAAAGCAAAAAATTATTTTTTATAAAATCCAAGATTGGGACACTTTTGTGGGGAAGGAGAGGGCTGCGTTTGGAAGGAGGCATGCAGAAGAGGGACTGGCAGGATTCTGTCTCTTGCTCTAGGTGACAGTTGCAAGAGTCACCTTCTAATTACTCGTTAAGCTATACGTACTTATGTTTTATGCATTTTATGAATGTCTGTTCTATTTCGCAATAAAAGTTTCTAAACGTTTTAAATAAGCCTTTTAGACGATTATTCTGGAGGCAGTGCGGAGGAGGGGACCGGACTGGCAACGAGAAGGTCATTAGCTGGATCTCGTTTGCATACCTGAAACAGCAGAGGTGGCTGAAGGATCGTCTGGGTTCCTTCTCTGCATTCAGAGCCAGCACGTATCATTAGCATCCAGTAACAGGGGTACTGATGCCAACATTTTTCAAAATCTGCAGAAACATCTTGGCTCCTCCACGGAGCCTCGAAAAGTTCAGCAGAAATCAGTGTCTGTCTTCTGTTCTCTTCTTGCCTAAGGGGCCTGGAATCCTCAAGCTTTTGCTACTGGCCTCCCACTTCCATATCCTTCCAGAAAGTTTCCTCCTCCTTGTTCCCATCCTTTCTGCCCTTCCTCATCCCTCATGGTAGAGAGAGTTTATAAGCCACTTGCTAAAATGTCACTCCCAGAGGTAGCTGAATGTAGTATTCAAATAGATACCACTAGAGATGGTGTCACCTTAATCCCAAAAAGCTAATTACCAAAGGTAGGTACCTTGGACCTGTGGTAGGTGGTTGGGAGAAATATTTGGGACCAAAAGCATGTAACTCACATGTCTCCATTACTAACTCACAGATTTTTAAGGAGGCCAATCAACAGTCCCAGACTAGGCTGAACTGCAGAATCAACCAAGAAGTTAAAAAAATATATATACAGATTTCTAGATCCCTAGCCCAAGAGACTGACTTGTTGGGTTCTGGATAAAGCCTGGAAACCTTTATGAATATAAGTGACGCAGGTCACTCTGGTGCAGGGCGTCTCACGCAGCTCTTCAAAGGGCCAGTATCAGGAGCCAGCTACCCAAAGCATGCTGGGTAGTTAGCGGCCCATTTCCTCATGGCCAGGAAGTGTGCAGGCTCCCTTTGCTTCTCTTTAAGCAGCCATCCAGTTGCCCTGGGTCCAACCTGAGGACACGTGTGGTCACCTAAGAGATCAACTTGATTACCTTGCCACTCTCCAGATACCTGTTGTACAAACCCAGGACATCTCTAATTTATTTTTCTTTCCACTCTGGATTAAATGCATTTTTTCCCTCCATTAAGATAGACCTTAATCTAAAGTAGTTCTGCATGCCTATAGATATATCCGAGCGTCAAGTGGGGAAGCACAGCCAAGCGTTCAAGTGATGTCTGGGGACAAGAAAGGTCGACTCTGAAGAGGTGATTGGGGGCTGTAACAGCACGTGAACGTGACAGCATATTGAAGCCTCTGGAGCCACCTTCTGAAACGTTTTGGTCTCAGGAACCCTTTACATTTGTTTATGTGGATTATACCCACTGAGAATCACTAAATTAAAACTAAAACTGAAAAAAAGTTTAATGTTTATTCATGAATTTATTTATAAATAAAAAAAAGCTTACTATGTATATTAATATAAATGTCATTTATATGGAAAGTAACTGTATTTTCCCCAAAAAACAATCTTAGCAAGGACAGAGGCTGTTTTAACTTCTTTAGAAATCTCTTTTAAGTTTGGCTTAACGGACAGCTGGATTTTTCATATCTTCTGCATTCAGTGTATTGCAATATGTTGTTTTGATGGAAATATATAAAGAAAATCAGGTTTCACACAAATATATAGTTAGAAAAAAAGGAGTATTTTAATCTGCTTCTTCAGTCAATCTGTTGTGCTATTATATGCCATGTAACCTCTGGAAAATTCCACCGTACACAGGAGAGAATGTAAAGGAAAGAGGCAAATAACATTCTAGTGCTGCTATGAAAGTAATTTTGACCGCACAGACACCCCCTGGAAGGTTCCAGAAATCATGGCCCTCCACCCACCTGGTGGGGGACCACACTGAGGACCGCTGCCTTGAAAGAAAAACAGCGCTCATTTGTTTGCCAACAGCATTAGCCACTGCCGTCATACTGCCCCCTTGGATGCAAAGCCGAGGCAGGGTGAGGTGGGCGGACTATCTACCTGTATCTATTTGCAAAGCTGGTTAAAGCACTAATTACAGGCAATTCTGACTGAGGCATTGCTCCAAGACACCTCAGGAGGATGAACTGCCTCTGCTGAGAGCCAGAGCCCAAAGTTCTACTCATGCAAGCCACTTAGGGCATGTTCAGGCACTGAGGACAAGTGCCTACTTGGACCGAGGAACGGAATGGTCAATATTCGCCTCAAAAGCTATGGTGTTTGTTGTCTACGGCCATGCCACCCTGAACGAGCCCGATCCCGTCTGATCTCAGAAGCTAAACGGGATCGGGCCTGATTAGTACTTGGATGGGAGACCACCTAGGAAGACCAGGTGCTGTAGACGTAAAAAACAAAAAATAAGGGATTGTAAGCTGACAAGGTCTTTGCAATCTGTGAGGTCAACCAAGGGTTGCCTCGCAAAAAACAAACAAACAAACAAACAAAAAAACGCTATCGCGTTTGTTAACGTTCTAAGTGTGAGTGACAGATGACACTCCTCATTGGCTCAAACGCACTTGCTAAGTGAAGCTACCAGATCACAGTGTTTAGCCCTTCAACTGCCAATCGAGCAGTCCTGATCTCACCATTTTCTTTTCTGTGCACCAGCATTTATCCCCTTTCGATATATTATATAATATACTTATTGGTTGTTTATTGTTTATAGCCTATATATCTCATGAGACAGGGACCTTGGTCTATTTTGTTCACTATATCCCTAGAAGCAGAACAGTGCCTGGAATCGACCAGGCACCAGTAAATAAATGTTAGTCTTATGAATGAACTGGTAAGATTGACACATGGAGGGGCAGAGGAGAACATCAGCTTCCTGCAAACAGCCTGCACCCCAAGGAAGCTGAAGGCTGAGCTGAGCATGCCCAGTTCATGCTCCCCAAATTCATGACACAGATGAGGCCATTCCCCCTCATGGGTGGTTGAAGGACTAACAGGAGTTGGGAATATGACCTCTTCAGATGAAAGGAAACCGGAGGGATGGAGAATTATCCATTATGACTTCCCCCAGCTGTTCGTTCGCAGCCACCAGTGCTTAACTGCTAAGCCGGTGGTCAGCTGCCATGGCAACACTCCGAGGCGAGCAGAAGTTCTATCGAGACCTGTATCAGTGAGTGCAGCCGCTACAGGAAGCAGTTTGGAGGTCCCTCAAAAAATTAAAAATCGAACTACCTCATGACCCAGCGATTGCTCTTCTGGGTATTTATCCAAAGAAAATAAAAATATTAGTTTGAAAAGACTCATGCACCCCTATGTTCACTGCAGCGCTCTTCACAGTAGCCAAGATATGGAAGCAACCTAAGTGGACACCAACAGATGCTTGGATAGAGAAATTATGGTACATATATACGATAGAATATTACTCTGCCATAAAAAAAAAAATTATAAAAAAAAATGAAATCTCACCATTTGCAATGACATGGATGGACCTAGATGATATTATAAAGTGAAATAAGTCCGACAGAGAAAGATAAATACGATATGATTTGACTGATATGTAAAATCTAAGGAAAAAAATAAATGAACAAACAAAACAAAAACAGACTCATAGGTACAGAGAACAAACTGGTGATCGCCAGATGGGAGAGGGGTTAAGGGGCTGGGTGAAAAGGTGAAGGGATGAAGATGTACAAATTAGTAGTCACGAAGGAGTCATGGGGATGCGGCGTACAGCTCAGGCAATACAGTCAATACTATCGTGATGGCTGTGCGTAGTGCCAGGTGGGGACGGGACTAAGCGGAGAGATCACTTCTTAAATTATATAAATGTCTAGCCATTGTGCTGTACATCTGAAAGCTAATATAAAAATTTTTTTAAAAAAGACCTCTCTGCTTCCCCTCCACCAGGCCAGCCACTGCGTCTTGGCCCCTTTATGTCCCTACTGTCTCTCTGCTTCGAGCCCACTCTCGACACTGGGGCTGGGACTCTGCGAACCATACTTCCCAGACTCCCCCTGACGGTTAGCTCCTGTTGGGTAGGTTCTGCCGAAAGGAACCGGGCAAGATGGAAAGGAGAAACACAACGGAGGAGTCGGGGGTGGCGGGGAGGGAGGTTCCTTCCTCTCCTCCAAGCACAAGCTTTACCATCTCCTCAGAGTTACTAGCAATGTCCGGGCCCCATCGCTCTTCAGTTGCGTGAAGCTCGCTTTGCCCCAGGGGTCCCAGCATCCGCCCTGGGGCCTCTCCTCTGAATTCCTAGGATGACTCTACCTGTTTCCTTTTGTTCGCTGAGTCTTAGCAATGGCGGCAGCTTTCTGGAATTATTCATCTGTATGTTACTCTTCCTTTTTGCTCTGTTAGCTCTCCGACACCTGTGTACCTAATTACCTGCATCGAGTCCCCTGTGTCTGTCTTACTTACTGTGGTTCTTCTTTCCCTGACTGGATGTCCCCTGACTGGTACAGCTCCTTTATGGATCCTCCTGGGACCACTTGTGGACCAGCTAGAATTGATCAGCAGAGGGCTCTTATGTGTGTAAGCGAAGCCTCATTAATTAAATCTACTACATTCATTGCTGGAAATTCATTCCCTATTCCATTTCTCTTTCTTAATTCTGTCTTTCCACATTTCCCAATATAGCTAGAGTGACTATACATCCCAATGCATCTGAAGCAGCCGAGGTTTATGCCTGTTCCGGCATAATTATTAATAGAGCCTCCTTTTTCTCTCAATTATCTTAGTTTGGGTGATAAATTATATGGTTACTCTAAATATAGACCATTATATGTTCTACAATGAAATTAAATGATGTTAAGATACTCCAGCAATAAAATACCAATTACAGAATGTTCCAAATTTGAATATCCACCTCTTCTCATCAAGAATTTTCTGGGAAGAAATTAAAGTTCGATGATTAAAGGCAATGATTAAGTTAAAGTCCAAAGATATTAGACTCCAAAGGATTTAAAGTCCAAAATCATATTCTCTTCCCCTGGTGATTTAAGGTTCAAAGAAAATTAGAGTCCAAGTCTCTTCCTATTGTTTTATTCCACTTCTGTGTTTTATTTCTCAGTGTTCCGAGACCATGTACCAATGGAAGGGTCCAAAAATAGCCTCTCTCTTCCCCATGAAAACCTCGAATGGATTATAAAATAAAACAAAGGATGACAGAGGGAGATCGAAACAACACCCTTATTACTAATGCATGTGGTTCGTACCTACGGGTAAGGGGCACTACCCACCAACGACGAACACTAGAATTAGGCTCCCACTGTGGCATATACAGCCACTGCTCAGCGCTGTTCACCCCTCCCCCTGGACACCACTGCATTATGAAGTTGTCCGCTTCCCTTATAGCTAACTCTGGTCCCATGAGTTTTGGTCAATGAATTGTGAGAAAGGTTCTGCACACTGTCCTCGCATGATCCACTAAACTCCCCCACGAGTGTTCTCACGCTTCCCATGCCCGCGGCCCATCTGCAAGCTGCGTGGAGAGGACGCTGAGGGCATAGAAAAGGGTAAAGCCACCAAACTTCTGGAAATTGCTTCTCAAAGCATGTAGCCTACCTACCCTGCCCGACATTCCCACCAAGTTCTCAGAAGCACTGGACCGGGACAGGTCTTCCTGCTGCAGGGAGTTCGCTGCTTCGGTGGGACAGTGAGAAGCAGGAGAAAACTTCTGCCCCCTGTGTGGACAGCCCGAGCTCGAGAGGAGGAGGATGGGCCGGGTTGAGTGAGCTCAAAACAGTCACACCCACAATCCAGTCCCAGTCGGGTGAAGCCCCACCTGGTAGGAGGGAGGGCGCCCGGTTCCAGAGGCCAAGGTAACAACACCTCCGCGTGGAAGGAAACGTCTCCACTAAATGAGTTTGCTTCCTGTGCTCCTCTTGCTTTGATCTCTAACAGTCTTTCCTTTGCTCCCCATCCAGATCCTATCAGCTCTTTCCCAAAACACATCCCCCTCCTAGCCTCTTTGAGCGATGTCAGAGATGGGGGGACAGCCTTTGCTTCTCCCTGTGACTAGCCCAATAGTCCCCTTTGAGCAAAGGTAGCTAGAAGTTAAAGGAGAAACAACTCTCCTTGACCTTCTTCCCTACCCTCTCGGCCCCCAAAGTCCACAAAGGGTCATTCTCAGCAGATATAACAGGAGATTCTTGGCATGGGGTTGCTTTTTAAGGAAGGGTGGCCTTTCCTTACTAATCACCAGGCTGTTTCTGGGGGACATTTGTGCCCTCAGCAAATCCCAGCGTCTGCCCACCCTGCGAACCACCTTCTTTCCCCTGCCCCTGCCTAAAGAGGAGAGAGAAAAGCTCAGACCCACAACAGAACAAGAATAATGCTGGGGTGAGCCTGCCTTAGTGTGGTTGCCATGACCACGATCCCTTCTGAGTGACACTGTCCTGCACGGTCCTTAATCCTTTGGCCAAGGTTGGGTCCCACAGAGCCTAGCACCTCCTGGCCAGTGCAGATGGAACCAAAGTGGACCCCTAATCCATGGGGGTTCACTGTACATTGGTCTTCAAAGAACAAAGATACTACAGTGGGAATTGAAACCCAAAGTTCATAATCCTCGATGTAACCAGGAGAGGTCGTGATGAACCATTTTAAGCCCAGGAGATGGCAGGACCCATGAACAAGCAGAGGAAGTTGACAAAGGACAATGGTGCAATTCTACAGAGAAATGCAAATGGATAGAGGAGGGGGCAGGGAGGGAGAGGAAACACAGTTTGGAGCGACCCGTCCATAGAGGTACCTTGGATCCTGACAGTTGTTCAGTTTTTTCCTTGTCTATCCTTACGATAACTTCTTTTTCCCTTGACCCGATGTGAATGCGTCACTGCGCCTCGTTTGACGAGAATAATCCATTATCCATACTTGTGTCATTAGACCACGATGAGCGATCCCCTACAAAACCATGATCATCTGAGCTTCTTCCTCTTCATACCTACCCGTCAGATGTCTTGAGTTACTAACTTTGGGAAGAAGCTATAAAGTAAGAATAGAGAGTTTGGTAAGATTGGCTCTTTGGGAAGAAAGGAGAATAAGACAGGGGAATCTTTGTGGTATTTCTTAGGTTTCTATGAGGTTCGGGGGCTACGGTAAAAGATGTCAGCCACAGCAAAACCCACATCCCATTGAACCATTTTCCGGGCCACATGAGGAAACAAGGGAAGGTTCTTCGAGGACATCGTGGTGCTGGGGAAATAATGAATTGGTGTCCCCTTCTGCTGATAAGGGGAAAATGACATCATGTCCTCAGTGTCACCTTCCCACGCAGGAAGAAGACTGATCCCCTCACACTGTGGGATGTCGAGACCTGGACGGGACCCTCCCAAGCAAACACAAATAGGCTCCAAGGACAAGAGCCAGAACAACGTGGGCTGCACGAACGTGGGAACCCGGGGCCCTGGTCCGGCATCGGGACCAACAGGTGTCCCCAAGAAAGTGGGCAGTTGTCCTGACAGTTGCAAGAACCAAGAGACTGAGTGGCTCCAACCTCCAGAGCAGAGCAAACGAGAGGAAGGAGTGTGAGAGAACCGAGCCCCACGCTGCACCGCGGGGGGGATGGCGAGGGGCAGGAGAGAAGACGGGGAGACGCGGACCCCCACGTTAGACAGCTAACCCGGTACTCGATGACTCACAGTGCCCCTCCCGTCCTCCTTTTCCGGAAGGACCTGGGGCTCTTTGGGGCCAGAAGGCAGAAGATGGAGGGGCGGGCAGTAGACCAGACCAGCTAGCTCATCAGCCCACAGAATGCAGGCCTCGGGGCAACATCTGCTTGCTGGGAATGTCTTAGGTCCTATGGGAAAAACACATCCAAGTCCCTGTAACTCATACTTGTCATGGGAGCATTACTTTTCTTCCTGAAGTTTCCCCGTATCACTCAAGGAGCGACAACGATGATTGATTTGGATCTGGAAATAAGAAAAGGGTCCCTGGGGACATGAACGGAACTTCTTCGAGAAGCAGTATCTCTTAAGAAATAATAAAGCAAGTGGGTCCCCCTGCTTGGTGACCTCCTTGTGGCATAGCGTCTCCAGCCTGCGTTCCAGGATAGGTCCAAAAGAATCTCACATTCGATGAGGGAGTTCACTGATGTAAAGGAAGCACTCTGAAATCTGTGGGATGAAGAAAATGATGAGGCGCATCTACCGCAGGTGGAGAAAGCCCAGTCAGTTTTATTAAAACCTTCCCATCTCTGAACTTCACCCTCTGGAAGTTTCAATATATTGAATTATCTCAATCTCCTCCCCCAAAGCAAAGAAGTTAGTGAGGAAATCAAAGGAGATGAAGCTAAGACTGACAGTTTAACTAGCCAAATAGCCAAATAACCTGGTGCACGGAGTAGATCGTTATTAAATAAACCCCTGGTGAATTTCCTTCATTAAAGAGCAAGGAGTCAGCAGGAGAAAGGCAGGTTTCAGAAGCGAGGGGGTATGCCGGAACAGAAAGTCTGGACACCTTATCACCCTCCACTAGAAAGGTGGGGAGGGACCAGGCAACAGCACCCCTTTGCACCCCACAGTGCTTCCTGTGCCAGTCTGGTTGTCAATCCCTGTCTCTCCCTCAGCCTAACCTAAGTGACTCTGACCCGCATGGGGAGAAAATCGAGACTGGGATTGTGAGCATCCTGGTCAGTGAGACCTGAGGGGCCCTCGGCAGAGAGAAATCTCCAAAGTCAAGGGAAAGGAATGAGATCCGAACACACAGCTCACTCGACACCCAGCAGAAACAACAGCAGAGCCCACCCCTCGGACACAGCGGTACCCACACTTGTCCACGGATGGGTGGGCGTTTGAGCCTGCTCTTGGCGAGAGAGAACTTGCACGAATGGAAAGATCTAGGTACATGAATGAGGCCCAGTAAGGCGAGCCTTGTTCCTCAGAGGAGAGAGTCAACTTCCTGTGGTATCGGTCCCTGGTGTTGGACCCCTGAGCTGTCTCCATGGACTCCGGTTAGACCCATCAGGGCTGCTTTGTCCCTCTCTGTAGAAATATAATACTAATGGAAAAAGAGGTGCTGCTGGTTCTCAAATCACCACAGGCCTGAATGGGGGTGGCCAGGAAAAGGAGGGGTCCCGCCTCCTGCCAGCCCTGCTTGGAGGACGCAGAGGCTCCAGGTGGGGTTGAGACCAGCCTCTTCCGAGGAAGGAGAACGAGGTGACGGGAACAGCTCGCTCTGGTTAGCGTTTAGGGGCAGGGTTCTGAGGAAGTGAGCCCCATGACAACCACAGGAGGAAGACGGCCCAGCCCACCACCCTGCAACACAGAGCTGGCGCAGCCGGGTGGTAGGCGGTCCTGCTCCTGAGCGATACTCTCCGGAAACTTCCGGGGAGACAAAGTGTCCTTCATGATCAGGGGAAGTCACAAGTCAGTGAAATAGGGACCGGACAAGGAAACGATTCAAGCGCAACAATGACATAACTCAAGGGGAGGGAACACAGGCCCCGTCATTCACAGTGCTTGACAGTGATTATTCTAAAATGAGGATTTGGCGACATCAGATCCTGTGTAAAATCTCCGCCATTTCTCCATGCCCACACACCCCGCCTTAGCTCAGGCTGCAGTTGACCCCTGTGGAGGTAACCACAGTGGTCTTCTGCCTGCCACCAGTCTAACCTCACCCGTCCCCCTGACTGCATTTGGGAAGCATGCCCTGAACCCTTCTTAGGGGTGGAACTGGCAGGGCCGGGGTGCAGGTGTACGAGTTGACAGGTAACAGAAATGAACTAGAATTCATAATTTGCCAAATCCTCTGCTAGGTACTTTCTTATGCTTCAGTCCATTTAATTTCATTGCCACATCCCCTTATGTCAGTATCTGCATCTTGCAGATGGGGAAGATGAGGCTCGGAAAGAGTATGCAAAATGCCTCGTCTCCCAGGTGTAAGTGGGGTGTGCGTTCTGAATTCGGCCTTTCTGACATCCTGTCTCACTGCGGGGACCACTGGTGGCCAGTGGTGGCATTTCCCTGCCCTGCTCCCTCTCCTCCCCTCAAAGCCTCAGCACTACGCTTCTTGATCCCATCACCAACGTCTCTTCCCTGATCCGCCGTGGGCTCTGACCCAAATAACTCTCACTGTCACCTTCCATCCTATCTGTCCTTTGGCTCTTCATCTCCCTGTCCCCACCAGTCCTCCCAGAGTCTGGCATAGCCTCACCCCCTTTGCTTGGGAAGAGACAAATAGACCTGGGCACGTCCGACGCCCACAGTTTCTCTGAAAAAGGTGGCCGGGCCCAGGCAGGGGCTGTGTGAACCGTGGCTGTTACAATAGGGCTGTTGGGGCTGGACTAAGTGTGGTGCACACAGAGCCCTGCATTTTGTCTCTTAATTGGCCCCTGGCTGCTTCCTGCCATTGAAATCCTGTAACATCCGCTGAACAAAAGGCCATTGTGCTTCCTTCCCGAACAGAACTGACCCTGTCATTGCAAACACAGACAGAGGCCTCGTCCTTTGAGTCGGCATTTGCAGTGCCACTGTCCCCATGGTCCTTTTTCCCCTAACAATAGCTACCAGTTGCTGCCAAGAGTAGGAGGCGGCCCAGCTGGAGGCCACCATGAAACACTGGGCCTTGATGCTCTCTTGGCGAATGGCTTGATTTCTTACCTTGACCTTGGGGCTTTCCAGGACAGTCTGGGACGAAGGATGGGCTGGCGATGGAGCTGTGGGGCCAGGTCCCCTGGACCCCGGTGGCTTGCCTGCACGTGCAGCCTCTGATCTCTCCCCCTGAACCAGGCCCTTGAGCGTAGGACACCGGAAGCAGCTCTGCTCTTCAGACGTTACCTCTTAGAGCACGGTTTTCAAATGTCATGTGTAAAGGAATCACTGGGATCTTGCGAAAATATAGATTTGGGTTAAACCGAAGACTCTGCATTTCTAGCAAGTTTCAGAGTGAGACCGAGGTTGCTGGCCTGGGACCACATTTTTACTAACGAGAGCTGAGAGACTAGCTCAGCCCAAGCGGTGGAATGCGAGGTGACATCCTGAGGGGCATATGTGACATCCTGTGAGGAAGCCGCTCACCTGAGTTGGCCAGGAGACCGGCGTCGCCTCACGGCAGACACCCGGACACAGCAGCTAAGTCCAGCCCT
>NW_006436282.1:24698124-24715049 GCF_000325575.1 Pteropus alecto
AAAGAGTTAAAAAGGGTGAAAGAAATCATCAGAGATGCCTACAGGGGGGACAACAACAAAAAGGGTATCGGTGATATTCACTAGAAGGTAAAAAACAGGGGTGGGGGGAGGCTACGTGTCAAATGAAAAGTTATCAAAATGAAGACTCACATAGGAAGACCCAGGTCCTTCTCCATTTCAATCAGTCTTTCTTCTTTCCCAGAGTCCTCCCTTCCATGTCAACCCCAGGAGGCCGACTGTGTCACGCACTCGAGGAAAGCAAGAAGGAAACTCAGCCGGCGGGCCCTCCCCACATGCTGCGGGTGGCCCTGGAGGAATCTACATATATCTTACAGTCATGCTACTACCCTAACGTCACTTCACTGCCACCTCTATTGCCTCAGCTGGCAGCTCGCCAACCTCTGCCAGGCCAGAACGCCGGGGGCCATTCACATCACCTTGTCACCGTCACCGCCGGTCCCCGCTCACGTCGTAGTGAGCGCACCACCTTAGCGTCTTGTGGACCTGTCGCTGCCACCCACTTCAGGCCATGCCGTGCTGCTGCTGAAGCCCCGTAGATGCTTAACAGGCCATCATGCTCCACCTGACCGGGTCCTCCTGCACGCTCCACTCCGCAAAGTCACCAAGCAAGCACACGCCACGTGAGGCTGGGTCCCTGCCTTGCTTAGAGCCACTCAGAGACCCTCTGTCACTAGCAGATTAAAAGCCGAGCCCCTTGGCATTACATACGTGTCCAGGGAGAGGTGAGTATTCACATGTGCCTGAGTGTTAGGGGCAGTGGAAGCCAGGAGCATGGGACAGGGTGCACACTACGAAATGCTTTGATGACGTGCCGAGGAGGTGGGCTGCCTTGTAGAGGCAGTGCCGAGCGAGCTAGCGAAGGTCTGAAGCAGAGGAAAACCCTGTCTGGTCTAAGTTTTGTAAATCTCGACACTCTGCTTGCTTCCATTGGAGCATGTTATCACAGGTTGTATTTCATTAACTTGTTTATTTTTTCCATATCTCCCATTAAATCATGTGTGTTTTGTTCAGATTTTACTTCTCTACTACCCCGTAAGTGCCTAGAACATACTAGATATTCAATAAAAAGTTGCTGAATAGATGAGTGAATGAATGACGAATGCAGGAATGAATGAGCAGAATCGACACAAAATTAACTATGGATCCCATTCAACCCATACCCTGCCATTCCTGTTTATATCCAAGATCCTTCACAAACATGACAAGATAAACTGAGTATTACAGTGAAGCTTTTCTAATGCAGGATGCAGCAGCAGTGACTAGAAACTGAGGATGTGCATTTTTATGAAACAAAGTAGAATACAGAGCAGCGACTAATAAGTAATCAGAGGAATAAGACCTTCGAAAGTACACGCATGCCATAATTAATTGAAAAATCTGCTCACTGTTAGTGGGAGCATAAGTGCCAAGATTTGGTATTCAACTTGGTCTGTAAGCCTGAAAGATCAAGAGAATTAGCAAGTCTTTATTCAGGTAGGCCTCTTTTAAATCAAATTAATCACATTCTTTAACAATTCATACATACAATGAAATATTGTCAGGGGTTTTCTTTGGGTAGTGAGATTTCCTCAATTTTCTAAGCTTTCATTCATAAGCATGCATTACTTAATCAGAAACACCTTATGAAATAGTTTAAGAAGGGAATCAATTGATTGTGTGTTGTCTGAAGCCCTATAACGGATATTTTTCAGATCCTTTTGATACCATTTTGGTCCTTAGAATAACGAATTTTTAGAGCAGGTGGAAATCTTACAAGACCATCTCTTAAAGCTCTGTCATATTTCACAGGTAAACTTTTGACTACACAGTGTCCCGCCTCACCCCGAGTGTGATTCTAGTAAACTGTCAGTCATGGGGATGGGTACAGGGGGCGGGGGGAGGGCGGGGTGTGGAAAGGCTGAAGACCATGCTCCCAACTAAACAGAAAGAGTAATTAATATGTTCGCACTGTTTGCATGGCTCAAACGGCCATTCAGATCACTTCTGCTGGGGAGAGGATTATTCTCTCTGTCTTGGCCCTTATGTCAAGGGAAGATATGTGTTTGGAGTGGCCACTCACCCTTTGAGTGACAGATGTGTCTGGCCCACCTCCTTAGAGTTCCTGGAACAGTGTTAAGCCAATAAACAACCCTTTTTGATGAAGGTTGGAATTTACTTTCTGTCACATACCTCAGAAATGATTCCTAATAAATAACCACCCATAGCTAATAGTATGTGTCCCCTTTATTAAGGTCTCCAAGCATGAAGACTCCAAAATATTCCTAGGGCTTCTATTTTTGTTTTTCTAATAGTGATAGTTAAAAAAAAGAAAAAATCGCTCCTTATAGTCAACTTAAACTTTCTGCCATAATTTTAAGTTAAAGACTTCTACTTCCACCTGAACAAGAATAACAAGACTTGGATACACCCACTCACTAAAATAACAAAAAAAAAAACAAAAAAAAAATACAATAAAAAAAAGAAATAGATTCCAAGTCACTACATTTTAGGTAATGAAGGACAGTGATCTCTGAGATGGCTAACTAAGGAGGTGAGCCCTGTAATTGCCCCAGGTTACAAACGTGAGAGAGTTTACAGTCTGCGGCATAAGAAGGGAAAAGCCAGCTAGAGCCCGGTGGCCCCCCTGAATTCAGCAAATAAATAGAGCTAAGAGTCTGGGAAGATGAAGGAAGGGACCTAGTGCTTGCAAGACAGAAGACCAGTCAGAGAAGTGCAGAAGTTCCTTCTCGGGCATTGAGTATAACACTGGTCAGCACACCCGACGCTGGGGGACAACCACCGGAAGGACTAGAGAACGGTGTCCAGTGCCCCCGCAGGGCTGCGAACAGTGCCCGTTCCTACAGCCAGAGGGCAACACACACAATCTGTGACACACTGGGTAGGGCGCGCAGGAAAGGCATGGCTCCGTAGTAGGGAATACATAGTCCTAGACCGAGCGTGGCTCTGAACCCAACTGAAAACCCGCCACAAAAGCAAGACCCCAAAGGATCTAACTGTTCAAAGTAACTGAACTGTTACTGTTAGTGTCAGAGCAGAGACTAATTAATACTCCAGGCTCCGGGAACAAGCCCTGTGTCCTTCCTGAGCGTTCACCCAGAAAGCCTGGAATTCTTGACACTTTCCTCAGAAATTTCCTCTCCTTCCGAAACTGACCTCACGGCCTACGACTCTGCCTTTCACTGTCAAGGTTCTTTCCAGGATAAAAGTCTGGCGCTCCAGGACGCAGAAGGCGCCTGGGCAATTGGACGGGCATCAAGTCTTCAGCTCTCACAGAAGCCTCCGAGGGGAGACAAAGCTCATAGTGAGAACGCTATCTGAAAAGACAATGCATTCTCAGAGGTGGCACTTCTCCTTGGAACTGGCAGCCATTTCTGTCACCACTTAGTCATTTTCCTGTTGAGCTCAGAAGGCAGCCCTCGCTCTGCCTGGAGTGACAGACGCTCGGTGAGCGGAGCCCCCGGCCCACCCCACCCAGCCGGGCCCGCTTTCGAAGCGAAGGCTGAGTGAAAGGGGCAGACGTGGAGCCAGACTATTTTGACAGGGGATTGATTTTCTCCCCTCCCCGCAGACACCTTTTTCCTGTCCTTATGTTTGGATGAATTATTCCTATTCTCAAAGGGGAACAGCAAGAACTTCTTCCCGAAGCACTGAAAACGGGTTGCTCGTCTGTGCTCGGTACTGTGATGAAGGAAAGAAAGGGGAGGGAGGTGTTGTATTCGTAAAGCTGTCTGCTATTTCAGTCCGATAGAGCATTCATTTCAGAGAGAATCCTGATCCTCTGGTTGGGAAAAACAACATAATAGACATGTTTATGAATGCAAAGCTCCCTAGTAACAGAGAACCTAGCTAAGGTTAGACAAAAGGACTAAAATCAGGGTCTCAGAGAGATATAATGTTCACTGCATTCACAGTAGCCAAGATATGAAACAATCCACCCATCTATCAACAAATGGCTAGAGTTTTAAAATGTGGTATATACATACATACACATACGCCAGGTACTGGTCTCGGTGCTTGGGTTACATTGGTGAACAATACAGACCCCACATGCCTGCCTTCCTGAAGCTCATGCTCTCCCATCAGTTCTTGGAAAAGTAGTTCGTGCTTGAACAGAATGTGCACTCTTCCTGTTTTTGGTGTCCTATATATGACCACTGAATCAGGATCGCTTTTATTACTCAAATCATGTGTATCCTTATTTTTTTTTTTTTGCCTGCTTATTATATCAGTTTCTAAGAGAGGTATGTTAAAATTTCCTGCTGTGTTTGTGGATGTCTCTCTCTTGTTTGTAATTACCACCTTAGGAGGCACATCCTTTTGAAAGACAAGAAAACTGATTCCCAAATTAAGAAATGTCTTCTCTCACAAAGATTGTAAAGAATGGACCCAGGATTCCAATTTAGTCGTCTCTATTACAACAGTGTTAATTACGTGACTGCTGTTATTTTGTTTTGTCTCACATCTTCATCTACCAACAACACACCAGTCTCTCCTTCACCTTTGGGAACGCCCTCCTCCCAGACTAACCGAATTCCTAATCAGTTTTCAGCCTCCTGGCCAGCAGTGAATGGGTCCAGGACTGGCCATCATAGCATCTTGAGCCACATAACCCAAACCAGGCCAATGAGAGTCCTTCCTCCAGAGTCAGGCCTATCTCATCTTTGCCATATTGCTTTCCCATAGGTATTTGGTTACCAGACATGTCCAAATGTATAAGGCGCTTGGCAAGCGTATGAGGTTAATTTTTGTTTAATGGCTTATCAAGGACATTTTTCTCATACATATTAATCTCAACAGATGATGTTCTGCATCTCCTGATTATTCCATCTCCACAGCTGGAACGCATAATCTTCCATTTCTTTTAGTTTAGGAAAACAAAACAAAACAGTGCTATCTGGAATTTACTGCATTGTTGTAGAAAGACTGTTTTATTTCAAAAATCATGAATCGTCATTACTTGCTAGGAACTGTCCAAGGTGGCATTGTGGACTTGGAATGGAATAAGACATAAGTCCAATCTGTAAGGACACAATGCAGCAGAAAAAGTCATGTTAAATGTGTGGAATACGGGGATTTTAGGAGCATGAGCAGTGGGGGCAGTTTACTCAGCCAAGGGGTAGAAAGTCAGGGAAGGTTTCACAGAGGAGGTGACATCTGAGTTGTGTCTTGAAGTGAAAACTGATCAAGAAAGCATATTCCAGGAAAAAGAAAAAAGCATATTCAAAGAGAAGAAACATGATGCTTTGCGTTAATATTAAATCGTCAAAGTGATTTTTAAAGTAATTTATTTATTTTTACTACTACATCCTCATTTCTTATCAACACCCTAATGTGGGTTTACAAATATGTGGCACCTATGCTGTTATTCTACCCCACCCCCACGGCGGATATTTCCAACTGAACACAGGATTCTTTCCTAAAAGAGTCTACTCAACACGAGGTTCCATGATTAATAGACATAAAGTAGAAGTAGTTAATCATTGTTAATAAAAGAATGTATCTGAAATAAAATTGCTTACCATTTCTAATTTAATTGGCGATGACGTGGGAAGGGTGGATACCAGAAGTCCTAAAATGTCACTTGGGCATTTTTAAAAGTTCCAAACCTCAGCTCACATCCTAGACTAACTGAATCCTAAACTCTGGGGGTGGTAGGAAAGGCTTCAGTATTTTCAAAACCCCCCAAGGAATTCCCAAGGTACAGACCAGTTTGAGAATGACTGCCATAGGGCCTGTTAGAAAAAGCCAAATTCATCATAGATTTAAAGGGCTGGAAAGACTGCTGAATTGCACTAGGAAGAGGATGGTATAGGGCAAGAGGGAGGCCTGTGAATCTGGACTCAGATACCCAGAGATGTGAGCTGGGTCATAAAGCTGAGCTGAAGAGCTGGCCTTCGGGCACTTTTTTTTTTTTTTTAAACCAGTTTTGATGGCCTGATGCCAAGTCTACTTAGAAACGGTCATTTTCATTTCCATTTTTTAAGAAGTGGCTAAGTACTCAAGCTTTAAAGGCAATCAGCATAACAACTGAATGAGCTTAATTTTGCTACATTCAAACTTCTTTCAAGATATTAAATTTGCATACAGGGAAAAAAGCCCAGGTACTTAAAAATCAATTAACTGATGTTATGCTGAATTAAAAAGAACATGCTTGCATAAACAGAATATTCGGTAGCACTACCATTTATGCAAAAGTCATTCTGACAACATATTGCTTATTTAATTAGAATTTGGGGTTAGAGATCGTTGAGTACAAAAACACTACTTTGAAAGCAGAGCCAGTATCGATACTATCCTAATCTTTCTGCAGAAAAAGAAAAACCTACCTTTTAATTATATCACAGTGACTCAAATTTTATTGTCTTCAACTCTTCTATTCATTCCAAATTTTAAAAAGTCTCTCTCCTGGGAGGAAAGTTAAGAGAAAAGAGTTTTCAAGACCTTTCTATACCTTAATACTCTTTTCAACTTCGAATGTAAAAATATATCTGTATTGATACAGTACTGTGAAATAAAGACCAATTTAAGGATGTAATGAAGTTTAAAAGCAGCTCCTCTTTTTCTGCATAAAGAACAATTTTATTGATTTAAATTAGAAACTTCTAATCTCTCTAAGGAGAAAGAGAAGGCAGAAGAGAAACAGGTGATCTGTGACCCCGAGCTGTGAAGCTGCTCTCCAACAGACGGAGAAGATGCAGCATTTCTGGGACCTGAAAAAGGCAGTAAGGTGGAAAATGATGTTTTAAAACCCACACATCTCATTGAATTATCTATTTCCTTCTAGACGAAGTCATTTTACAAGATAGAGTCCGATTTTAAAGGATTTCACTCTTTTCTCATCTCTAAATTGAAAAAAACAGGTCCGAGCCTAGTCTAGTTTACAGTTTCAAAATATTTAAATGATCCATAACTCACCTGTCCAGCAAACACAATACAACTAAGTTGCAGTGATGTTCTGGTTAAAAATAACCATATCTGGTCTTTGCTTCTTGCAAATTGCACTGAAGTAATGTCCCCTAAGAGACAAGAAGGGACTTTGCAACATTCACTTCCCAGTAATAGGGACCCTCTGGCCTGTCCTGGTGGGGTGAGTGCCGTCGGGAATGGGGAGCCCCCTGGAGGCCAGTCATCCAGAGCCCTTCCCCATCCAGCAGTCCTCAAGCATGGCCCCTGGACTAAGGGCATCAGCTTTACTTGTAACTGGTTAGAAAGGCAAACACTAGGGCCCCCTCCTTCTCAGTCCGTTTGGACCACTGTAACAAAATGCTACAGACTGGACGTCTATAAACAACGGAAATTTATCTCACAGTTCCGGAGGCTGGAAGTCCAAGGTCAAGGCGCTGGCCGATTCGGTGTCCGATGAGGGCCGGTTTCCTGGTTCATACACAGCACCTGTGGCTATAGCCACACCTGGTGGAAGGGGCGAGGGAGCTTTCTCGCACCTTATCAGGGCACCAATCCCTTCCATGAGGGCTAATCAGCTCCCAAATGTCCCACCTCCTAATGTAATCACCGTGGGGGTTAGAATTTCAATATATGAATTTGGGGGACACACACGCATTCAGACCAGAGCACCACGAGGCCAGCCGAATCAGAAGCGTTTGTGGTGAGGCAGCCGTCTGTTTCACCACGCTCTTCAGAAGACTCCGATGCACACCAACTCTGAGTCACTGTTAGAACATGTCATTCCCCAAAGATGTCAGAGAACAAAGGTGTCACCGGGTAAAGAAATGAATTATACAGGCATGAACTCAGCTAAACTGTCTTTCCTCCAGGCAGACACAGAAATAAAGCTGATGCTTGCATCAACCAAAAACATGGAGCTGTAACTTAGGAGATGTCATAAGACTGAACTGTGGTCTCATGCACGAGAAGCAGCTTTCAGCAACATTAGAACTATCCCCAAAATATGGCTTTACAGAATGACTGTGTCCCTTGATGTAAAGGATAAATAATGGAAGTGCCATAAAGGTAAAAAGAGTATGGGTGACCCCAACTCTTACACCAGGGAAGGGGCCTAAGCGGCTTCATGTCCCCTACTGTTAACAGCCCTTGTCCCTTACCGAGGACGGCCACCCGCCACAGCCCAGTGCACACTGTCTGGGCCACACGATGAGGCTGAACATGTTCACTGTCAAGGTGGAAATGAAAATAATAATGAAAAACACAGTCTCCATCTTTTTATGATCTTTTTTTATTTAACATACATAGTACATGTAAACAACTGGCAGAAAATTCATAAAAATACAATACTTCTATGCAATATCATTTATTCCTGATACACCCTTTCATTTTCTCCTTAATGTCATAGTCTTATTTTAACACTACGGTTTTTTCTAAGTGGAATCCTGCCCCAGCTCTGTTTCTCGCGTGCTCGCACGAGCTATTTTCACCGCCTCCTTGTCTACTTTACCTTCCTCACGCTAAAGCAAAACTATTTTTAAATGCTAAAAATGGGTAAAATACTGAGTTTTAATACTGTTTTGTCATGTATATCAAAGCTACTACTAGGCTATGCTGTCATAAGAGAGTTTCATAATCTGCAGCGCCGGCTGCTACCAGACGTGACCAAGACGGAGCCTGCAGAGCAGCGAGCTGTCCGGCTTGAAACAGAGCCGGAGCTTGCCGGAGAGTCACGTTAACAAACACTGTTACGAAAGGGGTCTTCGGAAAGAGAGCGAATTTGACTCCTTCTACCCTTTCCCAGCATATGAAACCGTTTTAAGAGTATTTTAACATTTTTTTCCTGTACAGAATTTCCAGTCATTACATGTGAACTTATTAGGAAGAAAATGATTGGAGGGTGAGAAAAACAGAGACTAACTTTAAAAGTACCATTTAAAAAACAAAAACAAAAAAACAAATTGTAACTGCCGAACTTACAAAACAGCCATATGTGGGTGAGACCCAGGTGCAGACAGAGCCCAGCACACGTCCCCTCCTGCCGCCCGGCGACCCTCACCCTCCTGGGCCCCGAGCGGCCGCTGCCCATCTGTCTGGACGGCCACCTCCTTGCTCACATTCCACTCCTAACCCCAAACTCCCGGGCTACTCCCCGTTTTCTGAAACTGGCAAAACCAAAGAAATAAAAGTCACCCAGCAGGCGAGAAAGAGGGGGCTCCCGGGGGCTCTGCCCTAAGCACGCTAGCGCCTCCCCCAGGCCGGGCCGCCCTCAGCCGCACAGAGGCAGAAAGACAAACGCTCTTCAGCGGCTCCCAGGAGCGGGCACCGAACACCGTCCCTGGGGACTTGGGTCTCAAGGACAATCCACAGTGCGGTTAATCTGCCCGTGGTTAATAAAGAGAACACTGTATAATTACATGTGCAATCTGCCGGAGGCACGGTTTGTTCAGAATTTGAAATCGTAAAATCATTTTCCAGAACTATAAGGGGTTCGCTGTTCTGAAGAATCTCATTTCACACAAATTAACTTCTAGGAAACAAAAATTCACATAAGAATTCAAAGCAGGTTTGAAGTATTTTCAAAATAAAAATAAATAGGAAGGAAAAGAATAACAAGGCAGGCTGAATATATTCATTCCTCATTCCTAATGCTTGGTTTCTGGAACCAAAACTGTAAGGCTTAAGGCTTTGTCTTATTAAAGACAGGCAATTTTAAAAGTAAAATATAAAAATGCCATTCGCTTATCATTATTCATTTACTTTTTGACAGAAAAATTAGTCTCATGTTTTATTATATCTTAATAGTAAAAGAAAAACTACCACATTCTACAGTCTACTGCTCCACTGTAAATTATGTCTACAGGACTATACATTAGTTTCTAGATGTATTACATTTGAGGTTGTTCAAAATGGTTTTTCTTAAAACTATAATTAAACATGAAAAGATTTTAAGTGGTTTAAAGGTATTAAAATATACACTTCTGAATAATACTAAAAATGAGAAAAATACACAGTCATTAAATTTTTTTAACCAAGAAAAAGTACTTGATAAGAAACTAAACAAGTAAATATCACTTATTTGACAGAGAATGCTGGGGAATGGGGAGGAGGGAGGGAAGGAGGGAGGAAGAAGGAGGGAGGGAGGGAGGGAGCGAGGGAGGGGGAGGGGCGGAGAGGGGCGGAGAGATGCTAATACCACACTCCTGGTAAGTACAAGAATTTGGTCCTGACCACTAGGTCCAAGAGTCTGGATTAATAATGGGCAGGAAATGCTTCATCAACAAGAGCAACAGAGAACAAAAGAACACAAAGAAGTGAAATAAACAGATAATTCCACACAGCAAATACCCAAGTCTGCCCCATCTACTCTTACTGAGGCTGATGGCAGGGACTGACATGAACGAGGAGCTCACAATAACCACTGAGATGTCCAAAAAAACAGGTGCAAGAGGCAGAAAAGGAGCAAGGGGCATCAATGGTCCATGAGCTGTAAAATCAGCCCCCAGAGAGTTCAGAACTGACTGCATTTTCATACCATCCCATCATGTTTTGTATACAGTTGACTGCTCATTTTCGCACAAATATTTAAGTCAAATACAAGCATATACTCATTTGCATAGCAAATTTTCAGGGGTGCACTGAAATAGTACCCAACTGATAATGGCATGTGTCTTATAATCGGAATGACAAATTGACCAACTAAAACATTTTCTATTTGAAAACAGTTTCCTATAAAAGTTTTTGGGATTTGAATTAAAAACAAGGCATGAGCTATTAGCAGAGCATTAAAACCATCACTGATGTACTTCTCCGTGGGCAGCGGTCACTCTCCGATAACCTCCAAGACTTTGTAAACGCTGTTCTGGAACACGGTGGTGAAGTGAGGCGTGGGGTCCTTCACCAGGAGGTTACATAAGGGAGGCTTCCCGGCGTTCGCAGGATCTTCCACATCCCAAATTTCAGGCATACTGCAACCCGGCCTAGGAAAACCAGCACAGGCTAAAAGTCAGTGCACAACACCTAACGGCAGCTAACGCGGGGCACAATTTTTAGACTCCTGCCCTCATTTCATTTTTCCTACTTAAACTAACTTGGCTTTTAAAACATGTTTATTTAT
This sequence comes from Pteropus alecto, assembly GCF_000325575.1. Classification (NCBI taxonomy): domain Eukaryota; kingdom Metazoa; phylum Chordata; class Mammalia; order Chiroptera; family Pteropodidae; genus Pteropus; species Pteropus alecto. The sequence goes on from NW_006436282.1 coordinate 24,709,166, forward strand.
GTTAATATAAGCTGCCATAAATCCTCTTTAGAACAGAGCAAACACAGCAAGGATGACTCTGAAGAAAGAAACAGACATACGAAATACACGAAAAAGATCTTGGTTAAATCCTGCCTGAGCTACCTACCGAGAAAGTGGGGTTAGCGTCACTCGGTCTCGCTCTCCGCATGTGTAAAATGGGAAATACCCATGACACAGTTGTGTTATGAGGAGAGACTGTGACTCGCGTCATGCACAGCACACGGCAAGAGGTCATACATTAATTTAAAAAATTACAATTGGCAAATATATTTAGTTCATACTTATGCAACTTCCCATTAACTATATTTCAGAATGAATCAATTTAAAGAAAATCCAGTAGTGTTAAGCTCATACCTTAACTAAATTCATAATTAAATCTTAGAAGCAATATATATATATTTTCTTAATTAGATCTTAGAAGCAATATATATTTTTAAAGAATAGTAGAAATAAAATTGACATTATGATATTTGGCCAAATAAGTTCTTTAATTTTTCTTTTTTTGGGGGGAGGGGCTTTTGTTTTATTGAAGATTTTTTGTTAGTATACTCCAAGATGTCAGTCTTTTAGGGCTTATGATTTTTATGATTTGTTTAAAGAATTCTTCCCTATCACAATATCGTCAAAATATTCATTGTGTGTACTCTGATGAAGTTTTAGAATCTTGCTTTTCACAATTAGACCTAGAATTCATCCGGAATTAATTTTTCTCTATGGTGTGGGGTGATTTAATTTTCATTTTTTTCCGTAGAGATAACCCAATAGCTCTAGGTCCATTTATTATTTATTAGTATTTATCAAATCCATCCTTACTCCTATGCATCAGTAAGTGATACATTACTTTCAAATCTATATTGCCGATTTTATAATCACCAATGTAATAAAAGATTCAGGAAAGAAGAAAAATTGGATGTAAGAACTATCTGGTGAAAGGCTCTCAAGAAAGAGGATAAAGAAATGGCCTCTAAGTATCGCTCCCTAGATTCCTTAAGTATGAAGGAAATCTGTCTTCGTAAAATGCAGAGAGTTGAGGGGCTCTCTGTCGAGTGCTGAAACTTAGCCTTAGCAATAACAAGACAAAGCAACGTGCATCTCCTGCAGCGCCACAAGGGAAAGCGCACGGCGCCTCCCACATAGCACGTGTGAGGATGCGCCAAACCGAATCCAACCACGAGGAGTGAATTAGGCAAAGCCATTCCTGGGATATTCTTATAAGACAACCGGCCTGGACTCTTCCAAAGATCAGTAAAAACAAAATAGGTAGAAAGGAGTTCCCAATTTCTTATTTGCTTTTTGAGAAATTTAAAAAAAAAAAAGGAAAACACAAGGAAAAATACTAGAGAACTGACAACTGCTCGTGTTTCGTCACAGTTGCTTCACTTTTTCTCTAAGAGAACAGGCCACCCCCGACGAGCCCGCCCCGCGCCCGGTGGCGGCCCCATGCCCCGCCCTCCACCGTGAGGCCGGCGCTGTGGCCAGAACGCTCGTGCTGTCTGTTTTGAGAATATCTTTGATTTAAAGGTCACTATCCAAAAAGTGTCAAAACGCAGACCTATCCAAATAAAAACATGAAAGTCACTGTCACCTCCAGGGCCGTTTCTCAGAGGGGACCTCTAAACAACCGAGCATACATTCCGCTAGCCCCTTGGGCACCCAGGCTCAGACACACGCGCGTGCAAACGCAGGCGAAGACATGTCTGTGTGTGGACGGACGCTCCTGGCTGCTTTACAGAAACGAGACTATCTGAACACTCCTCGCTGAACAATAAAATGGGGCCATTTTTCCATCTCAGTACATAAGACCTACTCCTTCTATGTATTATTTACCCATTCCTCTACGGATGAATACTTTTGTTTTCCATTTCACCATTATCGAACAACACTCACACAAACGTTTCTGTGCCTACATCTTTCTGTAGGTCAAACTTCTAGAAGCAGCACTATGGCAGTGTCAGAGGGCTACACGATGTCCACTTTGCCTCCGTCCAATTACCTCCCGCAAAGGTCTCCCCATGAGCGTTCCCATGCAGTGTGGTGCACATTTTCTGCACACCTGGCTGACACTCAATGCTACCGACACTGAACATGCGTAACTATGTTCAATTTCCCCACACACGTCAAGGCCGCACTGCTACACCAGCACAGGCCAAGGGCAGCAGAAAGTGAACCACACAGGAAGCAGGGAACCACCTCCAGCTCCTGAGGGCGATCGCTTTCAGGAAAAACGAAAGGGCGAAGCTGCCTCTGGTGGCTCTGCCTGTCCCAGAGCAACACCCTTTAGTCCTCATCTGAGTTTCTCGAAGATTCCCCTGGCCAGCCGGCTACATCTTTAAACAGCATCAGTGAAAACCTGAATAATTTTCTCCTGAATTCATGTATTTTAATTTTATGTCAACTCTATTATTGGGATTAATGAGAAAAAAAAAAAAAGCAAAGAACTGAGGAAAAAAGAGTAGTTAATTAAAAGCTCATCTACGACTTGCATTTGCGTATATTTGTATACTCATATTTGAACACAGAGTGTCAAGTATTTAAGGAATAATCAAGCCACACAATTAAACCACTTGTACACAAGATCACATAAATACAGTGTTCATCAAAGTGCTGGGCAACAGTTTAAGCACAAGATAAATATTCGCTTTCTTCTATGCAAGTTCCCCACGTGCTCCCCGCCGTTCTGACCCTTCTTCCTGTTCTAGTAACATACAGGTATCTCAGGCTGGAGAGCGAGGCCCAAAGCAATAAGCATGCCAATGCAGGCAGAAAGCTGTCTAGAAACTCAGTTTTTTCCACTGCAGATGGAGGCACTAATTATTCGTCGTCCCTCCCTTTGCTCTCCTATCTGAGTCCGCATTTGCTCCCCTGTCAGCACGGAAAGCACAGTGTGTGTTCTGTTTCAAGGTTTAAGCAGAGTGCCCCTGTCCAAGGTTGCCTGGGACTTATCATCAGTCTAGCTTAAATCTTGCAGGAGATGGACAGTGTTTTAGTTACTGAGTGGGGATAAGAGGTTAGAGAGTCACTTCCTTAGCTTTCTCTCTCTCCACTCTTGTTGGAACAAACACAACAAGGGCAAGTCAAGGTCCAGACGGGGGAGCCGGCACACCCCCCCGCCCCAAACTCTCAGAGCCCGCAGTGAACTCTAGACGGCAATGATCCGAAGCCGGTAATTCACTGCTGGTTTTGTTCAGCGTGCAGGGCTGATGGCCATGCTTCCTAAAGGCCTTTTTATCCCTTCCTGTGTACAGGAAACAGTGCCCTGCCATCAGAACACGAGACTACCGCAGTCATACAAATCCCGGACATCTTAGAACATAAAGCACCCCAGCCTCTGCGATTTCCACATGTTCATATACGATGCAAGGGTCCAGAAAAAAATGAAGAATCTTGACCCAGGGCTCATCATTAGCACTGAGGAAAAGGTCATGGAGCATTGCTTTTCTGTTCGAGTTAACCCGCAGGTGTCCCAGGCTGGCATCACCGGACGGGAGAGTGAGGGCCCAGGCGAGAAAGCAGATGACAGTGCTGGTGGACATCTGCCCAGAAACTCGGTTCTTCCTACGGCAAACGTCAGCCTGCCACTGGCTTGTTGCGATGTCCTCCCACAACCAACATGAGAGATGCTTATGACTTCTCTGTCCTAAATTTACACAACAAAGTTAACTAAAGGTGCGTATATGAATTCCGCAGATATACCCCTTTGTTCGTAAGGACTGAAAGTATTTTCTAAATTATGACTCTACGAACAATGACATTTTCTATAGATCCTGATTAAATTCAAGTCACTTGAGACATAGTCATAGAACAATCAACAATCAACAACTGTTTCCTTTTGGGCAATGCTGATACTGCATCACAGAACTATTTTTACTCCTGAGTTAATATTTAATTATTTTGTCTCAACACCCTTGTGTATCACTTAAGTACATGGTGAATGCGTGTGATTAAGGCACAGATATAGCAATCTCCCGAAGGCTTCTGTTTAGTTACAGAATAGTGAGAATTTTTAAAATAGCGTTCCAGAAAATATCCTTGATTTCAGATGAAACTGCTCATATCTGTGGCTCCTCATGGAGCAAATGCTTTGGTATTTTAATAGCAAGCTACCGTCATCTGCTGTCTAGTCACCCAGATACAACATTTCTAGTCAACTTTAGAACTCACGTTAGCTTTTAAGATCTTGCTAGCCCCTGTTGCTACTGTCTGCTTCATGAACTTCTCTGTGGAAATATTTTTTAAAGCTATAAACTCAAGAGATGGTGGGTCAGAGTGAAGTGAATTATTTTCCCACTCAACTAAGATGTGAAACAGCAAGAAAGAAGTTTCATTCTGAGTTGATGGGGGAACCGCAGGACTCAGTATGTGGCAGGGATGAGGTCTAGACACAGGAGGCCCCGCCTCTCGGTGGCCTGACTGACCTCATTACACTGAGACTTTCCATGACTTGGTCTCAGACTCTGCAAGTCTTTTGAAAGGAAATACATAAAACTTGAAATAAAAGATTTAAAAAACATCACAGGCACATATGAATAATTTGGGAAATATTCAATCTGTGCCAATATAACACCTCTAACGAAGTGACGCCTGAAAATCACTGTAAAAGAAACATATTTAGAATGACCGGAAAAGAAAAAACTCCAATTTGAGTAATTACCTAAAAAAGTTTATTCCACTTACACGTTGCTAAGTGTCACATACCTGTCACACACACGACTAGTGAAGCACGGGCCACGCAACTGAGTTAAGTCGCCACGTTACGAACGCAAAGCGTTGGCCGTGCTGGATACTCACTTGGACCTTCTTACGCACCAGGACTCTTCCAGAATGTAGTAATTCACCTGTAACTTCATCAACTCCCGCTTCACGTCTTCCGCTGCTTTTCGACTGTACATGGAGTAGACTATTTTCGTTCTGGCTCTTTCAAAAAAAATAGTTGGACAGAATTGGTCGAGATTAAAAGGACGCAGTCGGTCTTTGCGGGCGACAGTGAATGGAACTGGGGGAGGACGCTGTGGGAGAGGCACATCAAGAGGACACGTCGCGGAGTCTTGCTCGGGGCCTGGGGAGGTTGGAGGGAGGGACGGAAGGGGCGCGAGTCCTGGGAGAGGGGGTTCGGTTTCTTGCACCCCTGCATCTCCACACTCGGTCTTTTTGTCTGCTTGCTTGTTTTTGTTTTAAATTCTTCACCGCTTTACCTCAAATAAGAGTGAGGCACGCCATGTGTGCTGGGCGAGCTCCGCACAAACACAACGGGGCTGCTCCGAAGCTGCGGCAGCCCCGGCTACGATCTCAACAATGATTAGCTCTGAATGGCCCTCGGTTTGATTTCTAGATTTTTAAAAAGCTAAATTTACTCAACATAATTGCTCTGGAAATTCGCTTGCCGAAATCGATATTTATAAAATATATGTCCCACTGTTAGATACAAGAATACATTAATAGGATTCACATAGTCACTCAGGAAATTAATAATTCGTCTTACTCTAGAAATTGCATGAAAATAAATCCACTTGTTTATGAAAAAAAAGAGTAAAAAACAAAAACCAAGGTCATTCTAGCAGGTTATGTTTGTGAAAACCAGAACAAAACCCTCTTTGAATGGTATCCCATTTCTATTGATTCTCCTGAGAATTCAGGAAAAATGGCCTATAAGAAAACCTTACTAAAAACTACAGGCTACTGAATCTTTGGGGGACCCCGAAGATGGTGATAACTGCTCAGGCCCTGCGTGAGTGCAGCCCCGTTGACCCGCAGGCTGCGGATACGGCGTGATGTCGTCTTGCTCCTCGTGGAGCAGATGAGCCCAGAGGTTGTGGTTTCACTGCCCTGTGCAGGATGAACAGCTTTGTATCCGACTCGGCATCTT
>NW_006436282.1:24715850-24726168 GCF_000325575.1 Pteropus alecto
GGCATTCCTCCCGAACTCCACAAATCCCCATTCTCTGCGTCCTTTTTGAAACACTTCCAACTCCCCCACTAGTTGCATGAACACTTCGTTTTCAATAGTGTGAGAACCGTGCACCCACCTCAGACCCGCGTCTTCGTAATGAGGGTGGTTCACAACCGGCCGAAGCGCGGAGAGCTTGACGCTGGCCATCGTGGGCATGGCGCCCGCAAACACCGCGTCTGCAAAGCAAGAAGACCTGACTCAGGGGGACGCGTGGCCAGCACGCAAGGGCTCTTCTTCCCGTCACCTGGTCACCGCCCAGGGAGGCCCGGGGCCTGCGTGACCCGAAGAGCCAGCGGCAGAACCAGGGAGGAGTCTGAGAGCTGACGCACAGCGCTCAGCCTCCGAGCCCAGCCAGCTGCTGTCCCTGGAAGGTCCGGCTGTGTCGCTTCGCCACCGAGAATCTCTGGGGCTTTTGGTTTTAATATCTTAGAAATCGTGCCTGATTCTAGGAAAGAAGAGGCAAAATGACTAAAAAAGTTTTACAGCACCCAGGAATTCTGGAGGAAAATTTAATATTCAGTCATTTATACTCGAATGACGACAAAATCTCCGTTTCTGAACATGAATAAATTTAAGATTCCATGAGTTCATTTCAAGAGGGTATCTGAAGGATTAATATTAAAAATTCATTAATAAGCATAAAAATTATTTTAAATTGTGGCATGTAAAACTTTGAAAAAAATTAAAATTTATGGAAAATAACGAAATTAATTACCAAGAAGCTATGTATGACATTTACTTCTCAAACCACTTAAAAAAGACTGACATTTCTCTTTTTTCTGGATAATCTAGATGCAACATTGATTAGAAAGAGTAAGACCACTGAATGTTACTTGGGTTTAGGATTTTGTGGTGGTAAATAAAATTTGGGAAAAAAAACATCAGCTAAATAAGACTTTCCTTTACCTGGTTTAGTACTATATTTGATCCATTCTATAAGTTCTTCTTGTGGCAAATTGCTGAATTCCCCTACAATATTCCACTGGGTTTGTAGATTTGCTGAACCTTGTACTGACATTGCTGCTAATACGGCAAAAACAACAGCACCAGGATGTACTTTGCAAAAGAGCCATCCAAACAGCTGAAACCACATCAAAGAGACATTGATAACTGTTAATACAAAGAGCACGTATGTGATAATCAAACAGTTCTTCCAGAGGAGAACACAGTCTCTGCTAGAGTCCCAGATAAAGGATTAATCACACAAAGGAAAAGTTCTAGAAACAATGACTCTAGGAATGAAAGAATTCTACGCTCAGCCTTATATAAGTGAGGCATGATTTAAGAAGCTCTTTTCTACACTTGCTCTCTCTGCTCCCAGATTCAAGTGAGGCCAGGTCTACCTAACCTACATGATTTGCCAGGCCCAGTGCAAAGTGAAAATGTGGGACCCCTTGTTTGAAAATTATTAAGAAGTTCAGAACAGCAACAGCAGAGCGACAAACTAGGTACAGGGTCCTTCTCAGTGTGGGCGCCTGTGCGTGCAGAGGTCCCACCTGTGAGGCCAACCAGGGTCACCTATCGCCATCAGACATGCTGCAGGCAGGATTTCAGAGAAGCGCCAACCAGGCTCCCTTCCTGTCCGGGCCTGGATGAGCCAGGAACAGCGGCCTCACCCCGGATCCGCCTCTGGAGGCAGTGTCTCTCTAAGGTGACACTCTGCCGGAACCTGAAGGCTGGCTAACTTCTTCCACATTCAAGTAGTCTCCTCTCAATAACAACACTGTCTCGATCGTTCTCTCCTCAAGATTATTTGTCTACACACCTGTAGAGCCAGACTGCCGCTTCTCGAGGGCGTATATAAAAACTCTGGCTTCTAGATTTTTCTGTCTACCACTCAACACTCATCCCTAGAGCATCGTTTAGATGTTTAGTAAATATGTGCTAAATTTAAAAGAGGCGTTCTGTTGCACTTTGGCTAGTTGACTAATGAAAAGGTGCCACTATGCAGAAGCATAAATCTGTGAATACAGAGCAAGGAGGCAGTTACCCAGGAAAAACAAGCAGCAAATAAGCAAGATGGCTCAAGCTAAATTCAAAAAAGTGAAGTAAGGGATGTGGGTACAAGTGTATATGCAAATAAATAATAATTTTTAAAGCTTAATACTGAAAAAGAAAATATCATTTGAAAGTACTTGTAATGAAATCAATTGTAAGAATTCTTTGTGGTATGAATGTCAAAACAAAACAAAAATTATTTCTACAATTAAGTTCTGCTTTCTATCAACATCCATAATCATTATTCATGAATCCAGACTGCACTGAGGCTTCGTTATTACGTTAAGGAGTATTTTAGAAGTTAGAAGACTTCTAATTATCACCTTTGACTCTTTAGAAAAGATAAGTACAAACAGATAAGTACAAAAGATAAGTACAAAACTTTTACCATAACAATTTAAAGAACTTTGAGTAATTCAGTATTATTTTAAGGTCACTCAATAACAAAGGCTGAAAACTTATCAAAGCAGCTATCACACCAATGCAACCAGCACCTTACCTGTCTTGAGCAGATCAAGGAAGCCATAACGCACATGTGTGGTGTCAAAAAGAGTTTCAGTCTCATAATTAAAATACCAAGGGCTGTATATGCCAGCAGTTGCAATGCATGATAAACCAGCTGAAAGAAAAAGATATTTTTTACTCCTACGACTTAAACAATATTTAAGAATATTGTTTAAATGGTAAATATACAAAAAGAGTACTTTTTCTTAGTAACAATACGTTGACTTCCAAAATAGTAAACAAGTCTTGAAATTCACTTTCAAATGTCTCCATTTTATTAGAGGACTAAAATTATGAAGTCACTGAGGCCAGTGGTCCTGTAATGCTGCTCGGGGCCGAGCCTGTGGTTAACAAAGCCCATGTTTCTGGATCCACCTGGATGCTCCATCAGATCAAGGTAGGTAAGTGTTAATCAGAAATGACTGCTGCTTAAGGTCCCCGGGCTCCACCTTGGAGCAGCCACCCACACCGGCTGCCGCACACAGCAGCGCTCTTAGCCTCCGTCAGCATGCTGTTGCCAACGAGCAGGTCTTAACAGTCTTTATCAGAAGAAAAGGAAGGGAAAAAAAGAATTTTTGTAATTAAGTAGGGTGATGGATGTTAACTAGACTTACTGTGATGATTTCACAATGTGCACCAATTCAAATTATTATGAAACTAATATAAATGTTATATAACAATTATATCTCAATAATAAAAAAAAAAGAGAGAGAGAGAAATGAAAAGTAAAAATAGAAAAGCCCGGCTGAACCATCAGGAGACGGGAGCAGCAACCAGTCAGCCTCCGAGCCTCAGGCAAGGTGAGCAGAGGAAAGCGATCGCCAGTCACGCAGAAGATGCTCCGTGCCCGCGTCTAACAGGCCCCGAAATAAACTGCCGCTCCAGTGAGGGGGTCAGAGCAGGCCAAACGAGCTTCCTGCTTGTTTTAACAGATGAACGGTCTGTGTGCAGTGTTCTCACAAAAATGCACACGGGCCTATTTTGAAGGTGATTAGTAACAATTACCAAGAAACTCAGAAACTGGAACTTGAAAGAAAATCCAAATATGTACAAACATTAAAATATGGTAAATTATAGTAATATTAAGTCATTACCTCTCCATGATCAAACTGATGTTTTCTGAAATGGAAAAAGAAATACCATTAAATCATTGCTGAAGCACTTACTTCAATTATTTGCATTTTTATCTTACGAGTTTTACAACTTCTATAATATTCCCTCAGGACACATATATATGTAAATCAAATTAACTAAAAGTTATAAACTAAAACTGGTGCTACAATATTTTAAGGGAGTTTACCGAAAAAAACCCTGACAATGTTGCATATTCTGCATATCTGACCACAGGCTATTTACCAGGCCACCAAAAGGCACCTGTGGTGTGTCAGACGCCTCGTGGGTGATACCTGGCAAAGCAGGGAGGGAAGGGGACCTCTGATGCCTCCACAGTCCCACAGCCCTGCTTCCTGTCCCCAGTGTCCCTTGGCTCCCCCATAAACTGTAGCTGCTACAGAGACAATTTAGGAAGCCAGGCAGGAGATTTTTTCGGCAGCAGCTCTGGAATATACAAATAGCTCCAAAATTGCATCTTTAGCTCTGCTTGACAGTTTCAGTCTGCTGAGACAGGGTACGTGCTTGAAGGCCCACAGGTCCTCCCCGCATCTCACTCTGCCCCCGCCCTGGATTCTCGCTGCGGTCGTGAGAGCGATCTGCACATGGATCCGCTCCACCACTCCCTTACTTAAAACCCTCCACCGGGTTCTTCTGTAATTCGGATGAACTCCCAAGTCTTTACCACGCTGCACGCGGCCTCCTAAGCCGGTCCCCACTCATCTTCGAAACTCATACTGCACCGTGTTCCCTCGTGATCACCATGCTCATCGCACCGGACTAATTTCACTCTTTCAAACATCACAGAGGCGCCTGACGCCCATATTCAGCGCTCTGCTTCATCACTCTGTGCCACTGCCGCTTTCATTCTCACAGAAAACAAAATTTTCATCGATTGGTTTATTTGATCATCACCTCTGTCTCTCCCTACTAAAACGAGCCCTTCAGGAGGATGGGGTACCAGTCCGTCCATCCACCCTACCTCACTGAGCACTGGTAACGGTGGAGATACAGCAGTCGACACGCTGGGGAAAATGCTTGGCACACAGAGCTCAATGGTTTTTTGAACAAATGAATAAATTATTCGATTAACTCCTAATCCAGATGACACATAATCGTATTTTGAGAATTTGGTTTCACAAAATATTGATATAACAAACTGTAAAAATATGGAGCAAATGACAAAATTAAAATGGATCCTTCTTTGTTCTTTTTTCATGCCAAGTACAAGTTCTTAGTCACCACTACTGACCACGTACATGTTCATATGCTCCGTACATCCCATAAACTCTGACCTTACAATTATCTATTACCCCAGTTTACAGCAGAGGAAAGCAAATCGTAGAGCTACAAAGTGAAAAAACCAAGTCTTTATTCTAACTGATTTCTGAGCTAAAATATTTTCTACTGCATCATGCTGCCTCCGTCCTCCTTTACCCCCAGGTCCCGGAATTAAGACAGAGCACTGGCACTCACATCCTGATAACTTACATTTATCTCCTACCCCTTCGTTTTTTACATTGGTATGTGACTTTGGTGCTTATGCACAGTGAAATATCAATGTGCCATCCTCCTTTCAAAAAAGCGCTGGTCCTACCTGAAGTGAAACCCCCATGGAGTTCAGTGGTTTTCTATAATTATTTCTACAGTTTAGTTATTCTTGAAAGGACAGCTCTGTCTCTGAAGAGTTCCACCTTTCTCTTCCAGAGCTGTATACTACACTGTAGCTTCATAGCTCCGCCCACGGCTATTCACAAACACTTCAACTCAAACGAAGAGAAATTCTGGCAGCATGCACCAGGAGCTTTTTCATTCTCCCGTGCCCCCGAAGGCTTCAGGTATAAATAAGGGCACAGTTACAGCAAACTGTTTCTAAATGAGAACAAGAGATGTCTCGGGGTACATGCAATAATTTATCACTGGCTGGTAGAAATTTGTAGGGGAGAGAATAATATATAAGCCTGTGTGTATTCAAGTTATAAAAGAAAATACAGACACACTTAAATCCAACAATCTCTACAGCCCCCAAATATCCCATAAAAGTATGAAAGTAGAACTAAAACTATCTTTATTCTATCCTTCAATCTCATGTTCTTGTTGCAGATTTTATCTTTCCAGAACTTTCTTATGCACAAATAAACATACATTTTCATGTTTTTAAACCAAAGTACAATCATCCTATATATAGTTTTGTAATTTTTTATTCAATGATGCATGATGGAAATATTTCCATAAAGATGGCCCAGCATTCCACTCTACGACTGAGTCATAAGTAAACCAATCCCTTACTAGAGCTATTTTGGTTGTTTCCATTTTCACGTTACACATTTACCGTCACCATGGGCATCTCTGAACCATCATCTCTGCATTCCTGTGAGCATGGTTAGAGGACACATCTGCACTGGCGGAACTGCTGGGCTAAAGAACAGGCCCGCTGTATGTTTTGCTATGTGTCGTCAAACTGCCCTCCCACCCACCTCCTCCCACCCCTGCAAGCAATGAGTGCTAGTAATGCACACACACCCAGTAAGTAAAAAGGTAAGTAAAAAGGTTTTCACTTTATCGTGGGACTAGGCACTTTTCTGTGTATCTATTAGTTATTTGTTAAGTCTTCATTCAATTACTATATTCTTTACTATGTGCCAGGCACAACAGATAAACTACTAAATTGAACAAAATTAACCCTTCGGGAGATACGGTATTTAAGTATAGCTGGTGATAAAGCATGTGACAGTGGAGAGTAACAAACAAGGAGACACGAAATCTACTCAGAAATGATGGTCAAGGAAGGCTCCTTGAAGGTGGTGGCATTTAAGTAAGGAGTTAGCCACGCAAAGAACCGGGCTGCGGGGAGGGGCACGGCCACCGCAAGGAGGAGGCCGGAACGGCTGGCCACGGTTCTAGCACGGACGGGGCCACCAGCACGCGAGCGCCTGGGACGATCACGAGAATTTACCTTCCTTTCCATCGACTGCTGGTGTCCCCCACTCATCTTCCTAATGAGTTTTTAGCATTTCTGCCATTAATTTATAGAAGTTTTTTTACATATGATGGCATTAGTCCTTTGTCATATATTATAAATATTTTCCCCAATCTGTCTTTTCTCTGAAGACTGCTCATAGTTTCCTACCAAAAAAAGCACTGACCTGGCTAACCCTGCCAACCTTCCCTCCTAGCTTGCAGGTTTTAGGTCCTCCTGAACGAGGCCTCTCTAAGCCTAAAATTATGAAAACGAGCTCTAGGTTAATTCGAGGGTTTCACTTTTTTGCTATAGTGTAAAAAGTGAGGGATGGATCCGGTTTTATAGAACCCCGCGCATCTCTCAAAAGGCAGCCCATTGGTCTGAAGAAAGCCATCGAGAGAATAACTTCTCTTCCCTGCTCTTCCCCAGCGCAAAGCTGTGCCGTGAGAGCACAGACGACATGGAGGGCTACTGTCACCCCGCACTGGGTGGGCTCCGAGGCACGCGTGAGTGACGCGCTGAGCCCTGCGCAGATGAGGAACGATGAGGAAAGCAAGAAGGGGGACGACAACAATTGACAAAACCAATTATCGAATGCTGAGGACACAACATGTAAGTACAAAGTTACCACACTGTGGATATCCGCTTAATAGATGGAGGAAGGAACAAAATGGTTACGAGCGTATTTACCTTACATGTGCCTGCTGTTTTGTTACGACACCCCACATGTCACCAATAATCTGCAAAGAGATTTTTAAACACTTTAGAACAGCTGTTTGGGAAAAGCAAAATTTTTAATTACTGCATCTTCTAAACTTTCAAACTTTTTCTTAGATTGAATTTTAAGAGATAACTCAGAAAATAATAATTACACTGTAACCTTAAATTTATACGGTACTTGATTGTATCGAATACCTACCACCCAACTCCGGCAGATTTTCTTATTCTCATTTTGTGAATGAGCAACAGGCTTAGATCAATGGAACGACCTGCCTGAAAGTGACCAACAGCTAAGAAGCGTCGCTGGGTCTCGAAATCTGACCTTTCATCTTCCAATTCAAATGCTTTGAGTCCCACCACGCCAAGGTCGTTGGTGGGACTCACAGGACTGGAGAGCTGCCTCGGAGACCGACAAGCACAGAGAACCGACCTCTGTGTTCCCACATTAGCAGTAACTGGGAGGTCATCTAACCTGAAATCCTATCCCCAGTCTGATGTCCTCTATGACACGGCTGACAGGTTTTAATTCAGCTCTCGGAAGAACCACCAGCCGCATCTATGGCACTTTCGTAATCAGCGCAGATCGATTCTGGTCAAAAGTCCTACCTCTTGGAAGTGGCCGTCATTCTGAGCAGCCAAAGTGAATATAATCTTCCTTCCAAGTGTCAGGCTTTTAAATATGTGAAAATTATTATCCTCTTTCCATTTGAATCTTTCTTCTTTAAATCAAACATTCCCACTTCTTTAATCCGATCTAATAATTTTTATTATCTCTTGCCATCCAGGCTGCTGTCTTCTTAATGCATTCTGAATTGCAAATATCCAGTATTTTTTATTACGTTCTAGGTGCACACCCACATAAAGCGTGCAGAAGTGCAAAGGAAGCACCGAGCGGAAACTGCCTGACCATAACCTGACTAGATCTGAAAAGGGCTGTGAGTCGACAAAGCTGAATACTGTGCAGTGGGGGGAGGGGTCATCTGCCTCTAGTCCCTCCAGCGCTTTTTAATGGACATGCTGTGAGGATGGTCACGACAACCTCTCTGATCTTCCTCTTCTGCATCTGTCAACATGGGGATAACGTCTATGTGCCTCACAGGCTTCTCAAATAACCAATTCAAATAACGCATATGAAGTGTTTTCGGCTAGTACAGATATATAACGTGAACGATGACTACAGTACGGAATGTTCTATAAATACATATATGTTAATACAGAAATCATCAGCTACGAATAAGAACACTTTTAGGGTCTATTATCTATTTTTCGATTACACAGTAATCTTAATTCATTCTCTTAAAGTGTCTGCAGTTACAGAGCTCACCAACTCTTAAAAAAAAAAGAGAGAGACTATGACACCCGCTCTTTGCTAAAGACTGCAATGTCCCTGGCCTGATTTATATCTGGACTTAGAGTTTCATTATCAAAGCCAAGTTGGGAGTCTAACCCTTTTATTGAGTTTAATAATGTACTGTTAATATTCTATTTTCTCCTTTTGATTAATTACAAACTCAATCTAGGATTTAGTGAACACTGCACAAATGACTTAGAAAGGCATATGTCAGAGAAATATTACATAAAAGTCAAAAGTGAGTTGGTAATAATTTACATAGGTAAAAACAACTGTATCTGGGTCTGTAAGGTCTCTCGGACCTTGTCTTTCAAATACATGACCATCGAAACTCGAGCCATCCTTTTCTTATGGTATTTTATGCTGGCAGATAACAAAATATTTTATGACATGTGAACGTTCATCAAAGGCTGTTAGTAAGAAAATACAGAAGATGCTTCAATCTATACAAAATATTGCGTCCGGTTACCACACAGCCCAGTATCCGTAACGGCCATGTAGAAAAGAAACAGGAAGACGGTTTGCTCCGGCAAAGCGTTAAGCGACACACACCTTTCTAACGATGGCAGCGAACACAAGGAGGACAACTGGCAGCAGCAGCGTCTTGGTATACCGCAGCGGGGTCTGAAATTCAGAGAGACGTTCCGTTAGAGGAAACTGTTATTTTAAACGGACAAAATTTCATTTCAAATAACGAACCGAGTGAATTTTTAAAAATATAGGTAGAGAAACAGGAACCCGCACCCACCCAGGGTCCAGACCACTGACTCCCATAGTACACATGAAGATGCATTTCCATGGAAACAAACTTCCCCAAAATGTTGAGTTGGGAACACTAACGAACACAGTCCCCACACACTCTGTAAGTGTAAAAAGTGCCTCCAGAGGCTGCTGCTCACTTATGCACACTACTTTCCTAACTAGAGGGCCCAACTTAATAGTCACCTAAGGTTAGCAGGACCCCTTTAAACTGCATAAGCTCTTCCTGTACGTTTTGTGGGGGATAAAAATCTTAACCAAGATCCCATCACACACACACACACACACACACACACACACACACACACACCCATATTTACAATAAAAATATTTTTATACTTTCTTTAGTAACAGATAAAAAGCTATAGAAAAAAATTAAATAACAAAGCTCCACACATTGCAGCCCTAAGCACCTCTCAGTCTTAAACAGTCCCGAATTTGAAATCTCTCATCTGCAATCAATTTGCTTTACCGCCAACACCTTCCCTTCCAAAATAATCCTGCATCACTGAGTCAAATAACGTAGACTTTCCCACATATGTTTATACAGGGAAATCCAGCTTAACCATATTAAAAATACTGGTACGTTTTAATTCTACAGAGTATACAGTAAGTAGCATTTTCTGATTCTCCCTCTCATTAGTCCAATATTTCTCATTTGTTATTCTGTATTAAATGAGTACTTTTGATAATTTATTACACAAAATGCACACTTTGTGAGTTAAAAGTCCTATTAAAGGAGAATTTTTATGTTTTAATCTTACTATTTACCTTTATAAACATTTGCATAGTATTTAAATTTTTTATTATATTTAAAATGTACTACATTAAATATTATTTATATATCATGTATGTGAATATTTATATTATAA
>NW_006436282.1:24726193-24737800 GCF_000325575.1 Pteropus alecto
TATTATATATTTATTTTGTAAATTTTAAATCGTCTTAATCTAAGCAAAAATCAAATAACTTAAACTATTTTATTATTTTAAAAAATATATATATTTGCTGCTATGAGCCCTTCCTAAAGAATCCACTGGAGAACAAGCTTCGCACATCTGAGAAATGGCAGGAGGGGCTTCATGGTGAGCTCTGAAAACATCGACCTACAGAACTATGACGATAACGGGGAAACAGAGGTGACAGGATAGCATGAGTGGTTATATGTGCTGACGCTGAAGATAAAATGGGACTCCTAAAAACGGGGTACGAGGGGGAAAAGTACACAGGAAATAAAATAATCTCACTGATCACAGTATTACAATAAATTAGTAGTGGGTGAGAAGTAGGGAGGGGCAAAAAGTGATCAACAGAAGGGACTAAGGTTACATATAAAAGTATTAATAAAAAAAAATTATAAAACTTCCTCAATATCTAAAGATATACCAGAGTGTCCGCACGAGAACAAATGCAAATAAAACAAGCCACATAGTGAGAGATGTGTGTGCGTATGTGCACGTGTTCTAAATACAAGTCCCTTTATTTTAATATTTCTTTGTAATTCTTGATTTTATTCTAAGCATATATAATGAGTTATATAGGCTCACTGTTAAAGTAGACAATGTAGAAAAAATATAGGCGACGATCGATTTCACATTTCAGTCAGTTGTGAGCATTTCCTCTGCGAGGGCTGTGTGCTCACACCCTCCCCCGTTCTGCACGTGTGTGTGAAGGTGGCTGTGAGCATTTCCCCCGCCGTGGGCTGAGTGCTCATACCCCTCCTCGTTCTGCACGTGTGTGTGAAGTTGGGGATGTGCTGGGTGCTGGGGGAAGGGTGAGAGTCCTGGGTAAATTTTTCTTGATTGGCTCCTCTACGAATTACATTAATATCTAGTTTCATTTTTTATATTTATGGCAAGAATCATGCCAGTTAGTCATTTGCTTTTCAATGTTTACAATATCTAATGTACAGATGTTTTAAGTTACATGCAGACAAATCGATTAATCATTCTCACACGCATTTCGCACTGGTATTATGCCCGTCAAAAAATGGAGTTAATGATCAATGAAATGTCTCGCAAATTTATTTTTCAGGCTTCATTAATTTTTAAACTATTAATTAACTGAAATGAAGTTTGGTGTATTACGTGATACGAGGCTTTAAATTGACTCCCCACTCCAAATACGATTTTTCAAATAATATTCATGAAATAATACATTCTTTATCCATTTATCTGTGATGCTCTCTTTACTTCGTGTTAAGTACGTACACAAACATAGTGAAGTACATACACATGGGTCTATCCAGCATTGTCAATTTTGGGTTATAAAAATGTTCCTGTCTTGGGATCCCTGTACTCTAAATACTGTTCTATCCATTTTCACATCTAAAAAGGAAAACTCCCCCTAATTGTTTTATATTTTCTTTTAATAGCATAACACAATATATGATTACTATAAAAAACTTAGAAGATGCAAATTACAAAAAAAAAAGTTAATTACTGATTATCTCCCACCCAAAAACCATTGTTAAAATTTTGTTCTTACACTTTATTCTATGTGTGTTATTTATAAATAAAATCGTACCGTTTTGCTCACTCCATATATACATCTTAAGTGTCTTTCGACATCAGTAAGATATCATGTTAAACTGCTTCCTTTCCCCCACCGTATGGAT
This sequence comes from Pteropus alecto, assembly GCF_000325575.1. NCBI lineage: Eukaryota > Metazoa > Chordata > Mammalia > Chiroptera > Pteropodidae > Pteropus > Pteropus alecto. The sequence goes on from NW_006436282.1 coordinate 24,727,900, forward strand.
GAACCATACAGTGGATGCACTCTCTGAACTGGCACCACACCGTCTCTACAGCACAGTCCCCGTGAAGGTACCCATGGAGAAGGGGAACAGCAGGCTGGAAACGGCTTTGCCATTTTCTGCGAAATGGGGGAAGTCACACTATGTATGCCTCAATACACATTTCTTCTATCACACAGCTGATGGTTCATACTCTCAGGGTGTAGCGGCATGAACCTTCTCGTTAACGGTAAAGGACTTCTCCTGTGTCCTGATTCTCTGATGCTTACCCTGTACTTCCTTTATTACTTTCTTGAAGTAGTCTTGATCTGCTATGAACATGCATGTTAATGTCTTTTAAGATACTCTTCCTTAGTTACTTTCAGCAGTGCCAACGCTATCATACTTTCATCAGCCACTGTGTGTCAAAAGCATTTCCCAGAACACAGGGAATGAAGATGGACAGGGCGCTGGAGCGAACCGTACATCGGCAGGACAGGCTCAACTCAGCATGTCTGGTTGATGAGGTCTGCTGTGTGGACACTACTGTCCACTGGTCTGTAACTCAGTGGGAGTGCGGGGAGACCAGAATACGTCAACAGAGAACCATTGGTCAGTTTAATATATACACACATACAGGTTTGAAAGGAAACATTTCACAGATAATAAGTCAGGGCCACGTGGGTGGTGTTAAAAAAGATACATATATACATGTTTGTTGAACCAAACCAGCTCATAAAGTACTGCAAAATAATGTTATATAAAATATCAAAGTATTTTCCTATGTATCTCAATTTGTCCTCACATTAACTGTAGTATATATACTACTAGAAATGGGTAGCTATGACACAAAGAATGAGAGGCACTTGTTCAGAAACAGCAAGTACTATTACAGACTTCTGTCTCAAAATCCACTAAACCACTCTCTGGGTTCCTCCTAAACATCTGAATATAGTTTTAGAAAGGAAAATATTGTTGGAATGAAAAACTTGTACTCAATGATATTTCGAAGCAATGCGATCAAACCAACCACCACAGAGTGAGGGAAATGTAAGAGCCTAAGCTTCACTGAATTAATGCTTTCCCCTAAAAAGCAGCAACTTGAAAGGCCTATGTATTTACTTATCCAAAAAACTACTGCTGGTCTGCACGCAGGCTTCTAAAGTACTAAAATGAGCAAAGGTCATACATTTCAGGGAGCTATACGAATGTACATAGGAACATCTTCCTCTCAGCTGCCAGATTTTTCTTTCCCTCAAACTGAAATGACAGCACAGAGCAAAGAGTGTGCAATAAGAGGAGCGCCCTTTATGAAAATCGATGAACCAGAACACGAGGGGAGGAAACAACCTAGAAATCACATCTTACCTCCTTCTCCATAAAGTCAAACTCAGCCGCGCAGGTATACAATAAAGTATCAAAATCCTTGTAACTGAAGAATTTTGATGTTAATAAGTTGCCAATATGAGCCTAGTAAGGGAAAAAATGAGGTACCGTTAGATTACGCTCTATATTGTAATAACGTATTTTAACCGTAATAACATCTAAAAGCAGTCTTCACGGCATCATAGAGCTCGCCGTAAACGTGAAAGCCCTGTACCCCGACTTTGCGACTCCCTTCTTCTGCTGACAAATGATAGCTCCGACGACCTTCCAGGATGGGTCGTCAACAAACACGTCCTTTATCTTTGGCTTCTCCCTGCTCAGTGTTCTAAACCTGGGGACATTGGCTGCAGGACGGCTCCTCTGCTGGAGCCTACAGGGACAGGTGGGCGTGGTAACACCCAAAGACGTCTGTCTATCATCAAGGAACAAGGTGTGATAGAGTAAAGAAAAGGAAACATTAACTCAGATTTCTGAAAAGGGGACTGAAAAGACTTTTTACAGGAAGCAGCAAATGGGCGGGCCATGGAACAGCATGCACCTTTTGACTGACGATCAACATGTGTGTAATTCTTTACGCTACCAAAGTGCCCTCATGTAGGTCACCTCATCTACTCCCACAAAAGCCATGTGAGGAAGGTGGAATGGTTTTCATTTAACGAATGAGACAACATCTGCCAAACTTTCAACTTTAAAAAAGCAAGAACCCAAGAAAAGCGGGGGAGGGGAGAATCACACCTAAAACGCACCATAACTAAACTCTCAAACGACATCTAGAAGAAGGGGGAGGGTCCGGGTAAGAGCAGAAACTAAAGGCGGGTGAGAATGTACGACTGAATTTCAAAATACTTTGTCTTGACAGGGAAGAAATACATGCTAATAAGTTTAAGAAATCAATTGGAAGACTATATAGCATCTAAAATAGCATAAGAAAACTATCTGTCCAATGAAAAGGAGAAAAGAAATCTAAAAAGCAAGTAAAACAGCTGAGAAATCTAAATAGAATGGAAGAAATTAGGTCCCAATATAATGACAATTACCTTGACACATTAAACTCACTAATTAAGGGACAGATGTTCAAATTGGATTAAAGGGGAAAAAATCCAACATTATATTGTTTAAAAAGACATACTTAGAACAAAAATATGCAGGAAGGTTGAAAAATATGCAGGAAGGTTGAGAACAAGCTATACCAGAGAGACCGAACTATTGACGTCTAGGTTAGCAATTGTAATGTCTCATAAAACTGAATTCAAGCAAAAAATACATGAAAAAGAGAAAATGAATGACATTATATGCTGGCAAAATGAACAACAAAGCAAGATTATATGTACCATGAACATATTTTGCAGTTAACAGTGTTCAAGATAAATGTTAAATATTTTCCTTTAAAATAGAAAAAGCAAACAAACATTAATACAAAATCTGAATATTATTAAGCTCACAAACATGGAATACAACCTTAACAGACAGAATACACGTTGTCCTTGAACACAAGTAAAATGTTTTTAAAAAATGTTCACATACCATGCCATAATAAATTTCAAAGTGATATAATACAAATTAATTTTTTCAATCATAAATGAATGAATTAGAAAATAATAACTAGGAACGGTGAGAAGCTAAATAACATAAAACTTAATAACCTTCAGGGTAAAAGAGAAAATCATAAAATAGTTAATTTGTAAGACACAAAAAAGTATTGCTTATCGAGAAACTGACAACTTCATTTATTGGAAAAAAAGAGGTTGAAAACGAAAAAGCCAAGCACTTTCCCTCAAGCATCAGAAAAAGCTATGGAACAAGCCCAAAGAAATGAGAATGAAGGAAGTTGAGAATGACAGAATTCAGTGACAAAGAGAAATAAGACAAAACTAAAAAGGACTTTAAAAAAGGCAGTACTTTGAAAATATTAATACAATAAATATAAAGTATGAAAATAGCAAAAAAAAAAAAACCAACTCTTTATAGAAGACTATTATAATATTAACTCCAAATCCAAATAAGGAAATTTAAATAAAAGAACATAAAAGACCATTTCACACATATGTAAAAATTTCAATAAGAATTCTCACTAACTGAATCCTACAATAATTTTTTTTTTTTTTAAACATGACCCATTTGATGACAGATGTAACCGGAATGAGTCAGTGTCCTCTAAAGATGTGAACTACCAGGAGCTTCCTAAAGAAGTGGATTCGCAGGAGAAAAATTCTCCCACAAAGAACACTCTGGGCCACGAGGATGTCACTGTTGAATTCCAACAAACATCTAAGGAAGAAATAATGCCAACTCTGCACAAATTCTCTTTGAAAATTCAATACTGAATACTTTCCAATCATTTCAGGAAGCTAGCATTACCTTCAAAACAAAATCAGACAAAAATATTACAAGAAAATAAAACTACAGATCACTATTCCTCGTGAATATAGTCAAAAGTCCTTAAAAACAGGAGCCAACCAATCCAACGATACATAGAAAGAATAATAATACAACGTGAGCAAGTGAGGTTATCCGAGGAATACGAGGCTGGATTAACAAAGTCAGGGGAAGAAGGTGGAAAATCCCCTCCCCCGACAACTATAAAATTGGACAAAACTGTCAAAAACAACTGTATCAGGTTCTAGAAACCGACCAAAGGGGAAACAAATGGAGATGCGTTCGTTCGTAGAACGCACTGGTGAGCTTTGGGCAGGACCCGGCGTTCTCGCCTGGGCCGATCTCACCGGTGCCACCCTCTCCCTCCGCTCAGGTGACCCAGTAGCTATACCAGGAAGGACTGGCCAGGAAAAGCAGAACCTTTTCCACTAGAGGGAGCTGAGGTGTTTTGGGGGCAGAGAGAAAAAAAAAAAAATCTATGCTCAGAGGCGCTGTCAGTAAAAATAGCAAACTCAGAAAGTGCCGGGCGAAAGCTCACAGCTCTGCCAGCCCACGGTTGCACACTGGTGCAGCAAACAGCAGACTGGCAGACTAGCTAGAAAGTTTAGAGATTCTGGAAATGAGACAACCAACAAGGGGTAGATAAGTTCACACGCCCCTGGTGGATTGGAGTGTGAGAGAGACCCGAGAGGACCCAAGCCCTCCACGAACCTGGGACCGACTGGGATCCCCGGAGGACCCAGGAAGGTGTGGCAGGTGGGAAAAGACAGGACACACTTGATGTTCAGATGAGAGTTAACCCAGCAGGCCTGCTTGCGAGGCTGGCCCTTGGCTGGCATCGGGGAGCTTGGATTTCAGAAGGCTCCCACCATCCCAAATGACAATGGTGGCCCGCTGTACCTTAGCTGCGCAAACAAGGTGGTTTATGCCGAGCGCCTACATTCCCCTGGGAGTCTGGAATTTTGATACGTGCTGGGCGGAGGGCACCTCTGTCACCATGGGGCTCTGAGCTTCTCTGCGGACAACATCAGGCTTCACCAACCAGAGTGCTGACAGACAGGAGCAGGGAAGGAAGCCCAGATGCGCAGAGCAGTGGCTCGCTCGGTCTCCAAAGAAGAGGGAGGGCGTCTAATTATGTCACCAGAGAAGGGCGGGAGCAAATGCTTCCCAAGGGCCATGTGACCTGGTCATCTTCTTCCTTTACCCAATGTCACAATTAAGAATTGATGAGCTAATGCCCTTGACTGATGGTACAGATCTCCAGAAATATCAAGCTGCAACTAAATTATTTCTAATTTGGAAGTAACTTTTGGGAGGATTTTTTTTGGCCCCGGTGACAGAAGTGACAATAGTCATTTTGACCTGAATCAACATCCTAACTGCTTGTCTTGCCCCAGTGAGGAGGCGGATTCCAAAAACCTGAGACGTGGGCTGCTTCGCTGCACTTTCTGCTCCTTCTCCGCATCCTGGTGACACAGTCACCTCGCAGCCCTCCCCTTCGCAGGTGACTCTGCTTGGCGTACCCCTGCGGCTGTACCTAAGCGTGTCACAGCTTCCATGACATTGCATTACAGCTGCCAGACCTTGTTCCCATCTCCCACTGGACTGTCTTATTCAGTTTCATATCTCTAGCATGAATCTGCTGTCAGGCACACAGCAGGTACACACTGAATGAATGAACACATAAACACATTTTAGACCATAGTTTTATACTTTTAAAAATCTTTCCACAGGTTGAAGATCATCTATTTACTAGCTCAGTTGTTTTCAATCATTTTTAAAAAAAAAAAAAAAAAAAAATCCCTTGTTCATATGAAAACCTGTATAAATGTCCAATAGGTAAGAGATTAAAACTAAACTGCCTTGCTGAAAGAGGGGTGCGCAGGGGGGCTGGGAAGTGAGGATCCCCACGAAGAGTCCACAGAAGTCCCAGGTTTCACAGAACCCAATTTCAAAACCACGGTTCTAATCTGTTACAGGAGGATGAAAGATAGCCAGCTAAAATAAATTACAGAAAAAAAATACGTGGTTTACTTTGCTCTTTCCATGTTGGTTCTTGTGTTGCTTTCTTTCATAAGTTTAATTAACATGCTTACTAAAACACCAAAGTAAAGTAGGCAAAGCAAAATTAAGGATACGAAGAATCCTTAAAGTTATAAAGCAGAATTCTCATTTTCTCTCCTACCCAAATAGCAAAACAAAACAAAATAACAACAAAAACTTATCTTAACAAAGTTAATTTGGATTAAATTACATATAAAGGCTCATAAGTAAACCTTTCACAAGCAATGACTAGAAAACTGAGGGAAAAAAGAATAAGACTATAATATTATCGACAGTTTCAGAGGCTTTTTAACAGTCTTTCTCTGTTACAAAAGGGGATTATAAAGAAACCAGAGGAAAATGGCTATATATACCTTGAACTCTGAGCTTAACTCTCTAGAGCTTTCTTGCTTTAGTATTTTCAAATCTTTAGATATAGAAAAACCAATAAAATAATTATGTCAAGAAGTTAATTTTGGAGAATATAGATTATATACATAGTTACATTTACCTTCTATTATAGGAAATAGATAAAATAATAGATGAATAGACTTCATCTTAGAATTTGGTTTAAGTAGTGGTATTTTAATAACTCAAGAAATTCATTTGTAGGCTGTGTGATTTTTTTAAATCTTTTAAGTTTAAGCAAAAATGCACTTACATCATCTGCAATGCCAAAAATTTTAGATGTCAAATACTTCAGTATGACAGTTCCAAACAACCAAAAGCATCCTTGGATAACCTACAAAAGAAAAATGTAACAAAAAATAAATAGACTGATGCTTCATATAGCCATTCTATAGATATGATCTAAGAAGAAAAAAATAAATGCTCTAATCACATGTGAAATAAACATCTTCATAACCAAGAGAAAATGTTAAAAAAAAATGCACCTTAAGTTAAAACAAATGTTACTCCAAAATCAAAAGACTATCACTAAAAACATAAACACACAATCTTATTATGAAAATTAACATATTTTATAGATTTTGCAGTTAAAATCCCCTTCTACTAAGTTTCTTACACATGTAGTACTCCTTAGAAAAAACATGGATAATAAATAAAACTGGAATTCTTCAACTACCTATCAAATATTAATACTAACTTGCTTTATGAAAGGGCAATTTGGTACATTAAAATTGAGACATAATATAATATAAAACTGTCAGATGCTCTGCACTGCATAGATCATTTCCTTAAAAGTAAAACAAAAAACCATTGACATATTTTAGAGAAGGAAAAATGTATGCATTCAAATAGATTGATTCTTACCCATAAACTAAGTTCAGATACATTTATTTTCAAGAAATGTGGTTTCATTGCCAGTACACTCTGCACGGAGAAAATAACATACAGTTAATACTTACAGACAAAGATTCAAGCACCAAAAAGTACTTTGAAATAATAAGACCCTCAAGAATCTAAAATTCAGTATATTGTCGATGTTCCACACAGCATCCCCACAAGCTCACTGACTTCAAGAAATAGTGCTATTTTAACCGTAGCAAATTAGGGTAGTGACTTAGTAAGGTTGAAAACAGAATCGCCGTATATAAATTTTTATGGCTGATTTTATACCCCTGATATACCTAAGAACCAAGAAGTATAAAACAATTTCAGAATTTTAGACAGATGTCTTATAGTCCTAAGATTTTCCCTGAGTTAAATATTAACTCTTAGAATAAACTACAAATGAGTTTTTAATGGGTCGACTAAATACATTTCCTCTATCAAATCTTATGTCTTTCCAGGTACATAATAGACTCCCAAAATACAGTACCTATAGGGATCAATATCCACTTTAAAGTTGAGAAAAATATGGTTAGAGATCAAAACATAAATATATAAACCCAAATTAAATCTTTTCAGAAGTTTCTGAATATCTGAGAACACAAAATGTGATGATTCAGGTTTCAAAGTGTTAACTATAAATAAAAATAAGCAAATGTTTGTTTATAGTTAATATGCAAAAACATGCTATATTTTGTAACTATTGCCATCATTTATTTTTATATACCAAAATATATGAAATATACATAAACACGCACAACTCATATCTAAGGTATACCTCAGTGTCAAGGACCCCATAGGAAACCTGACATACTGTAGGTTCACAACTGAAGAAAGAGGAATTTCCTGCAAAATGTACCTAGATTTTATTTACACGTGATCTTCCATTCAACGGAACACAAGTCCCCAGCGTCATGTGCTCTAACCTGAGTGGTGGCGGGACCTGCCCGTGTACCCACGCAAAACAGAGAACTGAGCACATCTTTGCATCTCCTAATCCCAGCCAGAGTTCCTGAGCTGGAAGAACTGTCATGACTCTCCAAGCACAGCAGCTCAGCTGCCAACGTTTATTTCTTGCCATTGTTGAGAACACAGCGCCACCGCACGCTAACTGCTCATTTCTGGGACTAAGCATACTCAGGGCACACCACCTGGGATGGGTGGTAGTCCACAGTGGGAAGAGGACGCATATCCTTGGGCAATGAGATCTTAAACGAACATTATTTGTAAAACGGGGCGAAGAAACAGGAGGTTCCGGATTTGCTAATGAGTTCTAGAAATCAAGAAAGCCAAGATGATCTGAGTAACTTAAACGATTATTCAAGAATACATTTCAATAACGATAGTGCAACACGCTTTTGGTGTCTTCAGGAAACGGACCTACACACTAACGCACATACATTTTAAATATAAGGAATAATTTCTCTCCTCTTAGGGCTGCAAACCATTGTAATGGTGAAAGCAATTGATAGGGAAAAAAAGGCATTACCACCTCGGGAAAGTCCTTAAATTCGAAAAGATTTATAATTAGAAAGTCATTCTGTGAAAAGTGGCAGAGGAGTTAGGCGACTTTTCATCGTTTGTTCTAATTCTGTAGTAAGACAGTCTCCTGATAATCTAAATCTGTAGTGACTTAGCAAAATATAACTATGTCATCACCTGGTTTAAATTATCTGAATATTTCATACAAATAAACACGGGGAGGGGAAAAACCTACAAAACCAAAGCCTCAAGCCTCTGATCCCAGTGGTACAAAGAGCAGAGACTGCTGTGAGATGGAGCTGGGGAGGAGGGGGTGCGGAGCCAGCGTGGAGCAGGACTTGGATAAAAACTATGAAGGGAGGGGGAAAAAGAAAGATAGAAACCTTTCTAAGATTAATCCTGGGACAGAAAGATGAGGAAGGAGAAGGAGCAGAATAGACTCTGAGGCAAGGTGCTATGCTTTCCAATATTAATCCCTGTGTTTCTTTCCTGGTCTGGAACTGAGTACTTGAATACTCTATCACATAGATGCATGCAGGAAAACAACGAGATGCTTCTTACAGAAAATCCGGCACGGATTCTATGCCAGTGACAAGGAAACTGATGAACCATTAGTTTCAAAAACAGCCATGAGTCATATACTTAAAGAACACTTACCCAAATAATCACCAAAGAGGAAGCATAATAAGAAGTTAATAACATTGAGTTTCCAAACATCAAAACAAAACAAAGTGCAAGAGAAATCTGGAAAAATCCAAGAAAAATATAATTAATGCACATAAACAAAAGAAGAACATTGATTTTTATTCTAAAATTGCCCGTGCCCATTATAAAATTCAACCCATTCAATAGGGAATATACAATGAAAACAGCCCGCGACCTAGCATACATTCCAAACTCGAAAGATCACTATCGACAGGTTCCTGTGCATCCTTCCAGACTCTGATATACAAATTCTAGTGTATATTTTTTTAAAACCACAAATGGAAACTAAAACCATAAGCTACACTGTTTTCTTTTACTCTTAATTTCAGAGAGCTTTCTGTATCAATCTAAACCAATCTAATTATTTCTATTGAATAACTAAAAAAAGTATTCCACTCTATAACAGAGTTGTACCATAATTTAATTAACTAGTCCTCTGACTACTGGTGAACACTTAAATGCCTTCCAGTTTCGTTTTGTTATTTTGTTTTTCTTATTACAAACCTGCTATGATAAACACCCTTATGTACATGTTGACACATTTATGGGATACATTACTAGAAGTGGAACTGATGGGTTAAGGGTACACACATTTTAAAATCTGAAAAAAATATTGACAAACTGTCATACAAAATATTGTGCC
>NW_006436282.1:24737851-24778632 GCF_000325575.1 Pteropus alecto
TCTTTTAAATATTTGCCAATCTAATAGGAAAAAAATGTTGCCCTGCTGTTTTTTCACTTTCCATTCTTTAAAAGACACACTGTCTTTTCTTCTACATGCTGCTTCTTATGTGTGTGTGCATGTGTGTGTGCACGCATGTGTGTGTATAAAGTGCCTATTCCTACTGCCCATTATTCTATTGGGTTTCGGTTATTTTCCTTCAGTTTTCTTATATATTATAGAATGTAACTCCTTATCAAGCAAACACTGTATTTTCATACACATGGATATTGAAAATGTGGTGTGTATATATACATAATTTGGCCATAAAAATGAAGGAAATCTTGTCATTTGCATCAATATGAATGGACCTTGAGAACAGTAAGTGAAAACATCCATTCAGAAAAAGACAAATACTGCATGATTTCACTTATATGCGGTAGAGTAGTTAAAATCATGGACACAGAAAGCAGAATGGGGGTTTCCAGGGGCAGGGCGAGGACAAGGAACAGGGAATTGTTTAATGGGTAAAGAGTTTTAACTTCTCAAGATGAAAAAGGCAATGGAGACAGATGGTGGCGATGGCTACACGGCAGTGGAACTGTCCTTCATGCCACTGACCTGTCCACTTGAACAGATGAAGGTGGTAAATTCTAAGTTATGTAGTTTAGCACAATAAAAATGGGGGAAAATCCTTTATGGAGACAATTCTATGTATTTTTTCTTCCTTTATGTAACTATAGGAATTTGTAAAATGATAGTGAAAGAGAATATTCCAAAGTCGGTGACCAGTTCCGCAGTCGGTCCCCCCGCAAAGCCGGCGTCACTCACCCCCAACAGGTTCTGCTACAAAGGAAAGCTGTGTAATGTCAGTATTTTCATAACTATAATTTTGAGTCAAAGTCCTCATCCAGAGCTGCCTCTGCGACTGTGTAACTGACTAACTCTAAATGCTTAATAATTATTCTGACTTTTACAGCAATGTTAAAAAAAAAAACTATATTAAACAATTTTGGGGAAAAATAAGCCAAGTGTAAAAAAAAGAATAATTACTATTGAATTCTATTCATGAACAGAATTTAAAAATCTTAACAAAATAATAGCAAAGTGAATCCAGCATTGTATAAACACTATGTTTAGCCCAGAAAAGCAAGGTTTATTAATGTAGAAAAACAATTAATATAATTCATCATTGTAACATATTAAGGAGGGAAAAATACACAGGATAATCTAGAAAGACGCAGAAAAGCATTTGATGAAGTTTAGTCTTCATTAATTTCTTTTAAGAAGTGTTCAAAGCATGATGAAGACATGAAAAGGAAAAGAAACCAGCTTGAAGTAATTGGCCAAATCGGGAACAATTCAAGCATCAAAATAACTAATGAAAATAGTGGATTATACTGCAGTGACTAAAACGGAAGCCATTTTCTCTTAGACATAAGAGAAAAATTGGTTAAAAAAATATGAATAGGAATATCACAAAAAAGGATACACAAAGAATTCACAAACACACCAAAAGATGTTCAGCTTTACTGAGAGAAAAAATACAAATTAAGGCCATAAGATACCATTTGATACTTACCAGACCGACAAAATATAAAAGGATAAAGAAAAACATGAAGTGTTATACGTTACTGTTTCTAGTCTAATCATTTTTGAAAAACAATGCAGTACTAAATTTGAAGTTGAACATGTGTATGATTTACAACCCAGAAATTCTACTACTAGGTAAATAAATATCCTAGAGAAGCTCAATATATACATCCCAGGGGGTATGTGTAAGAATGTACAGTATTATTCATAAAAGTATAAAAAAGGGGGGAAAATCTAAGTGTCTTTCAATAAGAAAACAGATAAACTGTGCTTTATTTCTACAATGAAAATATAAAGCAAAGAAAATGTCTAAATTCCAGTATCATACAAATCTCAGAAACCTGAGGAAAAATATAAGTCTCATAAAAGGATACCATTTTTACAAACCTTAAAAACAATACTAATATTTAACAATAAAAAATACTACTTAGGAACACATATGGCAAAGTCATAAAGAAAAGCAAGTAAATTATAATTTAAAAAGTCAGGACAGTGGTAATCTCTAGGAGATGGGAGGGGATGTGTTCAGGGCACAAGGGCTTCAGAGTAATGATGGTTTTGTATGTCAACTGGAGGGTCAGTTCACAGTTGTTCATTTTATAATTCTGTTCACAAATCCCCAACATATTAAAAATGTCCTTTATATGTATCATAAACATAATGGCATATTATAATAACATTAAAACTACAGAGAAGAAACATAATTTTAAGAACCAATGACAAAGAGAAGAAAAATGTTTTTAAAGAATAAACAAACACTCATCAAAATTGATCACCCAGCCTTAGAGGCTTGGCTCTAGCTGTTTTGCCAATCTAGAATATTCTTCTTCGTGGCATCTACTCGGCAAACTCCCTCTCCTCCTTCCACTCTGCTCCACTCCCTGCCTCTCAGTAAGACCTGCCCTGACCACTTGGTTGGTCAGCTCACCCTCCCACCCCGAGGCTGGCTCTGCTGATCCCCCTGGGCGGCCGTGACCTGCTCTCTCCTTTCTGTCCATACTTCCATCACTCCTGACATACCGTACGAATTACCCACTTCCTGTATTTGTCATCCGCCCTGTCTTCTCTCCTTCTTGCACTCTACTAGAATGTAAATGCACGTACGCTGAGATCTTTGCGGCTCTTGTCACTGCTGTGTCACTGCTATGCCTGGACAGTTGGTGCTCAGAAATGAACACTCCATTTCCACAGGAGGCTCCTCGATAATATGCCAGAACATGTTTCTCTTTCCTGAATTATCGCTCTTACGGAGAATGTGTAAGTCAGGCACGACCTCAAATCAGATAATACGACCCAAATTAAAAATTTCTAGGTGGCCTATTTAAAACGTCTGTTAATTCTATCTCAGTTTTTGAACGACACTTGTTTTAGTTATGGAATGATGTTATGACCAGTTTCAATCATAAACAAATCAAATACTAATCAGGAGTTTAAGGTCAAACTCAATGGGGAAAAAAGAAATTTAAAAACCATTACCATATGTATATAAATGATCTTCCGTAATTTGCATATATCAATGTATCCCACGACATATACTGTGAATAATGATGCAACCTGAAATTTAAAAAGTTAAAAATAAAAATTATATACACAATGAAGAGCTACAGAAATGAAGATTATCTTTATTGTTATTTCAAACTGGCTTATATTTATTTTGAAAGTGAGTTCTTTAGTCCCCTTCTTATCTACCAATTTATTACTAAATATGGTCAATATATTAATACAGCAAATATTGGTTGATTTTTCTCTTCCATACATGGCTCTCTTAATTAACCATGCAAAATAATCTACTTTGTGGATTATCCAAAAGGATACTCATTTTAACATCAGGGTGGCTCTACTGTCAACATGCACAATTACAAAGTGCCTTGCCCAACTGAAAAACAGAAAAATTTAATTATAACATATGACAATTACTACATACTTGGAAAAGGTACATTAAACCCAAAAAATAATTGTGTAATGCATGCGTGTGTAAAAATGCATTAAGTTCTGCTGATTAGTCACTGTTTACAGGTATCTCCATTAGTGTTCTCTTTGATTTATACAAATATTCAAGTGGTAATTATAATCAAATTGATCAAATTTCAAATTAGAACTACTTTCATTTCAGGGTATTTTTACATTTCTTTACAGTTTTAAAGAAAATTGTGCATGTAGAGTATTGGAGTTATTTAGATGAATTAACTGATTAAATGATGAAAGTGTACCTCTTAGTAAAATATAGAAACATTGTTCTTCATGGAGAAAGCAATTCAAATTAAATTCCATGCTTCTCCTACTAGGCGAACATGACATAAACTATCAAACAGCTAAACACTTAAACATATAACTTAAGTTCTGTTCATCAAGTGTTTTATCGCCAAACAATCTACAACACATTTTCCCACTGAAGAGGAATTTTCCACTCAAATGGCTACCTTGTAATCAGCTCTTTGTTCCGCTTCTGTAGGCATGCCTGCCGCATGGGCTGAAGGGCAGAGTGACCTTGAGATCAACTGAAGACTCACCCTCCCCTTTGCTTGTTCTGTCTAGATAACAGATGTAACCCCTTTGCTTGTTGGCCCTATAAAAGTAAGGTTACCCTTGAGCTTGGGGCCCAGATGTTCAGAGCGCTAGCTCCTCCAGGACCGCCGGCACAATACACCTGAGTTCTCCAACTCTCCTAGTGGCGCTTGGTTTTTCGCTGGGCTGATTTTACTGCAACACCATTAGCAAGAAAATCAAGGTTTCCCTTTCCCACACTGCTTAAGAGTGGCTGACGTGACACAGTAACTGTGGAGGGTGTGTGTGTTATTCAACATCAACCCCACAGAGAAGCACAGCCTCCTCCCCTCGGTCCATGCAACCCCTACAACTGCCCCCATCGCCCCCCAAAGCAGGCACCTCCACAAACTGGAAGCAGTGGGGACACTCCCTTGCCAGCCCAGGGTCCCAGCAACACGCAGCAGCCTACAGGGTACAATCTTAAGGGGTGACTCTCAGGGACATTTTAAACCAGAAACATCTGAAATGTCATCAAACTAAAGAAGACAAAAGAGGCTAAGGGATAATAGCAAAGAAAAAATGAAGTACAAACAGAGTCTTTTTGAAAAAAATAACGGTAAAAGCAGCTAATCTTACTGACACCTTGCTACGTGCCAGGTAATGTGCCAAGGATCCTACGTACATTACCTCACAGCATCCTAACACAACCCATAAAAGGAGGCTCCGAACCTCGCTGCTTCATAGACGAGGAAACTGACCCTAAGGAAAGTCAAGCAGTTTGTCCAAGCTGAGAAACTAGTCAACAGAATCAGGATTCAAATCCACGTCTGACTTCATTTCTCAAGCAAGACTTTTCAGACAACATTAAAAAGCAACTCTTAAAATGCTTTATACAAATATGCACGTGACCAGCGTAATGACGTAGACGCAGTGTGTGGGGAGGGGTGGCGCAGAAAGAGATAAACACGAAGTTTGCTCTCTCTCAACAAGCTAGCTTTATCTTGTTTTATAGACCTTTGAAGAGAAAGACAAGAGCACATGGAAAGATGATAATAAGCTACAGATTGGTGGTAGAGTTATATAAAGTATGAGCTGTTTAGCTATTTATCCTATGTTATCCTACATATATTTATCCTAGGTAGAAGAATGTATAACACTATTCAGAAAAGAAATACATTTTAATTAAGAGAATACTCCAGTAACTTAAGAGAAATACTTAAAGGGTATAGCACTAGTCAGTCCTCTTTTAAGCACACTAATAAATACTGAACAAAGATAAGCATACTTATATATTGAGGTCTATAAATGTATTCAATTAGGACACAAATAATTAACACCCACTAACAAATACATCTTGTATATTTCCCTATTGCAAACTTTGTTTAAAAATATTAACTAAAAAACACTTCAGGACGTAGAATCATATAACATTTCAGTTCTATAATTTTATACAAATGAGTTCACATAATTAAACACAGCAAGCTTCATTCACTTTAAATAAATTAAAGCCCCTTACCTGAGTAAGAAGTACAAACTGAGCAAACTGCCATGGAAGCATGAAAAACACATTGGAAATGCAGAGTGCAATCAAGCTGCCTCTGTAAAGTTTTGTAGCCCTTGAGAAGACAAATAAAGATCGGTAAATTTAACCACCAAACATTCTAGCATAGCTCCAAACTGCAGCAACTCAGAATCTTTAAACATGATCTCGTTATAACATAAACCGGATGTAAGATGAACCAATGGGTTAGAAATTGTACCTCCTGATTCTCAATTACAACAATTTTCTATGAAAAGTAAATACCCATTATTACTGTAAAAACAAACAAAGCCTGCCAGAGAGAGAGCATCTGGACCAGCATATCCACTGAAGTTTTTCAAACTATATTTTGGTGGAATCATAATCAAATATATGAGATGCTCCAGCCAAAAGATTCATTTGGAGAGACAGAGGATGTCTGTGAAACGAATCACAGAAAGCAGCATATCCAAGTGCGAAGGATTCTGCAGACAAGTACTGCAGGGACTCAGACTACAGGCCACACAGCCGAGGGAGACTGTGGAGGACTTGGGGACACGGCAAAGAGAAAAGCAGCACAGGCCACTCCAGAGCCACCTGGAAAGGTCTGGCTTCGGTCCTGGCTTTTGATTTAGGGAATATTCTGGAGAGTGAGGTGGTTTTCTTTTTCATGTTAGTTTTAAGAACTACCTGTCTCCTCAGTCAGTGAGCTGGTGCAAAGGCCCGACGTCCCTAGCATGTTCACGCGGTGAAGAGTACGTGTCAACCTACTGCGGTTACGGCGTAGGGACGCACGCTGGACTGAGGAGGACACCCTCCTTAGATTAACCTACCTGGGGCGCTGAGGGTCACCAGAAAATGCTTTTATTTCCTTGAGTATGCCTTTTTCTAAGGCCATCCCTCTGTGCTATCCTAATCCATCTTTCTATCCTGCCCCTAAGTCAAGCATTTTCAAAATCCAGGTAACCTATTAATGAGGTACAAAATCATGAGCTAAGAACCCGCAATTTTTAATGAAGTAGAGTGAAAACAAAAATACACGATTGCATCCTACATAAGGGTTCTATTCCACGGAACTTGAATCGGATGTCTGTGTACACACGGGAACGGGTATGCTGGGTCCCAGTGTAAAATGTGTTTATTTCTTGAAGAGCACAGTTCAAAGGTGGAAAGCCACTGTCTAAAATAAAGCATTTCTCTATTGCTTTTGAATCCTGAACACGATTTTGATTTGTATGGACGATGAGAGGCAACGACCTCTGAGCAGAATTTAACAGGCATCTGGCAGCTGGGTACGAACTGCACTGGGGGGAGTGAGGGACGAAGGAAAGCAGAGGAACTGCAACTGGTGCCGGCGTGGCCGGCGTGGCCGGCGTGACCGGCGCGGCGCGAGCCGAGCGACAGAGACGGGGACCTGGGACTTCCAGGGACGACCGGGAACCACTGACGTGGTTTCTTTCTACCCCGCTGTCTGCTTCTCAGGGAAGCTAAGCCAAGGGAGGACGAAGAGTTACGTGTGCTGCTCTGTCTGACCAGTTCTGCTATCAACTGTTCTTCAAAGTGCTTCATCTTTCTTCTAGGATACACTCTACTGCCACCGGCTCCCCCCCTTCTTTCTGCCTATTTTTGGGGAGACGGTGGTGGTCGCAGGAAATGATGGGAAAGTGGAAATGGCAGAAGGGGACGCAGATGTGCTGCTCCTCGGGCAGCATCTGTGGACCACCGAGAAAAAGGAAGAAGACTAGAGGGCAGATTACGAAAATGCTTTTCGTAGTAAACACACTCTTAAATTACACTCTGAAATTACCTTTATGAATTTAACCTTGCATGTTAATTATTTTATTACATTCATAGTTTTTATTATGAAAGCTTAAAAATTCTAGCTCAAGTTATTCAACGCAAAACAAACGAACAAACCACCACCAAGGGTAAGTCAAAAGCTACCTGAGAATATGAGTCACAAGCAACATCTGAAGTACAAGGAACGGGTATGAGAAGCTCTCCCGGAGAGGGGGCGTCCACATCACACGGGTGCACTGAAAAGAGTTCACAGTTACAACATCTGTCAAAACTGTTAAGTAAGACATACCGAGTGAGAGCTATTTATAAGTACAAAAAGAAGGGTTTTTTTCCACCCATAATTTAAATGGTGTGTTACAAAACAAGCTGCTAGGTTTTCCACCAACAGCCACACTGGAAAGTGAGAAACATCGGAGAGGGAGGCGCACACGGCATAAGATCTTGTGAGCTATTAACATCGTGAATTGTCAACAGCGAACTGCCGAAAACGTCGACTCTAGCCTAGAAGGGAAGCGGGGAACGTGCCAGCTACATCACATTCTGCCAAAATTAAAAACATTACGTTCTAACTGGTTCTGTAAACTGACTAGACTTCGTCTTCTTTCACACAAATTTCGGCAAAACCAGCTGAGACTTCAAAACTCTTCGTAGTCATCGACGTTAATATTTTTATTCGCAGGGCTGCTAGAAAGGAGTCTTCCATTTTCTTTTGCAATTCTTTGCCCAAACTACCCTGGGCTGCACAATATATAAAAGTGGCAGAGGGGATCAAATAAAATAACAAATAGTCAAATGTCAATCTTTCTGAAAAGCTTACCCTAAAGTTAATTAATGGACTATCCCAGTTTCTATACTCAATCATTTTTCTGCATGTAGACTGAATATATTAATAAGTCCATCGTTCGGTTTAAAGAAAGTGCACTGGCTTAAAGATAAACGATCTGATGTTACCACTAAGCTAGTCACACTAGAAGAAATCCTTATGTCTGTCAAGCCTGGCAGGGGTACTTTAAAGACTATACAGAATTACAATTAAGAAGTCAAGTCTAGTCAGCAGAATTCAAGTTACAGGTAACACAAATGGAAATAGCAGACAAGGACTTTGAAATAACTATAATAATTAAGTTTTAAATTTTATAGAAAAAGAAGGGTAGAATGGGTGAAAAGATGGAAATTTTCAGCAGAGAAATGGAAGCTCTAGGAAAAAAGTAAAATTCTAAATTTGTAATTCATAACAGCTAAAATGAAAAATTCACTGGACTGGCTCAATAGCAGGCCGAATGTACAGAATATCCTATCCGTGAACTCAGGGACACGGCAAGAGAAAACATCCAAAGTGAAGCAAAGAAAGATAGAAAACAGTGTCAAAAAACCATGGGATAACATCAAAAGTTGGACACACATGGAATTGGAATCCTCAAAGATACAAGAATAGAAAAGACAAAATGTTTGAAGAGAAGATATTTGCTACAATTTTTCAAAAACTAAAAAATGTGAAACAGAGATGTTCAGTGAATCTTAAGCAGGATACATACAAATAAGACCACATCTAAGTTCATCACCATCAAATCAATAAAATCAAATTTAAAAAGAGAGTTGTCAAGCCACCACAGAAGAGAGACATTACATTCAGGTAACAGTAAGAAGAATGACAGCTGACTTTGTATCAAACAATGGAAGCCATAAGACAAAGAATGACATACATTAAAACCCGAAAGAGAAAGCTATCGACTTCAAACTCTTCCAGCAAAACTACACTTCAAACCATAAAGATGAAATAAGGACATTTTGAGATAGGCGGCAGATTTACACCAAAAAATAAAGTATGTAAAGTTGAAGAGAAATTATACCAGATGAAGACCCAGATTTGCAGGAAGAAATGATGACCACCGCTGAAACCCAAACAAATGTCCAGTTTCAAGGATGATGAGGACTTAATCAGGCCCTGATTAGGAGACGAAGGGGTGGGAAGTGTGCAGGGCATGGAGAAAAAGCATGTGCAAAGGCCCTGAGGAAAGAAACAGGCCAGTCCTTCCTGAGAACACGAAGGAAGGAAGGACAATAGGTCTGAAGCAAAGAAAACAGTCTGGAGAGTGGGGAGATCCAGTAGGGGTCGGGTCGGGAAGGACACTTCAGGCTGGTTCACTACTAAATTATAGGCTGGTTTTCAAATCTCCATCCACAGGTTCATTCTCAACAAAGATGAGCACATTCTTTTTTTTATGGACTTTGGGAGTTCAGGTAAGTTTAATGTCAATTTACAAATCCACAGGCATACCACTCAACAGCCTGAATACATAATGCATCTGGCACTTATATTATTTTCCAAATTAATGCAAAAAACATTTAAATCATGTCACTCTTCTGCATATAATCCTCCAGTGGCCCTTCCGTCTGCTCCAAATGAACCTCACAATGACCGACCAGGACCACAGAATCAGCCCCGTCCGTCTCCCGCTGTTGACTGCCTGGCCTCCTCCCTGCCGCTCTGTGCTCCTGTCAAAATGGCCTCCTGGCTACTCCTCCAACAGGCCAGAACTCTCCCACCTGGAGTGGAAGATCACCCCACCTTCACACGGTTACCCACAAAGGCAGGGATCTTTGTTTTAACAACTGACGCATGCCAGGCATCTACAAGTACCTGGCATTCAGTAGGTCTGCAGCATACATTAACTGAGTTGAAAAAAATGGAAGACGCAGAATAAATGTCCTGGCCAAACGTTACCAGCACGAGAAAGTGAAGGGAGAAGGGAGAGAGGGAAAAAGGGAAAAGAAAAAAAATCCCACAAATTGGCAAAGAAAGATCTCTGGACTTTTCAGTTACAAAAGAGAAACTGCGGTGTTGTCACTGAAATCCGTATACCCTATCTCAGAATTATTTGTGTTGAGAGAAGTCTGTAGAGAGATTACTGGTTAGCTGGAAAATTTAGAATCCTCTCCCTGCTTAGCAACCTGGAGCCCCACACTTAACCTTTCGGTGCTTCCATTTTAATGCATATGAGAATATTATTTACTACTTATCGATCATACAAGAATATTACAAGGATTAATGAGACTGTTTTCAAAGTGTTCTGAGAATTCCTTTCCAAACCTTATATAAATGACAAAACTATGACAATAAATCATTAAGAATGTGTACATTTATATTTTTCATCTCAGTTCAGTTAAAATATATTTAAGAAATTAATATGGATCAGAAATACGTTACGGGTAATAAAAAAGGTTAATTAGATATGCCTTTAAAGCAATCCTTTATATACTTTAAATTACTTTGGATTCAAAAAAGGAAGGGGCGGATTTTATATCTATGAACACGTTTTATATAAAACACCGTCAGTCATGCTTGGTAATAATTTTTAATCTCATCGTGAAAAAGCAAAACAAACCTATTTCATACATAATGAATTTTTAACATTCAAAGTGGGGAAATTATTATATTTAGGTTTTTATTTTTACATACTCATCTACATGCTTTTCAGTCAGCACACTAAAAATCCTGCGGCATCAACCATGCTGCAAACATCTCAGAATGAAATATTTTAAAGTCAGAGCAAAACTGTTAGCTTTCATCTTAGCAATAATTCTGAAGAGGGAGGGAATCAACATTTAATAAAAAACCTAGATAAGTGAGAACATCTGCATAATTTTATTATGAAATGTATAACCTCAATATTATCAATCATTACTATGAGCAATTAATAGCTCCTTTACTGCACTCACATATTTCAGATTTGAAGGGTTTAAATTTCTATTTTAAATAACTTAATTCTTTTATACTACACATTTTGTAATTCCTTCATTAAGGCAAAAATTTTCCCTTGAAAAACTATCTGAGAGAAAAAATATCTTTAAATGTATGTCATTTACTATCTTAGACTCAAGTACAGAAGAAACTAAATAATGGAAATAGAACTTAAAAGCAAGGAATAATTCACAAATATTTTTTGGCACCTAAACTATTCACTCACATGATTAAAATAACTCTTCTTTGAAAGAAGGGTACCAATTAGCAACCCGCCAGCAATCACCGTAAGCAAAACACTGTGACAATGTAGAAAAGTTCACTAAATGCAAGAGTAGGTACCACCAGAGAAGATGTTTCCCCCATATAAAAATTATATACTTTAGGCAACACTTTTAAAAGTCAGAAAAAAAAAGTCTGAAAATCTCACAACCTGAAAAACAAAATAAATACAAAATTATAATAGTTTTCAGTTACTTGAGTTCTCACCACTTTTCCCCAAAACTTCAGTTTATGGTCTCAATTTTAATATACGTCACTACACAAAATGGTCATTTTTCTACGCTAAAGCTATAGTTACTGATTTAAGTACAATTATCTACTTGACTATTTCAGTAAAGCTGCAATTCAAATTTCAATCACATTTATTTTACCTTATAAGTAGAAAATGATGTCTAAGCATGTTTAAGTATACCAAATAGCTGAAAAATATTTTTAAAAATCTACCGACCTGAAAAAATAAAATAACTAGTATGAATTTCATTGTTAAAAACTAAAAAGACTTTGTAAGGAATAATGCTCGTGCTCCATGAGTATCGAAACTCTGAGACCGGGGATCACTGACCCCTGACGCTAAGGGCAGCCGCGCAGTGGACCTTCCCGCTCTGCAGACAGAAACTCAGCCTTGGCCTCAAAGCTTCAATGACCCCTCTCTCCAGCATTTCACGTGAACATGCGATGCTCCCTTCTTCCACTGTTAAATGGTTATTTCGTGTTTCTTAAGTCGTTCTACACATTTCACGGTCTACACTGACACTGAGCAGCATATACAGTCAAGAAGAGTCAAATAACTTTTTTTCTTGCTCAAAATTCATAATTAATTGATGTTATAGAACAATAATTTGTTGAATGCTATAATCTATTAGGCTACTCTAGCTTTAAATTTCCATGACTCTCAATCCTAAGCATGTTAATATTTAGTTCAACATCTATTGGTAACCTGCTGAATAATAAAGAAAGTTCAAGCTTGACTCCACTGGTAAGGTTTGTTTTGACTCCTCTTAGAGCTTTGTAGCATGTGCACATTCGAATACTGTAGACACCTAGTGTATAAACACGCAAAGCAGCTGACCTTCCTTTTCCCCTCATACAGCACCTACTTACCATGAAAGAAAACTGGACAGAGATACATTACTAGAAACTCATTTACAACTCTGATTAATTTAATGGAAAGATTTCACCAGCACCTTGAATTTATGTTAGAATGTAATCTAAATTATTATTATTAATAGTAATAATAATAATACAAACAACAATTACGTAGCAGTTACTATGTGTCAAACATTGTTCTAGGCACTTTACACGTAGGAGTTCGTGTAACATGCCCAATAATCCCACGAGACCGGTAACATCATCAGATTAAACCATCGGCCCAGGTCACATGGCCACTAAATGGCACAGCCAGGATTTGGACACAGTTTCCTAGATCTGGAGTCTACGCTGTTTACGGTGCTGCTCATCTCAGAAAGGCCTTCGGTGCATGCAAATTTATAACAAAATATTCTACAAAGGATGATGAAAAGCGTATCAAAGTTTAATATAAATACATTAAAATAGGCATGATATAGCTCCTCAATGAAAAGTTATCCCAACACAAGGGAATTAACTATATCCATGGCTGGCTTATGTCTATTACAACTAAAATGTGAGCTTTCGGTTTTAAATTCTATAAAGAATTGATATAGACCCGCTACTTGTTCAAATCACTAAGAGATATATCACATAAAAGATACAATGATCCTGAAAAGTTCAAACAAATGCCAGTGTTTAAATTTTGAATCAAAATAAGATCAAACACTTAAAGAATGCTGCCACAGATTTTAAAGAAATTAACTTTTAAAAAGAAACCTGTATTTCTATAAGTAAAAGCTCCTAAAATTTTTAAAGAAATATTTGACTACCTAAAGAAGAAAGTTGTATTTCTAGAAGTAAAATCCCATAAAGATTTTGAAAATAAACACCTGTTGACTACTTACCTCTCCATGATTGAAAAAGAAGCACAGCACTGTAACCAGGCCCCCTAGTCGGCTGCCACTGGAAGAGAAGACATTACAATGAAACTCAAAAACAATAGAAATCCAGGTCGATCTTAGTAAAACATTGAAATCACATAACATGACAACCGTCCACTACTAAAAAAGTTTTAGCCACACTAGGACTCTACTATGCTTACTTACAAAATAGCTTATGTCTTCTGAAGTATCGTTAGTCAAAACAAGTTTCATTTTTTAAAAATCATTTCCATCTTCAAAATGAACAGAAAAACACACAGACGGACAGGGAAGAAGAAACTGTTGAAAGTCATGGTACTGTGCACGTGCAACCCGATCTTTCTTTTTTTATTCTTCAGTGCCAGGATTTATTTGTGTCCTTCAGCACTGTGCACACTGTTTTCCCGGGACACGTGACATCCATTCAGGAAAAGAAGGCAAGTACAGAAAAGGGCTTAATAGTCCTAAAGTTGGAAAATACCACATGCCATCCCCAAGCTGCCTTTCTACAGAAGATGCTGGAAAACAATAGGTTATAGCTAAAGGTTTTTTATTAACTTTATTGGGGTGACACTGGTTAATAAAATTACGTAGCTTTCAAGTGTACGCTTGTATAATACATGATCTTGCATTCCATGTGTGCTCACCACCCAAAGTCACATCTCCTTTTGTCACCATAGATTTGACCTTCTTTACCCTTATTTATCTTTCTTATGTTTTCAAAATATTTGAAATACAATGCAAATATCAGCACAGAGGGCCGGTCAGCTTTGGCACAGAGGAAGGGGGAGCCTGCAGGATCTGTGGAGGTGAGCGTTTCCTCAGAGCGGGGACATGGCCACTGGCGGCTCAGGAGAAGAGGTGGCAGTGCTAAAGGCTTGAAATACCGCTTGCATTTAAAGAGAGAGCTAGGGAGGGGAGACAGAAGGGCCGCAGAGCTGTCTTTAAAGGATCAACTGAAGTTCAAGACCACAAATTCACAGGGACACTAATGGCAGGACTGTGTGATTTTCCCCCACTGGTTATTGACCAGGACTGGCACAAATGGGATATAAAGAGGCAAAGAAACTGGCCAGGAAGCAGCTGAAGTGATGGGTCGCAGAAATAAGTGACAGATAAAGTTGCTAGAAAGTGGTACAGCACAGGCCAAGAACAGACACAGACCAGCAAACGAGCAAACTCCAGTTTTCAGTGCAGGGGACGAGACAGAAGAAAGGTTAAGAATTAGCTGAAGTTTAAAGAAAAAATTAGATAGACAGACAGACAGACATTTATTTTAATATTTCGAACTTATCCTAACAAGAGAAAAAGTACACAAGTCTTCATATTTTAAAAAAATGTTTTCCTCCTTGACACCCTCCCCCCAATCCCATTCACCTCAGACAGCCAGTAATAACATCTGCGTGTCCACCCTTCCAAATCTTTCTCCAACCCACGCAAACATACATTTTAATGCAATCATATTAATATCCCTCTGAAATTTGTTCCTTTTCTAACTCATCTATCATGAAGACTATTCCTAATCAATACATGTAACCCAAGGCACTCTTTTCAATAGGTATCAAATATTACATAGTATAAACACTGCAATTTGTTCAGCCTTTTCTCTGTTATTGGACATAACAGATATTTTTCAATTCCTAGTTATAATAGTAAAAAAAAAAAAAAAAAAGTTAAAATAAACATCCTTGTACATATGAATAGTGGTGCTTTTATTTCCATTGGCCGGACCCGAGAGACTGCCAAGTCAAAGAACGTGAACTTTCCAGCAAACCCAGTCCACACCCCCACCACAATGTACAGGGTTTAGAACACAGCACCTGATGGGCCCAGACCCTTCTACATTTGCCCTTCGGATAGGTGGAAATTTTTGTCTCACCGTTATTATAATTTGTATGTCCTGCCTACTTGTACAGATCATCATTTTTAGTGGGGTTATTTTTGTTTTTGTTTTTTTTTAGACAATGTGCATTTTCTCTTCTGTGAATTGCCTGCTCACATTCTTGTCCATTCTTCCATTGGATTGTCTGGATTGTCTGTATCCCTCTTGAAAGATTGTGGATATCTATTCTTTGACTATTATATGCGTGACAAAGTCTTTTGATATAATTTATGGTGTATTCTGTCAGGAAGAATTTTTAAATTTTACGTAGCTAATATTATGCAGTTAAATGTCAATGTTTTTATTTCTTCTGCATTTCCTGTCTTGTCTGTGAGGGTCTTCCCTACTTCAAACTTACACAGTGTTCTACCGTAATACAGGTTATGGACCAGCATACTATGTAATATTTGATACCTATTAACCAAAAAGGGAGGCAGATTTTCTGGTACGCTTGCGTGTTTTGTTTATCTACAAGGAATGCTCTGAATTATAATCACTATGAAATGATGTGACTGGCGACAACTCTACAATAGTGTCCCCAGTGTTTACCCCACCCCTCTGATCCTTAGAGACTATCACAGAGGTCATCTTATTTTGCTGAACAGAAAAAATGTAGTCATCGGAATACTTGAAATTAATTTTTTTCCATTACAGTTGAGCAGTTGATATTTCAGCATTCCCTAGTGGTTAAAAAGAAATAGTTCTTTCTGAATATTATATTCTGAAATATTACTACCAACTATCAGAAAATATGAAAGTTCCTATTATGCAAATTTTAAAACATTCTAAGCTTCCTAGACATTTACCACATTTACTCATATGTTTCATTTACCCTTTGGGCTTCAATTTCCTTAGATATAAAATGAGGAGATAAGATCTTAAAAATACTGACAATTTATAACTTTATAATTTTCTTCTTCCCTACATCATTAAGTGCCATGGATTCAATCACATTTTGGGAGGCTTCATTAATCAATGAGGCTTTTCCCCCTATTTACCAAAGAATGATGAAACGTGCTAAGTTCAACATTCAAAGAGAAAAAAAAAAGTAATCCTAGTTCATTCGAAATAACATTAAATAACTCCTGGAGTTAGTTTTTACATTGTGTAAATGCTTAAGAAACAGAATATGAGAGAATAACTTGGAAACCACTAAACTGAGAGAGAGTTGCAGCCTCAAGTTTGAGACGTGAGGCCTCAGCACCTGCTGGCTGGCTGGAGAAAGCCCAGCAGGCTTGGCTGGGAGCCGACCGCCCTCCCCTGAGCTGATGGGCAGGGCACTGGGGCACTAAGGAAAGGACCAGAAGGTCAACATGAGGAAGAGAATGAGGGTCGGGAAGGCTGAGAAAAGTTATCAGCTTAGCCTTACAGTCTGCTGCAAACAACTGATTAACGGCTTTAATTTAATCTTCGTCTACCAGGGAGGGAAACAGAATTCTTTCTATAGTAGCTGGCGAAGTGACTGGTTCTTCAGCAGCCAGAGTGTCCAGCACTGTTTCACCCATGGCAGAGAGCCAGAGAGTCAAAAGGTATCGGAGGGATAAATGAAAACATAAAAGGAAACATTAAAACTATTCAAATCAAAGGCTGCTGGCAGTCTTTTTATTTTGTTTTTGAAACTTGCAGTCAAATACTCCTCACCGTCATGTCACAACCATCCCTGTTGACCCTTGGTCACTGGCCCCACACGTAGGCTCCTGCTGAGCATCAATGCCATGTCCAGCCTCTGCTGTAATCTGATCACCACATCCCGACTCCCACCTACACTTGTCACTGTGCCCCCCCCCAGATTCTCCATTCCGTGGAGGACGACTTCCTCCCCACACCCTCAGGCTCTGCCCAGATGTCTTGTTTTCCTGAAATGTCACTCTCCTGAGAAAATGCTCCCCTCATGGCTCCAGCACACTCCTGTAAAGCTCACAGCCTCTACTGTCACCTCCGGACACTGCTCCTGGAGCCTTTGTTAAATCCTGCAGGTGCGAAGAGAGATGTGAAGGAGGCCAGAGATACTCCAAAGAAAGAAGCCAGCGGGGTTTTGCGAGTAGCTGGGTTTCAAAAGTAACTGAAGGGAAAGTCACGAAAATTCTAGGGGTCAGACCTGGGCAGCAGTGAGGTCAAAGTGTCAGTTACCGATGCAGTGACATAAAAAGAAGCAGGTTTTGGAATAAAGACACCAGTATCTTATACGTATATCTTATCTTGTATATCTTGGTTGTATATCTTATACAACCAATAACTGTCATTGATTTAGACGTACTGAAAACAAATACTTATCTTTTAAATATTCATACACGACTGTTAGATTAAAGACGTGCCGGCAGGCCCAGTCAATAGAACATTCCAAAGAAAAACAAAACATGAGGGTGGAAAAGTTTGAGCTGGTGTGAGCCACAGCCTATTTAAGACACATTTGTAGCCAAAAAATCTGGCCCACAAAAACAGTAAAGATTCAATTTTTACATGATAAACAACAAAAAAAAGTCAAAATAATGGAAGCAAAATTGGCAGAAAGAATAGGAAATTCAACTTTTCCTTAAAACAGGTGGGATACAGGGGAGGAGTAAAGAATTCATATGAAAAGCTGATCTATTTACTGTCACAGACCCTAAAAAGAACACCGAGTCACTTCACAGGTAGCTCAGGTGGGACCATGAGAAGAAAGAGTAGGAAAACTGGTTCTATTAACTACGACCGTTCACGCAGGACAGAAAGGGGACAGGAAGCAAAGTTACAAGGGAGGTGTGGCACAGAGACTGATCTTCCAGGACGTCGGGGCTTCTAAAACATATCTAGAAATAAAGGATTTTTAAAACTTCTTTCTGGTATCAGAGAAGCCACTGTGAACCTGTAATGACCACGGAAACAGAAACAGGAAATCGGAGGGTGGACGCTCTGTACGGAGGGACAGACACCCTGACGATGCGCTGCGTCTGCACAGGGACAGCGGTTTCCTCACCGAGGCGGAGCAGCGACGGAGAACTGATGCAGACAGACAGGGAAAGGTGCGTGTTCTAAAGAGGAAAAGACCAGAGGCAGATCGGACTGGCCACGGTGATTAAACAAAAACCAAAACGTTAAAACGTTTTCTCAGAAACTTTACATCAGAGGGGACGGGAGAGAGGGACAGGGAACACAGGGCCGTGCCTCGGTGAGTGGACTCCGGCCCTCAACCATACGAGTGTCCACGGACAAGGTGCAGGGGAGTGCAGAATTGTCACTGGGACCCGGTGTCACTTCTGCACTGAGGAGGTTAAGAATCAGACGTGTCTCCTCGACTCTCCCCTTTCCTGTCTGCTGACCGTATGCGAAGGAAGCTGAGTCTGGTGAACGAAGGAGCTACGAGATGAAAGGAGCCTGGGTTCACCCCCAGCACACATGCACGCACGCGCGCGCACGCACGCACGCACGTGTGTGCACACACACACACGCCAGGTTACCTTTCATTCCAATTTATACAGCAGCAACGAAATGATTCTAAGAAAAACTAACTGATGAAGAAACTATTAGAATGATTACAAAATCACATACATGTATGAGAACTAAAAATGGAGCAAAACGGGATCCTGATAAATGGCAACATGAGAAAGAGTGAAGTGAACCACGCCTACAGAAGTACGAGCACACGACCAGCAAAATCCCAGCAGCCTCAGAACCTTCAGGAAACGAACGATTCCAGAAAAGAGAATAAAATCTAGATCCTTCTAAGTGTCATGCTCTTTTGAAATGTTTTTCTGAAACTTTTGTATGAAATGTAAATAACACCCTCTCTGGAAATGGAATAAACAGCTTTTTCTGCATTACTCGGTACCTTTAAATACATATTAACTTATTAATTCAAACTGCAAATAATTGAATTGCTATTAGAAAGACTATTTCGAGTGCATCCACAAAGACAGCAGAACACGGCAGCTGAAAGCGCACACGCTGGAGTCTGCGTTCAAATCCCAACCCCGCAGCTGACTGGCTACGAGGCCCTGGGAGTTCTTTAAGGTTCTTGCGCCTCAGTCCCCTCATCTGCAAAAGGGTTAACCTACTTCCCAGAGCTAACGCTAAGGGTTAAATGAGTTTACGACTGTCGAGCTTAGACTAGAGCTGGGCACATAATAACTGCTATCCGTGCACTACTTCAACAAACGAAGAGTCTGAAGGGAAGGGCAGGATCTGCAGTGGAAAACCTTTGAACGAGTCCAATGGAAAAGTACGTCCTAAATTGGTAAATGCCAATAAAGTATACGGCATAGATAATAATATATCATTATTGTGCTTTTCACAGATGGCAGTCATGAGCTAAGTTTTTCTATTCCATAATTTATTCATTCGTTTCATTCAATTAAAAAATATTTTGTGAAGGCAGGCATTCTTCTGGCGCCTTGCAAATGAACCGTGTTCTAGTCTCACACAGAAGACAGTGGCTCCTAACTCACTCAGGCCTTCTCTTTCCTACCCGATCACTTCTTAAAAATTCTTCTATGTTATCTTCCATCTCAGTTAACCTGACAAACACTTCACCTCCCTGTTACAACCCTGAAAGACCTCCGTTACATTCTATTTTCTTTTATATCTAAAAGGAAACTAAAGAACTGGCAGTAACTCTTAAGTTCCTCCCACATCATTTATTCAAATTATATGAAAACTCAATGTTAACAGGTTCCACCCACGATTTAGAGTTTCCACACAGCTTTTCTGTCCTCCAGTCTGATTATGACAGCCTAGGCTAGCCAGAGATCTACGGACATTCTCTGCTGCAGATACGATACTTGCAGCCTTTGAAATGATGGTTATAACAGCCATTTTAAGAAAATGATGCTGAATGATGACTTTAATAAGCGTATAGGAATTCTTTCAATGAAAAAAGTGGCATAACTGTAGATTAGCAATTTAGCAATAATGTCACGTTCCATATTTTAACTTCTCTTCCTTAAAATTGGATCTCCCAAATGTAATGAAGCTGCCCGTGAGACGGATGGGTGGTACTCAGCAAAATGAATAAATGCCCCCAAGTCTCTCTTCCTTTTGCTCATCATGATACGAGGCACACTGGCCTTGCTTTCCCTCGGGTCGGCCTCTTCTCCTGATTACCATATACTTTTGGTGAAGTTATTTCTGTGTGTCTTGTTTCAAAAACAAAAACTGTCACATCATCTTTTAATCACTCGTTTTCATTTCAATCTCTCCCAATTAAATAATTAAAAGACCTTTCTTAGAGCTAAGTCAGAAATAGCAGCATCAAAGTTATTTTAAATCTATATGCAAATATATTTTAAACTGATCTAACAGCTACCTCATTTGATAAATGCTTATCGAGTAATTGCTACAGACTCAAACACTGAGCTAAGAACTCGACGCATCTTAGACATACTAAAATGAAAATGCCACACTTCCAAAGCAAAGAGAATGGGAGAACAGCGGATTCAAACTCATTAAACCAAAGTGAAAATGACAGACCTATGCTCATACTTCTCTACTACAGAGAATCAGCGAGCAGTAAAAAGAAAATTTAAAGATGCTCTCACGGTAACAAGTATACAGTGTGGCAGATTGTAAAAAAAAAGAAAGAGAAATAAATAAATATAAAAACGCTTAGAAAATTTGTCAATCTTTTCATTTTAGAAATGTTGCTCAATTATGAAGTAAATCAGGTAAAATAGTAAATATCTGCATAAAACATATTTCTGTTCTAACATTAGCAGAGTAAAAGCCATTATGAGTGGTCCTTGCCTTCACATTTTATGTAAACAATATATATTGCTGATGCTCAAATGCCTATGAATATTTAAAATTTATCAAATATCTCCGCCATGCTCTATTTAAGCCTCTAAAATTACTTTCAGTTCGGCTGGCCATGACAATGGTGAAATCATCCAACTGGGAAGTGATTTTATGTCTACAAGTAGACGTATTACAAATGACACTGTTATAAAACCAAACCAAAAGTTAACAATAATCTCACTATTTATATTATTCTAGTATATACTATTATAAACACATACTAAAATATTCTCAATTTAACAGTCTTACCTTAAATATGTGCCATATATGAAGAATAATGCCATCATGAGTCCATTTAAAATAAAAATCACAGCAACATAAAAGCAAGCAGGATCTCCCAATCCTTTAAAAGTAAACAAAACGTATGTTTTATTAATGACTTTAAGTGTCTGGCAATTAACATTAAAATGTGCTTATTTTGAAAATGGTTGCCCAATATATTAAACAGTTGCCTTGGTTCTCACACACACACACACACACACACGACACCGTCACGGGACATAGATGGAAGTGGGTAGTAGCTGTGTGGGCTTAACTCAGGCTGCAAGTTCCCAGGCACTTTTCCCGTAGAAGTATGGGGTCTCGTTGGGCTTGCGACTGCTTCAACAGAGTGTGGCAGAAGCCATATTATGTGACTTCTGCGGCTGGGTCATAAGTGGCCATGTGATGTCCAGCTTGGATCTCTGAGCTACTGCAGGAAAAGCCGGACACTGGGGTACCATGCTACACAAAAGCCCACGCTGCATGGAAAGCGAATGCAGGTGTCCCAGCTGAGAGTCCAGCTGAGCCCCGCCTCGCAGTCACCCTAGCCCAGGAGCCTGACTGTAAGTGTAGTGGCCTCCAGTTGATCCCAGTCCCCCGGCCACGGCCACCTGAGCCCAGCCGAGGCCCCTAACATCACGGACACAAGCCGGCCCGCTGTGCTCTGCCCACATTCCTGGCTTGCAGAACCCACGAGCACAATAAAATGGTGGTTGTTCCTACCGTAAGTCTGGGGTGACTACTACACTACAACAGACAACTGGACAATATCGCAAAGAACTTGCCTTCACAGCTTTCAATTGGACTGAGTCCTTCTCCTCTGGTGACCGTCCAACATATCTTGGTCTGAATGCCAATCAAGTCCATTATTTTGGTATATATCCTGTACCAGCTGGCCAAGATTACCTAATTTTTTAAAAATAGAGACATTATGAGAAAAGATATTATCCTTGACAGTTTCATTACTGGAATATTTTTAAGCTGTCTGATAATTATCACATTTTCCCTTCTAGTACCATCCACTTGAAATCTAGGAAGATGGGCCTCACAATCCCCTACACAGGTTCTGCACTGGTCAGTCCTCAACTGTTCGCCCAGGAGCGGGTATAAAATGTAATCAGAAACACGCAAAATGTATGGCAAAACTCTACTGAGGAACATAAAAGATTTGAACAAATACAAAGATACTATGTCTTCCTGAATAAATCTAATTTTTCAAGATGCAAGTTCTCTCTCAAATTAATTCATACATAAAATACTAATTAAAATCCCAAGTGTCTGGCTAGAACTGTTGCCTAGAAGAATAACAAAAAAGAGGTAACTAAAAAGAAGGTCCTAACAGATATTAAAATGCATCACTTACAACAATTAAAATAGTACAGCACTGGCACAAGCCTAGCCAGACGGAGCGAAGTAACCGTGGGGAAGGTGGTAGGGAGCCTGCCTGCCACCCAGGCCCCCTTCAGGGCTGAACCACTCATTCCCGCAGCAGCTGGGAGGGCTGGTAGCTGACAGCTCCCAGCTGAGTCCCTCGCAGGGAACTACCCTCTGCTGAAGAGGATAGATGCATTACAGGTCACACCCGCTACCAAGGACAACCGCATCCTCTGTCTGCCTAGTCAACAAGGAGGGATGTGAAGACCAGGGCCCCAGCCTCAAGGTAGGACAACTGTGCGGAGCCATCCCAGCTCCAGCGCTCCCATGCGATTGGCTGAATCTCTGGCTGTGCCGCATCACAGCCAGCAATTCAGGCCTTATCAGGCCTCCTTCTTCCCCCTTCAGGCATTTACCCCAAGGGTACCTCCCTGTACATTTTCAGCACGGAAATCTCCAACTCAAAGCCTGCTTGAGAGGACCCCAGCCTAAGGCAATACTAAACACAAGGTCCAAAAGCAGACAGGCGCGTATCCATACAACGATGATGTATGCAATAATGAACACTCTTCCAAATCAGTGAGAAGATGGACCGCTCATCAAAGTGTTAGGTTATGCAGAAGACCATTTTGAAAAAATAGAGAATTAGATTCCTACCCTACACTACCCCAAAACAAATTCCCGATAAATTAAACATGTAAATATCAAAAGCATAATTTTAACAACTAGAAAGAATGAAGATGTTTTATATATATATGAATAAAATAAAAACCATAAATTAAAAATATCCATAGATACAATATTTCTATACAGAAAAAAGTACAAATACATCGTACACAAAGCTAAAAGGCAAACAAAAAGTTGGGGGAAAATGCTTTATCTGTAACACAGTACTAATATCTGCCATATAATAAATGAGCTCTTATAAAATTTCAATGGAAATATAAACAAAGGGCATGAACAGGCAATTATTTTTAAAATTGAAATGCAGTTTTTTATAAATAGCATTGAATGACACACACAGAGAGATATAGCGAGTGCACAAAGGGTTAATCAAATTAGCAAGGGTTAAGGTAAACCAGTATTTTCAGAAACACTGCTGGTAGAAATTTCAGTTGGTGTAAATTATCTGGAAAGCATTTTGGCAACATGTCCCAGAATCATTAAAGTATATATTCTCCTGAAATAAAGTTTTGTATCAACAAGTTTATAGCATAAAAAAATAAGAATATACGTAAAGACTTAACTTCAAAGATGAAGCTTTAGAATATTTTAAAAGGTTGAAAACAAGCAGAATTTTCATAAATTATAAACTAAATAAACGATGGTACATTGTATACATAGCCATTAAAAATGATGCTATGGAAGAAAAGATGACATAAGAAGATGGTTATAAATAGTCAAAATACAAAAGGCACTTATTTAAAAAAATACGTGCCATGTGATGGCATTTTTCTTGTGTGATCCTACTTCTGTAAAAGTAAACGTGGACATGGTTATAGAAGCACCCAATAATAATCAGCACATTGGTAGGAAAACACTGAACCTTGGTGGTTACTCATTGGTCTCTAGCTTCTCGTTAATCAATCAGACTCATTGATCTGTAAGTTTAGGTCCTCCTTTCACTCAATGGGAAACGACTGACAGCCCCAGTAAGTGCTGGTCCTGAGGCAGGGCCTGGGACCCCTGCAGAGACAGAGAGCCATGGCCCTGGCATCGGCCATGCCCAGCAGCAGCGTCATGCAAGAAGGGGGCGCACGGGGGGCCGCGAGCTCTGCTGGAGAGCCTCCAAGTCCAGGAGGGTAGCCCGGAGGAAGGCGACCCTGGCTCAGCCCTGGAGAATGCCTAGGGTGCGTCAAATGAAGGCAGGGATGTACAGAAGAGGCCCCCAAAGTTACTGACGTCACTGCCTTCCTCTCTTGCCTCATGGGTGCCCTCCCTCCCGAGAAAGTACATCCAATTAAAGAAGGAATCCCAGACAGGGAAGAAACACTATTTGGCAAATGACTTATAAAAGTATGATACTCCCTTGCAATAATCCCTACAGGGACACCAAATACAGATAATGCTCACATTTTCTAAACCATGAATCATAATAATAGTTCCCACAGAATCAGTTAAAGCACTTCAAAATTAATAATGATTTTTTTCACATTCCTTTCTAAGAGAAGACATATATTTTCTTTTTAAAACGACAATAAATTTAATGTATTGAATCATGCTTTATGTTTAGAAGTAGCATTTAATACAAATCACACTTTTTTAAAAAGTAAGAAAATCAGAGTTGAAAAAGCAACTTACCTCAGGGTAAAGATTGAACCTTTTTAATGTATTAATAACAAGGGGGTATTCAGTCAGCTTATCATTCATAATCATCCATACTCCATTCAAAAATGAGGGTGCTTCCACAATAGTCTTAAAGTAGGAATAATATAATCCCTGAAATAAGCACATATTATAGTTATAATAAAAAGTACATAATTACTATACCTCTCTCTTATTAGCTTAACAAAACTTAAAAGCTACTGTTTTTGAAAAAGAAAAGCAATCAAGCAAGTAACGGCTACAATCAATTTCACAGGTTTCTAAGCACTGATGAATTTTTAGGTTGCAAAAACCTACACATTTTAGTATAGCTTTGTCTTAACTGAAACAATTGAGCTCAAAATAGCTTCAAAATTTTTTTCAACATTTAAAATCTAATATAACTCAGACACCATACTTCATTTAAAAGAATGTGTTAGAAAAAGCTATCTCATGAATGAGCACAGTGATGAAGAATTTACTATGGAACTTAAATTTACCATGAACCAAAAACTCTTTGCTATCCAAAAATGTTTCCCCTTAACTGCTAATTTGAATCCCCAAAATGGCATTACTGGCCATCTTCCTCCCAGATTTTCAAGTAAAAAATGCAAATATGTTAGGAAGACTACACATTGATATATTACATGTAAATTATATTCTGATGTCAACTAATTTTATAGGCTATTTTCATTTCTATTGTAACTGTACACAAACTTTATTTCTCTAATGTAGGGTTTTTTTTCTCTGATTCGAACTGGTTTTGCCCAGATGCTTGCTTCTTTCCACCCTTATTCTGTGTGCCTCCTCCTTTAACCACTAAGCTTCAGGACATGAGATTAACCAAGTCCAAGGTCATGAGGACTAAAGGTTTCAGCTGGACTGTAGACTAAGGATAACATCTTGGCTTTAGATGTGCTTCAGCCTCAGGCCCGCCAAGGCAGAACAACCACCCCACTGGCCATGGGACCAGGCCACGGGACCAGGCCAGAGGACCAGACGGGATGGCACCATGGCTGATTCCAAAGCCAGAGGCAATGATCAGTGACCTCATCCCCCTCCAACCATCCACTCGGTAGCACCCATGACCCCAACTCCCTTAGTTTCCATGACTACTGATTTTTCCCTATATAATCCATACTCCCGAGACACCTGGGGAGCCAGGCCTCCGAGTCATAGCTCGTCTGTGTCTCCGGGACTTGCGACTCTCTAATAAACCCTTTCTTTGCTGCAAAACCTGCCCATCTCTTCCGTGGTTTAGACGCGTGCAGGTAGAGGGACCGCTTTTTTGTCCCTAAAGCACTATCAGCTCAGCATAAAGTAAGACTGGGGTTGTAGGGGTGG
Organism: Pteropus alecto; assembly: GCF_000325575.1. NCBI lineage: Eukaryota > Metazoa > Chordata > Mammalia > Chiroptera > Pteropodidae > Pteropus > Pteropus alecto. The sequence goes on from NW_006436282.1 coordinate 24,764,176, forward strand.
GGGAGAGGGACAGTGCTGGGGCTGCCATCTTGAGAAAAATAAATAATTTTGAGCTTGACGTGCTAATTAAGGAAGATCGAGGCTGGAATACATGGGACAAAAACGAAACGAGTACTAGAAGCTTTGTGAGGGAGTATAAATGACAGAGTAAAAGCAGGACAGATGAACACAGGAAAGAAACGCCATCTTCTACACAATTCTGCCTAGAGCTACCCTGGTAGCCAGCACCATTAGCTGCCAACTCTAACCTGGGTCTAAGGCTCAGGAATATAAAAGTGATCTGCCTACATAGAAAAAATGGTTCTTGGTACTAGACTGTCAATTTAAAAATTAATTTCCTACTATACTGGGTTGAATAATGTCTCCCAAAATTTCATGAAACTGTGAACGTGACTTTATTTGGAAATAGGGTCCGTGTAGATGTGATTGGGTTAAGATGAGGTCACACTGGATGAAGGCAGACTCTATAAGTCAATATAATCAATATAATTGGTGTCCTTACAAAAGAAGGAAACTGAGACACGGAGACACGGGGGAAAGGCCACGTGAAGACAGAGGCCGAGACTGGGGCGACTGCGTCTCCGGGGCACACCAAGGAGCTCCAAGGATGGCAGGGAACGACAGAAGCTAGGAGGAGGCCAGGAAGGACTCTCCCCTGCAGCCTTCAGAGAGAACGCGGCCCTGCCAGCCGCTCGATTTCAGACTTCAAGCTGCCAGAACCGCGACAGAACGAATTTCTACGCTTTTAAGCCATCCAGTTTATTGTACTTTATTGTACAGCCCAAGGAAACTATTGCAATGTACCCTTGTTTTCTAGATCTGATTTTGGAATCATGTAAATATCTTACTTATTATAAAACAAAAATGTTTCAAACCCTAAATATCAAAAAAATAAATAAATAAAAGAAAGGAATTAACTATTAAGTTGGGAGAGGATTTCCAATCCCTAGTGGAATATATCCTAAAGTCAAAAAGAAATGCAAGAAAAGTCTTTGTTTTCAGATATGTTTTCATCATATTTTATTAATATCTTTGAGGTACTATTATTCCTCAAAAATAATTTCAAACCAAGGTTCTCAGGCTAACAGATACATATTTAATATAAAATAAGTAAAAACCACCTAATCCTAAATTTGAATTCAAAAAAATGAATATAAATTAATGATTTCTCTTTAAGAAAATTGTCTAATTCTTTTACTAAAAAAAAAAACCATCTAGTATAAAATGGTAGCAATGAGCATCTCTAGCACCCAAACTGTGGTCCGTATATACCATTTGCCACTGAAAGGAATTGGGGCTTCTTGGAAAACTAGATGATTCCAGATCAGGAGATAAAACATCTTATAGTGCCGGAAATAAGGGAGCTACAGAATACTAGTGAGGCCGTGTCAAGGGGACACAGAGCCAACTGCAAGGGCTGTCACCACCTGAAGACAGGTAAGTTTACGAAACATGTGAAAATCCATCAAATCACGATAGTCCACTGGTCACTGTGAGAAGATGCGAGAGAATCAACTCATTTTTCTGAGAAGTGGTAACCTGTCTTAACTGTACAAAGTGTACCTTGGAGAAAACAGCTAGGTATTATGGGAAAGTGCTTTACAGAATTACGTTAATAATGCAGAAAAAAGATGATAATCACCACTTGGAAATGCTAATGAAATAACTAATGGAGGCTGATGGCTAATGGCTAGTGTACAATGGAGGGATCAACATGACAATACCTAAAGCCAGATCAATCTGAACATCACAGAAAGTGAGACAAGCAGATACGGTGTGACTCTTTGTACAGTACAATAACTGCATAGCACCACTTATGAAGTACTCCTGTCCGCCCCCCCCAAAAAAATTCGGCTATCAAGACTCTTATCTATCAATTTTCAGGAAACCTGGGCATATAGAACATCATAAATAATAGGAATTACTGTGGGTAATTCTATAGGACGAATGGCCAAGATTCTTCAAAAATTAAATAGCAAAGAAAACAAAAAACAAAAACAAAAACAAAAATAGAAAGAGGACTGAAGGACTTAACAGATACATCAACGAGCTGCAATGCAGAGACACTGTTTGAATCCTGCTTTAAACAAACACATCAGCTGTAAAAAGAAGAGGAGAGGAAGAAGGAAGAGAGAGAGAGAGAGGAAGAGGAGGGAAGGAAGGAGGGAAGGAGGAAGGAGGGAGGGAGGAAGGAGGGAGGGAGGGAAGGAGGGAGGGTCTGGCATGGGGTCCTAATTTTGAAGTGCGGCTCTGTTACAAGGAGGCACATCCTTTCCAACAGGAGACAGAGCCGAAGGAGACTTGACCTTGAGCCTTTTGTGGGTCACGCAACCTCTCCAGATCCCACCGTGAGCCTCTGTAAAACAGGAATAATAGTGTTTGCCCTGTTCCATTCGTTATATTAGTGAGGAAAAATAAATATAATTTAGCAATGTAAGATGTGCTCAAGAGAGAAATTAGCATCCTACCGGCTCTGCATTTTAAGCAATCAGGGGCAACATGTAGTTGGGAAAGAAAAAGAAACAAAGAAAGAAAAGAATAAAGAAAAGGAAAAAAAAGTAAAAAGGACAGGACAGGGAAAAACGGAAAGCCAATCGGGTCATTACAACACCGACACTTGATGATATTCAGCAATTGCTGTTCACTGTTTTCTAGTGTGACAACGGAACTGTGGTTAAGTTAAGAACGTCCTTTCTTTTGAGACACAGATGAAAACATTTACAGAAGAAATAATGTCTGAAGAGTCCTTTAAACAGAGATGGGTGCAGACAAAAGAAAATGGCTGTGTCCTCGGGTGCTGAAGCTGGGGGTGGGAAGTGGGAGCTGACTTTCTCCTTCTACTTCAGAGAGTCTGAAAATTTCCAGAAGAAAAAGCTTAAAATTTTCAGATTCCTAAAATGCTACCATAAAACACCACGGGAAAACTAACCATTTCAGTGCGAAAAGCCATCTCCCTTTCCAATGCTGAGAGGTGAGAAAAATGCCGGTCGTTTTCAAAGAGGTGTGTGATGTGGCTCCTGCAAAACCAAAGAGCGACACAGCAGCGTGCTGAAGCTTGTTCTCAGCATTATTTGCAAAGGAAACTCTAAACGCAAAATAAAATTATCTATAAATTTGCAGATAAATTTGTAATAAAACTCGAACACAATGGTACCCATGTTTGTTTCTCTGCTCGGCATGTCTTAAATTTACACGGAAATTTCTCTTTATAAGAAAACACACTCAAGTTAAATATTAAAATTAGAATGAACCAGAAGACTGATATTTGAAGCATAATAAAATTATAAACTATAATGTCTCTGGGTTACCATTTCGGAAATGTCTGGTTAATGAAAATCATATTTCTCTCTATCCAGATGAAAAAAATTAAGGTTTTCTCAACATGAACTTTATATTAAGCGAAGTAGTCTCAAATATAACCTCTTTAATAATGAATCTCTTTTTTATTAAAAAAATTACATTATGCTAACCCCGATTTATCGATTAAACTACTTTTTTCGGACTACTGTTTCGCATATAATATACATTCGTCCTTATCCCACGGAAATTACCCCTTTATGTGTGGGAAGCGGCTATGGCTAAGGTACACACACGTCACAACACACGCCAGAGGAGGAGGCAGTCTTACCAGTGCAACACTGCGGCAAAGGCAGCTAGAAGGGAAAAGAAACGTCAGTTACTCTGTGAGCATAAAGAAATGTTCCCAGCTTCGAGGAAAGCACTGTGAAGGCAAGCGTGGGAAAGTCAGGGATATATATGTACATGCTGGACTCTTAGAAACTGGGGGAAGGATATTGACTCTTGGAAAAGCACCCCAGGGCTACGCTTAAAACACTGATAGGCTGGATTATAATTTGGCATATATCTCCAATTTTCATTCACACACACTTTCGACGAAATACACGAGGGCCTAATATCTGCCCAAACTACAAGGTACCCCAGATGGGAACGTCCACAAAGAAAACTGTGACAGGAATAGAACCGATGGTGAGGAGTGACTTAGAATAAAGAAATATGGTGACTTCAGGGACCGGGGCTGGGGAACTACCGCTTTTTATATACTGCTGCAATACCTGAGTTTATGAAAAATTTTACTGTTTTCTGAACAAATTTAAAATGAAATAAGAAGAAAGGAAGAGATGGAGAGGGGGAAAGAAGAGAGAGAAAACAAGCTAATAATAAAATCAGTCTCATATGAGAATTGTTAAAAAAAAATTAAATAACACAGAAAACAGTCCCGAAATGGAGTCACTTGTGCTAAGCGCCACATAAGCAAACCAAGACTCAGTACCTAAACTAACTGCAGCTTCCGCTTCTCCAGGAATGTAACCTTTAACCAGTTAACCTGGAACTACCTGCTCAGCGCTAGTGAGGTATCTCCAGACAGGGCCCTCCCCTTCTCCTTAATAAAGCAAATTTGCCTGAGACAACGTGTTCTTCGCTAATTTTTCTTCCGCTCCCTTCCAGCCTTTAAAAACCTCTCCTTTCCTACAGCTCAGTGGACCTCCTCTCTTCTTGCTGGATTGAATGTTGCCCGATTCATGAATCATTTAATAAAGCCAATTAGATCTTTAAAATTTACTCAGTTGAATTCTTGTTATTTAATAGAATCAATAGTTTGCTTTCTGTCCAAGTACAAAGAACATATTAAGATGAATCCGGAAAATACCATTTAATTTTCTTATATCACAAGATTCATCTTACTGCATGGAGACTTCTGATTAAATAACTACCAACTAAGGAATTGAACTATGAAAATATTCTTAGAAATGAAAACCAAACAGCTCAAATCTTTGCCTTATTCTTAAAGAAGTATTTACATATTTTTTAAAAATACATTTTGCCTAGGAGATATTAATGGTTATAAAAAACAAAGTTAATTCTCTAGATCATTGAAACTGCTATTTAACTAGGTTGACATTTGTTTGTATATGGTACTCTGACCTTTGGAAATTTTGATTTTTTTCTTGTTGACAAATCTGTCCAATTCCTTTCTGGTTAGAGGTTTCACCCTACCAGAAGAAAGTTTGGGCTTATTTTCTCAATGACCTAACAACTATCATGTTCTGCATAAGTCACTCTTCTCTCACAGAATGTAAATGCCACCTTTATCATACAGAAGATTTCTCATATTTTGATAATCCCCTTGAGATTATAATTGGGATTGCATTTACAAATTAATTTAGGAAGAATCTATATGTTTACAATATAAACCCAAATGTTCACATCCATAAACATATTTACTTTCAATTATTCATCTTGCTTTTCAATTACCCTTGAAAAAAGTCCTATCAGTAGAGTTAATACATATCTAATACACAACCAGTTCATATTTCTCATTAAGTCTTCCTGGGAGTTTAACTTTTTTTTTTTTTTTTTTTGGCTAATATCCATGAAATCTTTATTTCCATTATTCTTTACTGGATATTGCTGATGTATGTATTTTTGAAGTGTTTTTATTTGGTAATGTATTTATTTTGGGCTCATTTACTAAACTATTAATTCTTATAATTTTTTTTTTGGCTTATCATCTTCAATTCTCCATTTCAAACAATCTTATTTAAAGATAATAATGTCACTCCTGTTTTATAATTTTACTGTTACTTTCTGCCATTCAACAATAATATACTTCTAGAATAACCTAAATAATCCTTTAAAAGAGGGCATCCTGTCTGCTGCTGACTTTAACAGCAATGCATTTCGCATTAGGCCTTTAAATCAGCCTTTGCCTTTCAGAATTCTGGAGTGATAAACAGGACTTCTCAAGGTCATCATCTCTACCTCCTCAGAACACCACAGCTTCTCAGAAGGATGGAAGGCACAACTTGGCCTTCAGTGCCTTCTTAATTCCTTTAATTCCTGCAGCACTAGAGTAAACAATTTTGAGAGTTCTTGGCATTTGAATGGCACTGTTTCATAGTCTCTAAGGTCAATTCATGGGTCCCCAATGTTTTGAATGTATTCCTTTGTTCATTTCAATCATTAGCGATAATAATAAAATAGCTAACATTTGAATTCTTATTACAGGCACTTTTTAAGTGTTTTACTTGAACTAACTCCATAACTCCTCACTACTATCTTATGTGGTAGGTACAAGCAGTTCCCCAGGATACACTTGAAAGTTGAGGCCCAGGGAACTTCAGTAACTTGCCCAAGGGAAAAAAAGCGGTAAACAGAGACAGCGAGGCTGGAGGCAGGAATTCTCTGCTCTGCTCTGCCTCTTGAGGAGGATGCGGGAGGTGAGACAAAGGCCAAGACCTTCTTACCTGCCGGTGTCTTACTCCCCTTTCCTCTTTTTTTGAAGATAAAAGGGGAAAAAATGCAATCCATCTGTTGATATAGGCAGTATGTTTCATAGAAGCTATTTTTATATAAAACTGTAAAGTTACGCTTTAATTTATTCAAAATTGAAAGAAATTATATGTATACGCCATTTGAAAATGAAAGCCCAAGTAAAGTAGATACTGCTTTGTGAACATGTAATTTAAGCATAAACACATAAAATGATGAAAACTTCTGAAGGCCCTCTAAAGAGCTTTTCTTACCTTCTTGCCTTTAGAAGAGATTAAAATTGATTTTCTCTAAATTTATTCCAGTGATTATCAATACTGTTTATAGTGTTTTCTTGGGGGAAGCAATGGGGGAGTCACAAAATTGATAATCTATTTTAACACATAGGCTCTGTTTTGTCGTCGTAAGATACTGAAGTAAGTATAGCGAGTTATTTTTAAAAATCAGAGCATAAATAAACTACGTTTCAAAAGATCTAACGTACTCTATGAGCAAAAGGTGTTCAAGGAAAGAAGGTTTGCTTTGTCATCTAATTCAAAGGGTTGCAATGCCATGGCTGAGAATTTTGAAAGGCTCTTATGGAAGCACATAAATTACTAACACTCTGAAACTAAAGTGTACACCTCAATTCCGATTAAAGAAATTTTGTGCCAGATTATATGTCACGTTATATCAATTTTCAATCTTATGGGGTTTGAGCAGTCTCTTCACTGAAAATTATTCTTCTTCCGTTCTTAGAATCTTATTTACACAAAATAGAATGTAATTCCGAGAGTAGAAACAACATTTTACTAAACTTTACTACAGCACACAGCTGAGCACACAGCCAGACTCAAATGTCTGCTGAATTAATGAGCACAACTTGGTATGCTTAAGGGGGGAAATGAAATGGTCCTAAATCACATCTGCATAATAAACCAAAGTTGAATATACTTTGATGGATGGGTACACACACACTCATGTGCATTTAAATAGTTTTGTTCCAAAAACAGAGTCCCCAATGACTGAGTGCAAACTAGACCCCTGGTCTATCATGCAGCCAACTGCCTAAACCACCGGTTCCTAGTAGCCAGGAGCTGGGGTCCCAGGTGTGGGGAGCAGGGCTCCACTCCCCTCCGTGAAATTCCCGTGGTCCTGTCGCAGCTCACGTTCCCTCTGCCGCCCCTCCTTCACCCGCAGACCCAAGAGTAGCCTTTGTTCCTTCCCTCCGTATTGCCCTATATGGCAAGTCCAATGCCCTCGGAAGTGTGGAGGGGCCCCCCCGGCCGCAGCCTCAGAGCAGCGAGGCAGGCAAAAGGAACTGAGTAAGAAATGGGACAGGGGTTCTTCCCTACCATTCTGATCCACCCTCAGGGGCTCCGAAACCCTTGTCCCTCTCCGCGCCCCTTCCCCGCCCCGCAGGGACCCGGGACCGCCCTCACCTCCTTCCCTGCCTTCTCCCCTCCCCCAAGCTGCCCCGCCCCAGCAGGTGGCCCAGAAGTCCTGGGTCCTCCTCTAGACGCCCTCTCTCCCATCAGGACACTGTGAAGCCTGCTATCTGCATTTTTAAGATTCCTCGGGTGAGTCTTCTGCACACCGAAGTCCCTTCTCTCCTCGTCCTCCTCCTCCAGGTGTGCGAGCAGCAAGCAAGCCGGGTGGGCCGCTTCCCCCTTCGCAGCCCCTGCGGTTACCTGCAGGCGGCTCTGTGCAGCTGTGGCCGGGGACTTGTATTCTTGACCACAAACACATTTCCCCACCCTTGTGACATTTTTTCACCTTACACGTGTACTTCATAACCAGTATGTAACTTGAAATTCACAGGACACCTTCACAGTCTCTCATCTGAGTCTCACGACAGCCTTGAGAGTCTTCTGCTCCCATTCTGCACAAAAAAGCCTGGCCTCCCAGAGGTTCTTTCTCCAGAGGCACACAGCTGGTAAACGGTTCTAACCCCGAACCCGTTTCTTTCTGCCATGGTGACAGAGCTGCCTCCTTTCCCATGTGTGGGCACTTGATGACTTCATGCTGTAACAATATTTACATAGAGAAATGTATTCTAAGTCCAAAATGACTTGCAAATTTTAAAAACAATTTATTCCTAAATTGAGGTTAATCTATTCTTAGAGCACTCTAAAGAGAGTTAGCCTTCTAACCCTCAAGTGACAAAATGACATAAAAAGAGGTTAAAAACGCTCTTTAAATCTACTGGACAAGGTTTGTAAGTCAACCTTGACGATTTCTAGTCTCAGCTCCTCCCTAATATTACTAACAATTTCTTAATGTTCTCAAGGGTCCATTCAGAGTTTAAAAGTTTCTTTCCAGAAGCTGAAGCTACCAGTAAACAGTCTTCCTGTTCCACATCAACGATTCATCCCGGAGGATGAAGTCAATATCTGCGGGTATAGACCTAGCATCTCATCCCCTCACATGAAAAGCTCCACAACTTCTCGTGGCTCACACCATGGAGCTCACATATTAACTGGCCTACCTCCGGTTAATCTCCGCTCACAGGCTTCATGCTGGCCACACTGGGCTACAGTCCTCTACAATACCAAGCGCTACAACGATGCTACGCCTTTGCTCCTGCCTGAAACCTCATTTGTCCCTCAAAGTCAAAGGAATTCAACTATGACATTTTGTGAAGCTTGTCTTACCTCTCCAGCTATACCACCTTTATTACAGCTCTTGAATAGCCAGTCACCCACTTAACAGTGTCCTCTGCTAGAATGAAAATGCTTCGAGGCTGAGCTTGTGTTTAATTCGCCCTAATTTCTACATCCCCTAGTGTCCTGCCTGGCACCTCACCGGGTTGCGTTGTTAAATGACTATCACCAGGTAAGAGAGATTATGGCATGTCCGCATTAAATAAAAATCTAAACACCTAAAGACATATCTAAAGCATTCCACTCGGCCCAAGGGATTACCAGTACATAAGGAAAATACATTTCTAGTCTACAGTATCTACAACAAAACAAAGGCCACTTTCTATGTAGCAAACTATTAAGTGAAAAGACTCTCTGTAGGACCCAGTTTAGGAAAGAGAAAGCAGTCATGGATATCACAAGTTCAGCCCCTTCCTTCTTTCTAGTTCCTAGATTTGTGTGTGAGTTACAAGTGTTTTAAGGTCAGCAAGTATCTAAATGCCGACTAGATGCACAACGCGTTTTCCTAGAAAACAAGAACATTAAAGAAATATTAGCCAGTATTTGTGCCTTGAAGATAAAATCCTTGAGAGATAAGATTTGGGTACATAAAATAATGAGCAAACACATTAGGCACTCAAGCAAATGACACAAAGTCTACGAACCGTGAGATCCGAGAAGGCCGTAAGTGATGACCTTCTCAGGGCAGGGTTTATTAAAGTGGGATGGTGAGGGGGGATCTCGAGGTATGATTACGGCTTAGGGGAGATTTACGGTCGGTAGCCAGAAGAGAAGACAGCTATAATAAAGCTGGATGCTGACTTGGGTCCAATGTGACAAAAAATTCTTATCGCTAATACGGATGGGACAGAAAGGAAGGAGTAATGACAATGAACTATTTACTGAAGGCGCACACACACGCGCGCGCACGCACACACGCACACACACACACACACACAGTGTGCCAAGCTCTCGCAGCACCACAAACACCAGGAGGGGATTTCGGCAGAGCTTCCCAACCCACGTCGCCTGGAGTACCAAGGGCCTGCCAGAGTCTCTGGGGCCAGTAACCTCTAGGCTTTGCAGCGATCATTTTAAAAGGAAAAAAAAAATGGTTTAAACATTGAAAAAATTCTTTAAAAATCCCAAATTTGCATCCTGCTCACTGGCTTCCCAGGGAAACGTATGGCTCGACACCCACCCACGACCCCACCCGAGGGCCAGCGCTCCGTCGCCTGCGTGTCTGAAAGCGAGCCTGCGACGGCCAGCGGCCCCGTACCTCACCATTCCTCAGCCCTTCCTGTCCCTCGTGCCACCTCCAAAGTTCTCTTTCCACTTCTTGTTCCCCTATCTCTATGTCTGATCCTTCTTTTCCCTTAATTTTCCTGAAGAAGGAAGAAACCAGAAAGGTAACACTTATGAGTACTAAATATTGGGGCTTCTCAGAACTGGATTCTGGGGCTTTTCTTCTCTTGCTATACTCACCCTACAAAAGATGAAATACAGCATAGCATGAATTCTGGAGCCACATTACCTGGGACCAAATCCCGGCCCTTCCATATTCCAGGGGTGACTGGGGGCCGGTTACCGAATGTCTGTGTGCCACAGAGCCCCCAGCTGGTAAAATGACGATGACAGTCACGGTGTCGTGGTGAGGACTGAGCTAGTAATAGTTGTTATGAGTTTAACAACTATTTAACTGACTAGTCAAATAGTTAAACAACCATTTAAATGAGTTTAACACCCCGTGTCTTACCCCTTCTGCCCCTAAGACCTCACACGTGTCTATCATTACATGGGCGTTCCGGCTCTTGCAAGTTGTGGATAATAAAAGCGATGGTTCTAAACATGGCAGTTTTGCCTCTCAAGGGCCATGTGCCAATATCCGGAGACATTCTGATTGTTATAACTGGGGAGGTGCTACTGGCATCTAATAGGTAGATGCCAAGGATGCCAGTAAATATCCCAAAATGCACAGGACAGCCCCCTAAAGAATTACTTGACCCTAAATGCCATCGTGCTGAGGATGAGGAGCCCTGCCAGTGACCAACCAGCCTGGAGCAGCAGTGCAGTGGCCAGGGCCCGCAGGAAGTAGGCAGGTCATGAAAATGAGGCAAGTCGGACAGATGTGAGGGGAAAAAGCTAGTTTTTACTATCTACCTTTTGCATATTCAGTTACATTTTTTGTTTTGTAAACGGCATCATGTAGTCCTCCACCACAGACAAACTTTGCATATTACCATGTAGATCCTTCATGTCCACAGAGGAAAGCACCTCTCCATTTTCCTGAAACGCAGAGCCCGCTCCAGCTCTCCTTGTCTTCCCTCTTGTGATAACAGGGGTACAAGAAACACGTCAACTCTAGTTAAAGTATCAGCCATATCAGATGATAAATCGCAACTCAGAGCCCCAGTTTTGGAAAAACTATTGAGATTAGGAGAAACGTTTGCAAACCACATCGTGACCCCGTTTAAAATGGTGGGGATTTACTGAGTGCCAGGGGATTACGCCATGTAGGAAGGTCAGCTCAGTGATGCCAGGTAGCCTGCTCCTGAGGAGAGGCAGAACGTCAGACTTAAAAACTACTGATGGTCTCCGCTCACCCCACATTCCGGTGTCACTGGTCTGGTGTGTGGCCAGGCTATCCAGATTTTCAGTTTCCTCGTGACTAGTATACAGTGAAGACTTGAGAACCACCAGTCTAATCCACGTCTCTCGTTTTTGCATGTGTACAAACTGAGGCTCGGAGAAGCTAAATGCTTTGCTCAATCAGGCACCTAACTAATTAGAAACAGATACAGAATCAGAACACAGTTCTTCTAAGGCAGTGTTTTCAAACTTTGGGTCATAACGCTAAATATGAAGTCAGCTTAATGGCTTATAAACAGCATTTTTAAAAAAGGACAGAATAGAAAATCAGAGTGTACCGCATGTTGTGGGGGTAAGTATTCTTACAGGGCACTCGCATTCAAGTTAAACACATGCACGCAAGAGCCGGGTAGCCTCCGTCTGCCTCTCCAAAGCCACTCTCCTCCCTTCTCTGCATGGTTCCCAGGGCCTGCAAGCTGACCCTACAGAACTCAGCAGCACCCAAGCCAGCACGAGGTCCCGGCAGATCACGGGCTGGAGGGAGGTTGGGGTCCCTCTTCTTGGGTGAGACTGCCCCCACCCCCTACAGCTCGCCTGATGACGCCCCCACCCCCTTCAGGCCCAGAGGCAGTAGCACCTTCCTATTGTTGAAGGTCCCTGCTTCAAAATCCTCTGTGGGTTCCTTAAACCTGCCCACACTTCAGAAGACAGTCCTTCATTAAATGTTTCCTGCCGGGATGTAAATGAACAGACAAACACATGCATCTATGTACTGGGTTGCATTTTCAGAAGTATGAGTGGTTTTAACGTAAACTGTGCTGCTTACTGTGGACAGTGGCCAAAGGCAGTGGCCACCGCTGCCTCCCCTGAGTGATACTGGGAGCTACTGGGTTGAGAGCTCTAAACATAAACATTTCAAGAACCCTTCTTTACAACTGTTCCCATTAAACACGCAGTAAATAATATCTCAAATAAGAAAAACATATATGTGTATTGAGATAGATTTTTAACAATGTTTAACACTGCCCAGGGTGGAAAGGACCAGCTAGGGGGCTAGAGAGTTCCTCACCAGTCCTCAGCACACAGGAGATGAGACACTGAACAGGGGGCCCTTGTCAGTTTCTAACTCTTAAAAATTTGTTTCTATTAAGCCTCAAGTTTTAAAATGTCTTCCTAAACATAAACGAAACAATTTTTGTCATAGCAAAGCCCTACACTAAAGAACCATACAGCGTCAGCTCAACTCATTCATTCCAGGAGGGGTAAGAAGAGAAGAAACGAGGCGGCTTTCAAAAATGGCTACACTCTGCTCCTCTTCGCAGGATCTAAGGATACAGGGCCAGAAAAATAACCAAACGCCCAGGTCCGATCATTCTCCAGAACCAATTCTCAACCTGCCCGGTGGGCTTATACAGATGGTTATCAAGAAAAGAAGTGTCCAGGCCTTGGTCTGGTCACCTCAGTCCCACGCACGTGCTGGCCAGTGGCCAGAGTGCACCGGGAAAGTGGGCAGCTCCTCCACCATACCTCTTTCCAGCGGCCACAGGAATCAAGTAGAGCGCCCCGGTGTGACGTCAGCATGCAACTGCATTTCAGTATTTATTACTAAATCCACATATAAGCCATGCAACGTAAAAAGATTCAAAGGAAATGCAATTCCAAGAAAGCAGGTACGAAATGGCCATAGATATTATTCTGATTTGTTATTGTAACCTCCCTGAAGAAGCGATGCCATGCATCCTTCACTACCGAGTTGTTAATACTTATATTAGCCATACAAAAAAAAAAAAAATGCAACTTCATTCTGTCGGCAGACCTCAAATTGGCATTACGCACGTGCTTTTATAACAGCAACTAAACTTGTTCAATGCTTCAGACACTAAGTGCCTGCCCATACATTACCCGCCCTTTAGTTCCGCTCCTCAGGACTTGCCCGTGGAGAGCGCAGGGAGGTGACATCCCATGTCACAGAGAAGGAAAGGAAATAACTTGAAACTTAAACCAAACTTCACTACTGTGAACCAAATCTGGAGTCTGTCTCATCCACTGTACCATGCTGCCTCCCCAAGGTGAACTTACCTAACGCCAGCAAGGTTTTTCAAGCTCACTACTCAAAAAAAGGAGGAATGTACAAACTGAAAATATTGAATTTTTCTAGACTTGAATCTACAATAGAAAAAGATACCCCAATAACAACATAAATCCTTCTGAACCCATTCTCTCTCTTTCTCTCTCTCTCTCTCACACACACACACACACACACACGCACGCACGCGCACGGTGACTGGATTTTTTTGACTGAGTGGATTCTAGTGATGGCTGTGATCTCAGGGGAAGTCGATTTGCTGTGTTCTATTTCTCGGCCTAAACTGAACTTCAAATTCTTTTGGGTCATTATGGGAAATTAAAGGCTAATAATGAAAAATCATCAATAATTAAGTCATTTAGTAACCAAAGCCCATCAGCGCATTATACAGGAATGGCAGCATCACAGCGCTTTACCGGCTGACTTGGAAGAATTAGGCCTATTACCCAAACTGCTTTCGCTTGCCCTATCGGAATGCATACCAGGAAACAAAGGAGACCGTAAGTCGGTCCCCAACCTGTGCACGTTTCAACTTTATTTTTGTTCGGCACCTCCTTACACGTCACCCACTTGGGGCTCGGCAGTGGGAGGAGAAGGGAGCCCTCCACAACAAACGTTCCCGCGTCAGCGGGGAAGCTCAGGGCTCGGGCGCCCAAAACACCCCGGAAAGTGACTTGCGAGGGGAATTAAAAAAGTGCCACCAGCGGTGTTTACGGCCAGGGAGGAAAAAAAAGCACGCTAAAATTTAATTTAAGTTTAGCAAGTTTCCAGGACAGAGAACGTGCTTGTGCTCTGAGCTGCGAGGGGCCGCTTCCAGCCCGAAGCACGGCACGGCCGCGGCGGGGGCCAGGGCAGCGGGCAGGAGGCCGG
>NW_006436282.1:24779822-24782452 GCF_000325575.1 Pteropus alecto
TCGCCGCCGCCCGCGCGGGGGCGCTGTGCGCGCGCTCTGCAGCCCCGCGGCCCCGCGCCTGGAAGGCGAGTGGCACAGAGTCACGCCACTGTCCAGCCTCCGTCCACTTCCCTGCGCTGCGGAGCGCAGCTCCCTCCACGGATGCGACCAGCGCTGCTACCCCAGTTAACAGTGGCAGCGAAGTTCTCGGGGAGCTGCCCGATCAGAGTCGAGGCACAAGTGTGTAAACTGAAACCCAGGGTGGGACAGCCCAGGCCGGGCGGGGGTGATGAAAAGTGAACCGAACGGCCTGAGAAGGGAAGAGTATCAACAAATCCGTTCTGTTAGTTTTACATACTGTAACCTTGTGGCTTAAAAGAAAAAACACAGAAAAGTTTTATTTGCTGATAAAATGGAAAACTTTAGTCGAAAACGCATGTTCTTTCACATAGCCTCGGAATGCGTGCGTGAAGACAGCCCTCCGTTTCCCCTTCTCTGCGCAAAGCCCCTATAGTCCCCCGGTTAACTGAGAAGTTCTCATCCCAGCAGTGTCCGGTGGGCTCGTTCCAAAAAGTCCTTAAGTCCCGGTGTTGTGAACCAAGCCACATCGTTCTGATTATCTTCGTTGTATTCTCAGGATCTTCACGTGCCTGTGGGTCCTCTTTAAGTTACTCTGCCCTGAGATTTGTTTATTAAAGAAGTTAATAACTGACATTCATTCGCTATTATGCTTTTTTAAGGGACGATGAGTGCTTTGGTAAAGGGGAAACTTTTTTGCCATGCCAATTAATTAATCCCTCATATCTGATATTTTGTGGATCTGGATTTTTCAGATGTCTTCGTTGGAGCAGGGAGCAACCGTTTTTAGGCAGTTTTTTAACTATCGAAAGTGATATTCAGAATGCTTGGTTTCTGAAACAGTGTGTCAGCTGGATCCAGTGTTACTCTCTTGGATTAATTTTAAATTATTAGCCTTTAGATGAAACCAAATTCAATGTCTTTTAAAGGTAATCAAATAACTTGTTGACTGATCTGTTAAAAATTATTAGAAAAATACATGAAAAAGGAAGTTCGGTATTTGAAGTATGGGGTTGCTTGTCTGTCTGCTCCTGTACTCGGCAGGCCTGGGTTTGGGAACTACCTGCCTTCAGCTGCTACTATTTTGTCAGAGAAAACACTTGTTAGATGAATAAATGAGTGACCTCGTGAATGACTGAAGGAACATTACTGACTGATGCTTCATAAAGCTGTATTCTGCAGTGCACTTGAAAGTCATTTATTTTTAGCCCTCCTCTCCCATGATTTTGAATTAGTAGAGGGCAGAGAATCTTCTCTACTCAAGTTCATGTGGTCCCACAGAGTGTAACCCAGAGCCTGGCTATGGAAGCTTATTGAATTGAATTGAAAGAGTAACACCTGTGTTGAAGACACACCCAGTGGGTTCTTCTCAGGTCTATCAGGGCTGATGGGTCCTCTTTTTCCCTTGGCTACCAAGTGGACAAGACCCGGGAGAAGCAGTGTAGGGTATTGGTTAAAAACATGGTAACTTGAGGCCCAGGTCCAGTCTTTGCTCTGACATGAAACAGGCCTGTGACATCAGCCAAGTTACTAGAGTTTTTTGAGTCTCGGTTTTCTCATCCCTAAAATGAGAGTAATAAACACATCTACTCTACGGGTTTGTAAAAGTTAAATAAGACAATGTGTGTAAAGTAACAGTTATTCGAAGTAATTGTTCAATGATGTTGAAAGCAGTGGCTGATGTATAAGGAGGATGGCAGGTCCTCGGTCCTGCCAGAGCCTGGGGCTGACGGTCCAGGATGAGTGTGAAGATCCAGGAAAGTAGGATGCAGAAGAGTGAGGAGCAGGTGTGGTCTTTGGACCAGTTCTTCTGGGCTTGAAGCTTCTCAGCTATTTGAGCAGCTGCCCCTCCCCTGAAGTTCCCTGCTTCCCACAAGTGCTTTGCAAATGATGCCCGTTTGGCAGGTTATTGAGCCTGGACAAAATAGTAGGCAACACCTCTTGCCCTCTATCCCGACCCCCACAAAAAAGGAGGATGTTTCACACACAGGGAGGAGGGTGCTGGAGCAGAAACTAGAACACTCATGGAAGGTCACACGCCAGATTTCACTTCATCTTTATAACTACGAGATCCACCGGAGCAGCGAATGCAGCTTATTATTCACAAATCTATCCTTAAGCCAGTGCCTGCCACATAGTGGTGGATGCTAGGAAAGGGAAGAAAGAGAAGAAATTGAAAGCCGCGTTTTAAAAACCGTGTTGGGCACTGTGCACGGATGATCCTATGAACTGATTCGGGATTATGAATAACGTAGTTAAACATTACAATTACTGACCACCTTCAGTGTGCCTTGCCTTTCGGGAATTCCATATGCACCAGGAAGGTGCTTCCTTATGTGATACAACAGAGATGCTGGGCCGAGGCAGACAGAGTCCAAGGATCAGAGTCCATCAGTCAGAAAAAAACCCGGGCCTGGTCCCCAGGGTGCAAACCCAACCTTTTTCTCGCTAAAAGCTCCACTTTGGGCATTTGAAATAAAAGATTTTAACTAAAAATTATTTTTAAAAACTTTGAGAGTAGGGAGAAGGAAGCTTAAAAGAGGAAATGAGCATTAAAAAAAAAAAAAAGGAAA
>NW_006436282.1:24782554-24807965 GCF_000325575.1 Pteropus alecto
CCTCCAAAGAAGGCTTAGTGATATCACAGTATAGAGACCAGGGGAACATTGTTAAGTGTTTAAAACTGACATTCGAAAGGCCCCTTTTAAAACTTCTAAATTTCTCCCTTTTCTGCCCACCTGCTCTCCTATCCAGAGAGTGAAAACAAGAGGAAAATCTTGACTGTGGCTTCTAATTCTCATTTCCTTGGGCTAGGTCACTTGATTGTTTTATTGGAGAAGTGTTTTGGGGTCAAGTTCTAGATTCTGGCAGTTTCCGTCAGCAGTTGCTCTATCAAGAGGGGAACTCCCTGCCAACGCCCAGCACCCTTCACAGAAACAAAATGGGTGCAACAAAGCGTATCTGTATAACATTCACCTCTCAGCAGAAGCCAAACTTAACTTGTCACTGTGTTATATTCCTTTATTCTCCGGTGAGGACAAATGTAAATTGCTACTTTATTGCTTCTCACATTTTATCTACTGTCTGCCATAGCCAACCTTGTAATGTAAACTGTTCATGCTCCAGTGCGTGTCCCTGAGAAACCCAGAGAGTTTATTATCAGTCCTAGTTAGAGTGTGTCCTCAAGAACCACGGGATGCAGAGGGGCCTGTCTCTCTAACACGCAATTCCTGTTATTGAGGCCTTACTATGTCCTCAATGCCTTAGTAGATATTAGCGACATTAAAAATTCACATACTAAGTCCCTATCCCCAAAAGGCTTACAGTTTGGTTGGAGAAGCAGGGTAAGCTGGAACAAAATGTAGCTATGTACGAAAATATGTGATTCAGAGCATAAGTACTGAAAGATCTCCAAAGAGAAGAGCCCATGGCTGACATGACCCAGGAATCTTCAGGGTGGGGATGAAAGCTGGCCTAGGCCTTGTTAGAACAATAGGTTTTATTTGAACAGAAGGAAACGTGAAAAGGGCGTTGTAGGCAGGGATCAGAATGTTTCTGAAACCCTTGTCTGCCTGACACGTCGTAGATGTTAAAATATGAGCAACCCAAACTTTGAAATGAAGAAGTCGAGAAACACAAATGTAAGTTTCAGGAATAACAAATGGATTAAAAAGTGAATAAATGAATGAAGTAATAATTGGCGCATAAAATGCCCAGAGTGCCCCAACATGGACCCCAGCTCTCAAACTCCGCAAATTTAGCTACACCTGAGCAGACTCCTCCCGGAAAGATGCTAAACTCTCCACATCCTGGTGGCCTTAGGCATACCAGGAGCCAATGAACTCTACCTCCAGCCTCTACTGTGGACCAGGACTTGCTTGCATCCAGTGGGCCTTTGCTGACACCTAATTGGAAGTCTGAGCCTCCCTCTCACCTGCTACCAGACACAGATAAGGTGGGGGACTGATTCACGTAGACATCTGTGGTCAGTCACCCATCCCCCATTCTCCAGGGGAAGCTCCTGGACGTACCACGTGATTTATCCTCTCGTCCTTAAGCTGCTCCCTCTACCCCACCCACCTCATCATGTGCTCCCTGCAATTGTTAAAAACATTAGTTATTCACCTTGCTGCAACCTTTTGTGTTCTAAATTTCTTTTATGACTATTTGGACAAATGCACGTATTTCAGAAGCCACTGCGTGAATAAGATGATTGAGAAAGAAAGAGTCCAATCGGATGAGAAGCGGACTGAGGACCTTAACAAGGATGGCCCTGTGGGGATGGAGAGAAGGCAGAGGGACAGCAGGAAGGGGACAAGTCAGAGGACGGGCAGCTCAGTGGAAGTGTGGAAGCCGAGGACACCAGTGGTTGGGGGTCCTTAAGCAGCGGGCTGTGGAACCTCAGGAGAGCTTTCCCAAACTTCCACGACAGGCTGCCTGCTGACCCCCAAGTCTGCCTCCTCACGACTGTGTTCGACAGACGAGCCTCACCTTCCCCAGTTTATTTACTGGGATTCCATGCACGATTTTAATTTAAAGATGGCGCTGCTGGTTTAGAAAATAAAGTAGAGCAAAATACCTAGGCAGTTTGCTTAAAATGCAGATTGTTGGCCCCTGCACCTAGGGAGTGGGGGTTTGGGGTGAGGCCATAGGTAGCATTTCTAGCCAGGAGATTCCTGATCACACCTGGCAAAGATTTATTTATTCCAAAATGAATTTAAGATTCATTCATTCCAAATAAATCACTTCTGAGTGTTGGGAGATCACGCTTCCGAGTAAATTAAGATTCTTTCTTTTGCTTCCATTTTGCATTTTTTGAAAACAAAAGTTTTCTCAAATTCACCTGTTATTAATATTTAAAAATCTATACATTCGTGAAGGAGACACTCAGGAGAGGCAAACAAATCTCACCTGTAGAAAGAGATGGAAAGAGCAATAGAGATACATTTTCACAAGGTTTACCTTTCATCCTCCTTTTTGGAGTCATATTTTCGGAGGAATAGCTATGGAATATCCATAATAACTCTTCTTTACTAGTCTAAGATGAAACTTGGAAACAGGTCTTGAAAATACTGCCAAGAAAATGAGGGAGATAACAGCGGGTCGTGTGCTATTTATAAACCTTTGTTAAGAGGTTACACAGTTAGAGTACTTCGGGTTCTGTGGGAAGCATCTTTGGTGTCACTTAACCCCTTCCTTGGCACCTGAAGTGGGGAAGAGATCCAGGGGTCTTTCCACAGCTGCCCAGTGCAGACCCCCAGGCCCGCCCGGTCTCACCCCTGGAGCTCTGCCAGCATTAACATGACCTGGGAGCCTTTTTCAGACGCAACCGCCTAGACCTCCCCCAGACCAATGAAACCAGAAAGGGAGTCCATCTGCACCCACTAGAAATTCCCCAGGCGACTGCCAAATGACGAGGCCGAGATCCACAGCTTCAAGGAAAGAAGACATCGCCTCTATTCTTATTCCTTGGTTATATGATAGATTTTAAGTATGTATGAATTTGTCTTTACACAGGGTCTGTACCTCCGGAAAAGGAAAAAAACAGTAAGGTAACGAGGAATGCGGGGTGTCAGTCTGATCGGAAGGCAGACGTGGCTCTCACACATCGGAGGCAGAACCTTGTCGTGGCGCCAGCCTCTGAGTCCCCCCCACCCACCCACCCCCCCCTCAGGTGTAGCCTCTGCAACGCTTAGATCAGGTCGCAAATGCTAAATTAAGCCACTGAGCACAGCGGTACACAGCACCGGTTGGAAATAATTTGGGACCTCCCCCTGGAACACCAGGACATGCCACCTAGATTCCTGCTCCTGCCCTGGGCCTAGAGGCAGCTTTGCTACATCGCAGATTCTCCCCATCCCCCTCCTTCCCGGACTGGCCAGAAACAGAAAGATCCCGAACGTGATGGATGTAGAGAAAGAGGAATGAATCAAGGAGTGAGTGAGGAGCCAGTGAAGAGAGTCCTGAAATGCTTCTGAGAAAAGCTCCCGGCACCAAATCCCGCTTTTCTGGAGCTCCCCAAGCCTGAGACATTTCTGGAACCAGCCAAGGAAGAGGCGCATGGAATTATAAGCATCGTGAAAACAAAAGAAATCCTGGTGGAGGCACCCTACGTATTTACGTGCAGGACCAATTCCACGTAAGAATGATGTGCTTGCTCTTTACGCCCAAAGACAGAAGGATAAAACATCGCAAAATGAAAAGCCTCACAATAACAAGTAACAGGAGCTGCTATAAAACCAGCATTTACTGGGTCCCAGGCACTATTCTATGTCTTTCATGCACATTATTTAATCCTCACAACAGCCTACAACATGCATACTTTCATTATTCCCAATTTACAGGGCAAAAAACACAGAGCGGCCGTAAAACTCATTCCAAGTCAGACAGTGAGGTAGAGGGGATGCTGGGAGATGAAGCCAGATGGGGCCAGTCCGCCTAACCCTTGACTGTCTTGTGAGGCGGAACATTCATGAAAGACCGACACCATGAGCTGTGGTTCTCCGTAAGAGCTAAAAATTGCTTCCTTGAACATAAAGGCTATAAAATCCCATCCAACAATTACAGGCTTTCACGAGAAAGTATGTTCAGGGCAACAGAGTGTGGCATGGGGATTAACTTAGGGACTCTTTAATTTATGTATTGAGAAGTAAGTCACTCGCAGACTTTGGAACTCTATTATTAGTAACAAATGACTTGCACCTACTGCGACCCCCCGGTGGACTGGATACCTTCACCATGGGAACTACCAGCCTGGAAAATAGACCTAAGTGAAAAGGTATTTATGTGACTGAGCTGGAAAAGGTAGTTGGAAGGGGCACAAAACTAGACATCAGCAGTTTGTGTCAGGCCTCCCAGCTTAGTGCTTTTCTGGAAAAGGGGGCTAGAAAAGTAGCTGGGGGAAGAAGGAACACGTCACAAGATCGCAGTTGCTGGGATGAGCTTCAAGGCACCCCGCTGCCTGCCATGACTTCCGGACAAAAATTCCAGAAGCCACAGACAGCATTTACCGCATGAGATTAAACCACTCCTGGCTGAGAACTCTCCCCCTTGAAACAGCAAATGACAGGCTTTGAGGGGAAAATGAGCCACTTTTCCCAGGACGTTCCAAGGCAGCTAGGGGACTTTGCTCAAGTTACTTAATGACACTGTGAGGGGATGAAATATATGACTCCCTAAGTCCCTTCTAGGTCACAAAAACTAAAATAAAACAAACGCTGTGATGCTTTGATTAAAATGAGACCGGTGTATAATTTCGGTTCTCTTTGAGAAGGGCGAGCTTGATAGATCTTCGCTGCTTGTTTTTCTCCTGCCTTCAATCTTCTCCCGATAATCCACCCCGAATCCTTTCCTTTCATTTCAAATGAGTAGATTTTGTAAAGCTCCTGTGTGTCTCTGGTCCACAGGCTCTAAAACATACATTGCTTGTCTTCAATCCATATTAGCATTATTTAAACTATTAGCCCAAATGCTATGTCCTCAGACATAACCTTGATCATTGTACACTCTCTGCCACTCATCATAAGCAGTAAGAATCACATCTAACATGCATTTCGTGACATTTCATTAAAGAGACGAGCCCATATGAGAGAAGTTTGTTTTCGAACATCGGCATGGGCCTTTTGGTTCCATTTCAAATGAGATGGAGTAAAAAGAGACATGGGCCGATTAACACAAGGTTCTCAAAGTCTGTACCCCTGGCCAGAGCTCTAGGTGGTTTTGTTATCTAAGAAATGTGATGGTAGAAACTTCCACTCACAGATCTAGCCCCCACCGAGTCCTCACTATGGGTTGGGCATTGTGCTTGATCCTGATGGAACGAATGACGAAGACATAGTCCTGCCCTTAAGTCTAATAAAACAGGGAAATGCGTGAGTAAATAATTGTAAATACGTTGTAGTAGCCGCCCTCTGGAGTGTCCCAGGTGAATGGACACTGACCCATGCAGGGCCAAGCATATCCTCTCTTCCAAGAATTTGAACCTATAACTAAGAGGTCTAATTTAGCTTGGGCAAGTCTGCTAAATGAAGGGCTCAGAATAAAAAATGATGGAACAGCCGCCTTATGCTGGTCACGTAGGCTGAGCAGTAGGAAAAAATCAGTCTGCAGAAAGAGTGGAATGAGCAGACCTGGGAGAAGCAGGGATGCGGGGGAGCGGAAGGTGGCCGCATCCTGGAGAACCCTGCGTTTCAGCGGCTGGTCACACATCCCCCCACCCCCACCCCCACCCCGAGCTCTGGCCATATTCCTGCCTGCAGGGCCCTGAGGCCCTGCGTTCTCTTTTCTGTTAAACCAGCTCACGTTTCAAAACACTTACAACCAAGTGTTCTAATAACACATTCGTGCAATTGATTGTTATAAGTGTGACAATTGAATTGGTTGGTGCAGGACACATTTTTACTTATTTCAATACATAGAATAAAAACGACAGTTGTATTTTATGATCAACAGGACGATGACAACTCGTTTTTGTTTTTAAGTTCTTTCCATTATAAACATTCATACGCAGCTACATTTGCAAGACGCGGAGCTTGGCAGTGGGTTAAAGAGATGCGATGCGGTGATTGGCGTCCTGAGTTTGATCAAGGGCTAATTCAGGAAAAAAAAAAAAACGCCTACAGGCAGTATTTCTCTTTTTTTTCAAAATGGCTTTATTATTGGTCCCATGGGTCAGATTCTTACAGCTCGAGCGATCTATTTATCGAAGAGGAGACTGTCAATGAGAAAACTATCTTTGCTTCTCAGCCTCTGAAATATTATAATATGGTCCAATTTGAGAATTAGTACAACGAGATAACTTTTTCTAATTGTCCATCTCTTAGACTGGGACAGCCCCTTAACTTTCAACACATGAAAGTGTCGCAACTTTCATCTGCATTAGCCTCATATATTCTCCCATCCCCCCCAAACAGATCTAGCCCAAGAAGCATTATTAGTCCCACTTAACATAGGGAGAAACTGAGGCTTTGTGGCAGTTCCAAAGCACAGCTGTCAACTCTGACCCCCTTCCCATCTAGAAGAGGGACCTGTATCTCTTCCCCGAGCCCAAGGCCAGGACTTGAGATTGCCTCCACCAAAGCGACGTGGGACATCGTGTGACCTGTGAGGCTAGGTCACAAAAGGCAATTGACCTGCACTTGCCTCTCTCCAAGGCAAGTCTCCCTTGGAGTCTGAGCTTTCTTGTAAGACATCCAGCTGCCCCAAAGCCACCATGCTGGAGAGTCCGCAAGGAGGGACCACGCTGTGGAGGAGCCCAGCTCCAGCCCCAGCTATTTAGGGCTCGCCGGCCGGACACCAGACGTGTCAACGGAAAGGCCTTCAGAACTCTAGCTGTGGCCACTGTGTGACTAATCGCAGACGGACCAGAAACTGTCTAGCCTGGCCGCATCAACCCCCAAACAGAAAAAGATGATAAATGCTTGGTTTTGTTTTCTGCCACTAAGTGCGGGGTGGTGTGTTGTGCAGCGGGCTCGAAGAGAAGTAACTTGCCCAGGAACTTCCTGCTGGACCTGCAGCTGGAATCAGTTCACTCCCCTCAGCGCCATAGTAACCAGACAGCTGTGGGCCCCGGGGACCACAGGCGGCTAAGGCCCCGCCTGGGCCTCCTCCCCACTCCATCCTCCAGGTGGCTCCTCCTAGCTGGAGGTGTGTGGGATGGAGGAGTCCTACCCCTGCTGGCTTCTAGAAGGCATTGGCTCCAGGCCACTCTGGCTGTTCCTGTGCACCATGCTGGTGCAGGTGGCTTCTGGCACTGAGAGGCGCCAAACCTGCCGGCAGCCCTGGCTTTCCCCCCAGTCCTCCGATGAGTTGCTTGGCTGTGTGTGCAGTCGTGTGGCAAAGTCAGGTGGGGGCCATAGGGGCGGCCTGCAGAGTGTTGCCTGGATGTTGGATTACATCCGGTCCCTGGGCTCACATTTGGCTAGATCTACAGAGAAATGTGTGTGTTTTGAGCCCAGGCTGATCTTTTAATCTAGCTTCTGTTCTAAGTAAACATTGTCTGTTAAAATTGTAAATTTTCATCTGCTTCTTCCAAACAGATTGGCAAAAAGGTATAAAATACATAAAAACCACTTTTACTTGTAATGAACTCAGGGCTACTTGGGAGGGCAGCATCCTGGGGTCGTCCCGAGGCGAGAGGGGCCAGTCACCTGGAAAACCATGGGCATAGTGTCCCTGCGGTATGGCAGTGCCATCCTGTGGTGCCAAAAGCAATCTTTTTCATTTCCGGGGTATATGTAATATATTTTCAGTTAGCATCCACAGGTTTCATGAATTAAATCAGCAAATATTTACCAAGTATTGATTTTATTAAATATGTCGTTTTTAAACGAGAACCGGCTTATTTTCGTGTCATAAAATCAAAGCCCAATGAAAAGGACTCATCGTCGAATTTACATTTCTGCTTCCTAAGTTTCCTTTAATCAAGGTATTTCTTACAATAAAGCAGAAAAAGGAGGAGGAGGAGGAGAAGACAGAGAGAGAGGGTACAGGGTCATGATGGGAGTAAATAATATGCATAGAATATTAAGCAGAGTCCTGGCCCATGATAGATGCTCAATAAATGCTAATTACTCATCATCACTATTCTCACCGACCTTTCCAGGGCTTCTCCACCAGGTGGACACAAATAAGTTCAAATGAACAGGCTCATTTAAATTCCTTTGACTGGTTGGCCAGCTCGCACCTGCAGGACTCACCCATCTCCTCCCCCTGTGAGTTCCATGCCAGGATCTCTGGGACTTTCCATAGGGGATGTCACAGGTATACAAGAACTAGCCTGCTGCCTGTGCTCTGCAGGCCAGCCTGTGCCCAGCCTGTCACTGGAGTGCAGTCTTCACCCCTGTGGGAGTGCAGCCTCTCTGCCACCACCCATTCTGGTGTTCAGAGAACAGAGCTGTCCTGTGGCCTGTGACCTCGCGGTGCGGTGTGGTGTGGCGGGAGGAGGACCAGCTCTGTGTGACGGGCTGGTCGAGGGGTGTGGAGCAGGGCTGCTCGTGACCTCCTAGGTTAGAAGTTACAGACCAGGGGCTGGTCTGGGACAGGGGTGTCGCCGCCTTCAGATCCTCTCAAAATCTCCACTCTGTTCAGCTGTGCAGCGTTTCTCCCTGAACCCAGCGTATTGCCCTGCCTGCCTGCACCCCTTTTCTTGGCAAGTCTCCCCTGGAAGGGTGGGCCCGGCCTGCACCCTTCTGGAAGGCTCTTCTGCCTGTGCAAACAGGCTGCCACGAGCCCACGCCTCAGCTGGCTGCTCTCTTAGGCACAGGGCCCCCTACCTCAGGGCTGTTCTGTGGAGCACCCCTCCTGCATGTCCAGCCTCCTCAAGGGACTGGCCATTGTGGCTGACACGGGTTTTGCCTGGCTCTTCAGGGACTCAGATCTTTCTTCCCCAAAGTGAAAATTCTGACAAATGACCTTGGGTAGCCTGGTTTCTCAGGGGGATGGAAAGAAATCGGTATGCAGTGAGCCCCTACTGAATGCCGGGCACGGTGTCCAGCCACTTTCCTTTCTAGCTGTGCTAGGGTTCCCCTCGTACAGCTGGGGCGGTGGGAGGATGAGGGCACCACAGGAGTTTACTTTGTCCTGGGCAGGAGCCCGGCCCTGAACCTGACTCTGGCTGAATTAAAAGTCCTCACTCCCCAGAGGCTCTCGGTCTCTAGGTCTCTAGGTTCCCTGAGGGGATCTTTGCACCTCCCCAGCCACACCTCCTGGTGTCATGACAGTTATTAGAGCTAGGCCGTTATCAGGAGCCAGGCTGAGCATGACTCGTGCAGCCTGGTTCCGGATCCCCAGTTGCTCTCGCGTGGCCTCTGGGCTGGCCCTGAGACTAGGCTCCACCTGCTCATTGCTCTGGTACCTTTCTGGGGGGTCTGCAGTGACCATCCACAGGCCCTCCTTGAGTGCTTCTCTTCGTCCTGAGGTCCAAGGGCTTGATAGTCTTCCCCAGTGAACTCCCAGTTTCTCTAAGGGGCCTAGGTCCCCTGGGGTCATGCCCCCCCGCCCCCACCTCGCTCTCTCTCTCTCTCTCTCTCTCTCTCTCTCTCTCTCTCTCTCTCTCTTTCTCTCTCTCTCTCTGTTAGCTTAGCTAGAGCTTTATGTATTTCATTGACATTGTCTTTGACTTTGTCTATTATGTTCTGGTTTCACTTTCTTTGATTTTTTGTTCTTATCTCTAGTATTTCCTCTTGCACTTGCTTTGGGTTTAGTTTGTTCTTTTCTAGTTTCTTAACGTGAAACCTTAGATTATTGATTTGAGACTTTGTTTTTAGTATAAGCATTTAATGCTATACTTTTTACTCTAAACACTTCCTATAATTGTTATGTCGTATTTTCATTGTTATTCATTTAAAACTATTTTCCTATTTCTTTGACCAATGGGCTGTTTAGAATTGCGTTGTTTAATTTCAAATATTTGGGTATTCTTCAGATCTTTCTTTTTTCCCCTATTAATTCTGTTATGGTCATACATACTTGTTATTGCCAATATGCTTGGTATGCTTTCAATTATTTAAAAATTTTAAGATTTATTTAATGGCTCAGAGTATGGTCTAGATAGGTACGTGAAAAGAATGCTCATTTTGCTGTTTTGGAGTAGATTAACATCTGTCGATAGATTTTCCCTGGAGAGCCGATCACATTTCCCTGGTTCTTTGTTTATTAACAAATTTTAGATTGTAGTTTTGAAAATGTGATATTATATTGTGAGACTCTGGGTCCTTTAAAAATTCTCTGGAGATTGTTGCATTTATTTTCTCCAGGAAAACCCCCTGGAGAATGTCGGTTGTTTGTCTGTTGGTTTGTTTAAGCAGCGTCCTAACCCAGTGAGGTGCAGATCACAAGCCCCATGGAACCGTGGTCTTCCCGTCAGGGGGCTGCGCTCCATGGGTCTGGCTCATGCGGCCTGGTCACTGGCCCAGACCCTGCGCTGGTTTGGACGCAGAACCAGAGCACCGCCCTCTCCAGTTCTGACCTCCCCCAAACTTCCCAGCCCCCAGGGCCACTGTGCTGGGGTCCTCCGGCCAGAAAGTTGAGTTCCTCTTAGAACTCATTCGGACCACTCTGCTATGCGACTCCATGTGACTGGTGCTGCGTGCAGGGCACAGCGGTGAGACGAAAAGAGAGAAAACCATAGTTTTAGATTTTTTCCATCCCCTTGGACCACTGGGAACCCTTTGCCAGATCCTCTGACCAGAGACTGTTTTGTTTGTTTGTTTGTTTGTTTTTATTCTCATGCTGCAGCCACTGCCATGAAGTTCCAGACTATGGCCACTGTTGTGTTAAAAGTCGGAGGGGAAAAAAGTGGAAAAAAAAAGAAAGAAAAAATTGAGACATGTCTCAACCTTTTCAGCTCGCGAGGGGCGCCCTTTCATGCTCTGGTCAAAAAAAAGAAAAAAGAAAAGAGAAAAAAGAAAAAAAAAAAGAGGTTTCTCTCAGAGTTCCGAGGTCTGCCTGCTGCACGGTCCTATAGCTGGGACCACTTTCAGATGTGAGATTAAAGAGGAAAAACAACCCCGAAGACTCACTCCCATGCTGGTTTTTCTTCGATTTTTGACTTTCCTCTCTAACCTGCCTTCTGTTGTTTATTTTTCATATTCCTTAGGTAGGTGGGTTTTCTTTAAAAATTAGTTTTGAGCAATAGTTAGTGAGAGAGATCTTACTTCATCTTGGCCAGCAACGGCAGCCCCAGGAATATTTAATACCTAACAGGACTAAACCCTACATACAGCTTGCATCTCCCTGTCCTTCCATCTTTGGGAAGACTTTCAAGAATGCTGGCTACGTAGGAATTTCAGAGACACTGTGAGAATGACTTCTGTTTTCTCTGGGAAAGGTGCCAAGAGCTCTGTTGGTGTGTGTGTGGTGGGGGCGGGGGGGGGGGGTCTGTCAGTCCACATGCAACTCATTTGCACATTGGTAGCTTCCACTTCCCAGGGATCACAAGGATCCAGTGCCCCATTTATATGCTCACATTCTGGAAACACACTCACTACTCTTGCCGTTACCTGTAACTGTTGTGTGTGATCAGTGTGCCTGTTGGCTTATATGTCTGTTTCTTCCTTGCAGGCAGAGACTTCATCGCTGCCCTCTGTCATTTTTTCAGTTCCTGGCACATAGCAGGAAAATCTTTTTGATTTAATTGTCTGACTTTGCCTTAAAATTAACTTTCAGATTCTTGGCACGAGTGACAGCATTTTTCCTGTCGCAGGAAGCACGTCTGATAATAATAAGACGTCACACATCTCTGAAAGCGATCTGGGCATCACAGCATTCTCGTCCCTGGAAAAGGGTCAACACTTCGCAAACGTCGGGGTCCTGGAGCCGGCAGGTGTGGTCGCCCTGAATCTTCTCTACTTCAGAGATGGGCAAACTAAAGCCTGGCAAGGCCAGATGTCTTTCTAGTCAACCTACAGTTATTAATCCCCATGACGAAATTGAAATGGGGACTCTGAGTCGACCCAGTTGTGATCTCCATGTCCCTCAAGTGTGTAGCAGACATAGCTCATTAAACATTTACAAGTCACTCATTTGCACTTTCGTATGAAGACATCATTTAAGAACAGATCTTCTGACATCCTCCGTGTCTCGACGGAGTTAACAACCAAATGCGTGGTGTGCCCTGCTTTATGACGTCTGTGCTCCTGCGAGAGCCTTAAAAGTGTTTTTTAGTTAAAAAAAAACAAAAAAAAACAAAAAAAAACAAGAATGCACCTACAATCTGCTGGTGTGTGAGTCAAGGCAATGTCATGTTATTTTCCAAGGCTTTGGCATATTTGGGGAAGTTTGTGTCCGAGAGGTGTCAGTCATTCTGCACGGAGCGCCCACACTGTCTGGCTGAATGCTACACATCCTGTGGCTGGAACACGTCACGCCTGCAGAAATGACACCGAATCCCCGCCACACGCCTCACACTGTCACAGAATTGCCTCAGATGGGAATCTGATTTTCTCCGGAGAATTTTTAATTCCAGCAAATGGATGCTAGTAAATAAGTAAACAGAAAATGCTTTCAATGACCAGCAGTTCCCGACCTTTTGGTACCGGGGACCAGTGCAGAAATCTGAGCCTCCCCTCCAGTTTGGCAGTGAGCCTGCTGCAGGGTCGCCAGCCCTGAGACCAATGCCTGTGTCTGCAGCTCCCCACAACTTAGCTTCTCACCGTGGGAAAGAAGAAACAGAGCCCTGCTGTGGGCGGGATCTCCTGGGTTTACACGATGCCCTGTCTGCCTGCTTCTCTGGCCCTCTGCACTGGTGCAGAGTGCCCCACCCCCTAGTGCAGCCCGCCCTGCATCCCCAGGCCTGCACCAGCCCTGAGAAGGCCTGGGATGAGACGAGCAGGGTGGTTTGCCTGGTCAGTTATATTTGAGATGATTCTTACAATCGCCTTTAGAAGCCAAGTTCTTAAACTACAGGGTATCTATCGCGTTTTTCCCTTGCAGAAGTACCAATGCCTTTATCCTTCATCTCCTTCACAGCCTGGCCCTAAATATGAAACGACAATTCCTGGGTCCCTTACTTTCTACACCTCCAGTTCTATCCCCTTAGATAAATGACTTCATCTCGGGCAGTTTGGTCTTCATTTGATTGTATCAGTGGGTCAGACTGACCCGAATCTAATTTCCAGCCTTGCTACTTTCTCGTTGTGGAATCTTAAGAAGGCATTTGGCATCTCTGAGACATCTTCGTTTCTTCTTGTAAAAAAACATTGCTAAGTTGTTTTGGAGTTTGAATATATAATGAATAAAGTGCCTAGCAGAGAATAGACTATAAATTATGGTTTTCTATTATTATCATTATTATTGATATTTTAGTAGTATCTGCCAGGCCATGTCCTCCCTGACTGTTGGCCTGATTTCTAATCTTCTTCGGGCTCATCTTTCTTTGATCACACATCACCTAGGTCACAGCTTAGAGAGTCAGGCTTTGGCCCAGCTCTCACACTCAGATTTATTCTTCACTTTCCCCTGAACTTGATGCGCATCCATGGATTACTGGTCCTACCTCAATTATTTCTCCCACTTTTTCTCTGCCTAGCCTGTCCTTTTATTTCTTGGGCCTCTAATTTATTCACACGTGAGAGCAAAATTGTAGCATATAAATTCTGCTTCACTCAAAGGCAAATTATATCTTGTATTATTTAGTAAATGACAGGATGTTGATTGTTATGCATTGCATCTACTAAAGCACTGGAATGAATGGTTTAGATACTCAAGAAATAGATTGTCCTGTTTTTCTCAACTGATGAACTCTTTTTGTCAGAAGAAATATCCATACTATTTAAACTATGGTCAGTGGTTTTGTGGATGTAACCAATGATAAAGTTTTTATCGTCTTTGGGTCTGAGTTAGTTCACATTTACTCTCTGAGATGGAAAAAGCTTTGATAGTACTGCCACATGAAGCATCAGACAGAGATCAGGGAGAGATGCACCTTACACTGCATCTCAAGAGCCAGACTCCTTACCTGGGCGCTATAATTACATAATCAAAAACAACCTTTTTGTTCTACAGGCCTGGGCTGAAAATAGGAAGTTGATAAATGCTTAATCATATATTACCCACTGTTCTCACCTCACAACCCCCCTAGCCTGACCACTGAGTCAGCCAGCCAGTAAAAGTCTGGTTGCCCCGCCAATCAGAAAATCAATGGTGTAAGTTTATGGTCTTGTTTCCCTAGCAACCCATCACGTTGATTTCCCTTGTGAAAATTAGACAGTGTTTGAAACTTCTGAACGGAAATGTGGTCCAAATGTGGCAGCCAGTCTTTGAGAAGATCAATCTGCGATGGGGTGCAGGATGGGGTAAAGGGAGGGAGTGCTGGAGACAAGGGTACGAGGTAAAAAGGTTTTCCCACTGTCCTTTACAAAGTGAAAAGGCAGCCAGCAGGGGTTGTGTATCTCAGTAGGGAAAAAAAAGGACCATTTGAGTATTACTGAGGCATCAGTAGCAGCTGAGGCATCAGCAGCAGCTGACACTGCTGACAGGGATGGAGGAGGGCAAGATGACTGGCCTTTCAAGTCTTGATTGAAAAGGAAAGATTGGCCATTATAATTTCCATCTGACTAAAGAAAACACCAAGGCACAGTGGTTTTACCTATAAGCATTCAGATTATCTAGGCCGATGAAAATAAAACCTCCTACTCATTTGTCCTCATTGGTAGGAGCCTCTATCATATTTTCTCCAGCAGTGATATCACTTTTTAAAAAAATCACTAAAATTTCCCTTCCCACATAACTGAAAACACATTGAACGGAAACTTCCTTCGTCTTCATGTGACTGATAGCCTATGCTGCTCTATAGTGTGTGTGCTACCGATTTTCACTTCTGTTTTTCAATAAGTATTTTTATTATTTCCTCTATCTCCTAAAACTTCCTGTGGGAATGGAGTTCTCTAGAACTCCAGCACTCACATATTTCCCACTGGAACCTACAAGCTTCAGTCGTTTTGACTTTTTTGGGTGGTTAAACGGCTTTTCTGTCCTCCTCTCCCGGAAGGGACAGGGTCAGTGCCAGTGAGTTGAGTCACACACAGACCACGGGCTTGTTAGAGCCGGAAAGCGCTGAGACCTCATCTAAACACAGAGCGAGTGGCCTGCGCGAGAAGGCGGCTGCAGGCAGAAGAGGCAGATCACGAGTGGATTTCATCAAAGCCAGATTGCAATATACTCAGTTACCGTTTTTCTTTTAATGTCAAGACGTCATCGATTTCCCTTATCTGCCCAGTTGTGGTTCTCCATGGAAACCATGCATGTAGAATCTATTTGTATACATAAATTCATCCTGAAGACATTTACCAGGTACCTGTGAGAATGCCAGGCCTTGAGCTGGGTCTTGGGCGTGCACAGCAATTGCTTTGCTATTAAGGCATATTTTGTACTCCTAAGGAAAATGAAGGTGAGTAGAGTAAAAGGCACTAAAACGTTGTAGATCCTGCAATGGGAGTCTTTATCAGAATGGTGGAGACCTAAAAGAGGAAGTGGACATTTTATTTCTGTCTATATTTTTCTGATCTGGTGAACAAAATATGTGACTTCGTAAAAAGTCTTTGTATATTTTGGTTATACTCTCACATTTATCATCTGATGTTACCATAGACCCAGACAGGAAATTTTTTGTGCCAAATTTCTTGCCTTGACTATGGTGACTAATTTTCCTGTAGGAGGAAGTGGATTCTAAAGAAAAAAAAAGGTCTCTCCATTGAAGGTTTCTTTCTACTTCTCTATGACCTTGCTCTGGGCTCAGGAGGGCTGTGGACATACTGACCATGAGTATGGATTTGTATGTGGGGGGGTCAGAAGATTTAAAAGTAGGAAAGTATTTGACAAAGAATATTTTTTTCAAATGAGTGTATGTGAATCCATAATCACAAACCACCCGAAGTGAGAAAATGATAGTAGCTAAAATATTCTGAAATGGAAGTTTGCTTTTTCTTGGGTGCGGATGGTAGGCCCAGAAAAAATCCCATGCTATGGAGAGTAAAAACCATGGTCAATGCAGGAGCAGAGTGTGGAAAAGCTGGGTAGAGTGGGGTCGACTCTCCAACCTATGTGGCCGATCTGAGAGCTTGGTCTCCTAAACCAGTTTCCTGCTCTAAATGTTTACATCATGGCTCGGCCCAGTCATGTAAAGAAGAGGTTTAGGAAGCAGTTCTGATAAAGAACGGCCCAGACAGCTACTGTCTGTCCACCTCAACATCCACTTGCTTCCCTTCCTTCCTATTTCCCCCCCCCCTTTTAATCATCCTCTCCTTCTATTCACCTGGTTGCAGGTGGCAGGAGTGGGAGGTAGGTAAAAGAGCAATAGAACCGTTTACTAAAGGACCAAGCTGTAAACTTTCGTCTCCGTTTACCTTTTTGTTTTCTGACTTTCTCGAGGTAAAATCTACTACGAAATAGGTATTTAGAGAGACTGCTACAAACTCCCTCTAAGAGTAAACGGAAACATCCACTTTCCCTCATCCTCCACCCAACAGGCTGTGACATAAGGTAAATTTTGTGCAGGGGACATCAACTCCCTTGATGGGATCTAGATTCGTTTTCGATTGAGAAGCAATTATTTATCCTTTTCAATTTGCTTTGCCTTCACTGGTGAGTTTGTCAGAAACCATAACCCTGGAGGTCTGGGGTTGTTGCCTTTCTTATTTTTATACCTGGAAAAGGGAAAGACCACCCGAATAAATTCAAAGTTATTTGAAAACTTAAAACCAGACGATACACCACATTACTGCAACCTGCCATTTTGCAGGATAAGCTAGAGTCATACATTTAGGCTGTGTGCATTTTCTGTTTCCAGCAAATGGCTTCTTAAAATTAAAGATATACATTAGTCCTTATCCATGTCTTTGAAAGAACGTCCAGCCTAAGAAAAAGTCTTATCAGAGTTTATTTGAGCCAAACTGATGACAATTGCTGGGAAGCAAGATCTCAGCGGATTGAGAAAATGCTCCAGAGAATGGCAGTTTGGCAGTTTATTTTATACATGAGAATCAAAGAAAGGGACATAGGAGGGTCGCAGGAGACCGTTGCTTGCAGCGTAGGGGCAGGAGAAAGCAAAGTGGGGAAATCTCTGGGATCGGATAAAAGGTAAAACAGAGTGACACATACTTCTTGTACGTTGTAGGCACAGGGTAGTTATTAAAGAACATTCACAGAGCTGTGGAGACGGTATTCCAGGAACGAGGTAACCGTGAGAGCCCCTGTGATCTCCTGCTCTGTCCAAGGTTGTGCCCTCAGGGGTCTCAGAAAGAAGATTGTGTTGACATTTCAAAGGTCTGTTATCTTAAACACAAAAAGACAGCAGACTGGCTCGCTGCAGGTGAGGGTCGGTCTTTGTCAGGGAAGCTGCAAGCCCAGGACGGGACTGTCCACCATGACCACTTTTAGGAATTTTTATGTTTGAATCATCCTTTGTGGGTACTTTCGATCTCTGAGTTTGTGGGGTCCGCCATGCTGGCCTCCCCTGAGCATTTCAGGTTTAGTAGGTAATCCCTTATTCGTCCACATCAGAGAAACAACACAGTAGTAAAGCTTCTCAAACCGGCACAGCAAAATATTGATCATGGGCTCTAGAAGGGACAGATAGTCCCTGACGCATAAACCAACCGTTGATGGAGACTAGGAACCCCATCCAGCCAGCACTGGCTCGATGCTGATCTAACTTTACAAAAACAATAGCAAAAAGAACAAGCAAGCTTTGGGGCACTTATTCTATTTTATATGTGTGACGTGTATTACCTTATTTTTCTCTTTAAAAGACCATTTTGAGGCGTGAAAGAACAAAATCCAACCGAGTAAATTTGGAGATCGAATGGGTTCTACTAAGCGATTCATTAATCAGGTTGCATCTCATCCAGCAACAAGAAGGGTGCTCGGAGAAGTTGTACAAAATGGAGGGTTTTTTTTTTGTTTTTGTTTTGTTTTGTTTTGTTTTAAGAAGGAGGGTGGAGCAAGGGAGCTATTAACAAAAGAAGAGAAAGAACTATTTTAGACCAGAACATCTTCTTTTTGGGTGGGGGAAGGGAACAATAGGCAAGGGCTTATCGTGCAGACTGCCTCTTCTTTCTGTGGGGATGGAGAGGGCCCAGGTGATAGATTGCTTCACTGATGTTAACTAGAAAATTCCAGACTGGTTGATTAAGATTAAATCTCTAGGAGAGGTCGAAACAGCAGTTAAGTCAGGTATTAAATCTAGGTTTGGTACAATAGGCTTTAGCGTAAGTGACACCACCATTTGTGGCCTGTGGTTTTCTCTTTAACAGAAGGATATACCTTTAAGGTCTTCATTTTGCACGTGAGAAAAAAATCTAAGTGTTAAATAAATCGCCCTGCTGGTAAAGGGCAGGGATCCAAGCCCAGTCCTAATCCACATGCTAATGTTTTGTATTTGATCCCTGGAACACCCAAAACAGTGTTGGAGACCTAAGAAATAATTAAGAATATGTTGATCCCTGTTTGGGATAATTTAGCCATATCGTAGGGATAGCAAACAATAAAAATTACCTAACAGGATCATCAACCTCCCTATCTTCAATTTTTTCCTATATTCTAACCAGTTATTTTCTGGTTTTCCTTCATGCGACATTTACTGAGCACCTACTATGAGCCAGGTACTGTGCTGAGTGGAACAGAAATAAATAAGATACAAACCCTATATTTAAGTGGCTCGTAGCTCAACAGGGCTCCCCAAAGGCAAACGGATAAATGATCGAACATGACAAGTGGAGCGGCATGAGCGGATCATGGAGGAGATGGTTGGGACAGCTTCAGAGAGGCGGGGACTTGCGAGCAGAGAGGTGAAGGGTGAGCAGGAAGAGGAAGTGGGAGGAGGACCTGTAAGACTAATAGACTGAGGGGACAGCGTGAGCACAGGCTGGAAAAACTAATGCTGGAAATTTCAAGCAGTTCATTGTTGCTGAAGCTAAAAGTGTCATGTTGGGAGTGTCGATCATCCTGGAGAGGGAGGCAGGTGACCCACGCAGAGAAGACCCTCCTTAAGGCGCTGGAGGAGGAAGGAAGATGCAAGAAATAGTAGATACGGGGTGGACGAGGGAGGCAAGAGCCAGGAATTACTGCTCCATGACCACCTGCAGAGGTAATCGCCACTAAAAAGAAGTGTAGTCCGAGTCCTTGAGTTCTTTCTGTTTCTCCCCAGATTTCTCCCATTTTGTTAAAAAAACACATGCAAACTAACATTTTTTGCAGCTATTTCATGACAAGTGTTATAATACTTCATAGCCAGCAGATGGCGGTAAGTCTATAGAAAACAAACATTTTGCACGCTATAGTATTTTTAGTGGACATCTATTAAAAGAAAGTAATCGTTTTTATAATGCAGGAAGTCATTTCATTAAGTATGAGGAATAAACAAGAACCATATTTCAGGTTAAGATAGTTTGGCTTTTTACAACATTGTAAAGAGAGTCTAATAAAGCCCAACTCTTCATTTAAAATAACTGGACTTGGCTAGAGTAATTTTATCACCGAATTTCAGTGTTTCGCTGTTCATAGACGTGCACAGTGTGTACATACTATGCCTTCGTGGTTTGAATGCCTGGAACCATCGTTCTCCAAGGACTTTTCTCCACTCTGGGAACTCTGAAATTTGACAAGGGTCTGGAACAGTGAAGAAGTGGAGACATCTCACAGGTACAGAGTCGTGACAATGGCTGCGACAAGTTGGGGAATAAAACTCTTAACCTTTTTAAAAAATAAAAATAAATTTAATTCGTATTTTTCCTATATGTTATAGAACGTGGTGTTCAATATATAAAATCCATCGAATACACTGATGTGTTGGGTTGCAAAAACAGAATTCTCATCACATGGAGGCTAATTTAAGGTCATGGAGCCACGTTCTATTGTACAACTTATCAACGAAAAGAATCAAATTGTAAATTGTAATACAATTCCCATAAGTGCTGTCTTTTTTAAAGTCCTGTGAACCACGATGTGTTCGTTTTTAAGAAGCTATACTACTCCTGAAAGAGCATATATTTTCTTGTCACAAGTTCCAACTTCCCCTTAATGAACATAAATGTCTTTCATTATATTTTAAAACAAAATCAAAAATAATCATTCTTTCTACCCAGTCTGTTGTTCAATGAAGGCATCATCACGTCACCTGTCATCTGAAGAAACTAAGTAATAAATGGCACGAATGGAAATAAAATAAAATGCTCCATAAAACCTACAAGTCGAAAATTTGTTTGACTGGCTGGACCTCAGTCGTTGGAACAACTCCTGAGGTTTGTTTAAGCATCTTGGAGCCCCTGAAAGATGACCCAAGGTTTAAGAACCACTGATGTGGTAGCCCTCTGAAGGGTGTAAAATATATTAAACGTTATGAAGTTTATGTCCGTCTTAAAGAATGATAAAATGGACACCTACATACTTAACAGCCGGGTAACACCCAAGCAGCAACGTGGAAGCGCCCAGAATCCCTCCTGGATCGCATTCTCTTCTAGAAGTGATTGCCAGCCTAGGTTCTGTACTAATTATCCCGAAGCTGTCATTGTTTTGCCTCTCTTGATGTTTTATTTGCTTTTAGACTATATATAAAAAGGCACACATATTAAAATACACACACACATCACCTTCGATAATTTAGTTTTATATCCTTAACACTGTATTTGAGATTCAGTCCTGTTGATGCACAGACCATTTTAACACTTTCATACAATGTTGCATTGTATGAAAATACTTCATTTTATCCATTCTATTGGTAGCCTTTTAGGTTGTTTTCAGCTCACGTCCTCACACAAATAATGCTTCCACAAACATTTTTCTAATTGTTTCCCTGGCATATTTGCACAAGCATTTCTTTAGGGTGAAATTGTCACAGAAACTACATACGTTAAAATTAGGTAGTAAAAAACTATTTTCCATGGTGGCTATACCAATTTATACTCTTGCAATTTCGTGAGAATTCTTGTTGCTGCCTGTTCTCACTGATTATTACCAGACTTGTACATTTTGTCATGTGGTTTTAATTTTCATTTCCCTATTTTCTTCTAAAATAATAAAGTTCTGCCTTTCTTGTTTAAGTCTTTGACCCATCTAGATTTGATATTTGGGCATGAAATTATACACCTACCCATTCTTTTCAAATTTTCCTTTGATTTCTAGTGGTTAAAAAATTTTTCAAAGAGAGTTTCTTTTCTCCTAGCTCTACCCCACCTCTTTAGAGGAGATTCAATGGGTTTATCAAAGAATACGAACAGAGCTCCAGAGAATGCACTTCCTAAAGATTAAGGATGTAGTGTTTTTACTGGATGATGATAACATAAAGCTCTACTAGTTCACATGAGGCCAAAAACTTGGCAATTTAATACTTTTGCTTTCTATATCCTATACAAAGCAGTCCAGATTAATAAAGGTTTAAGAAATTCCATAAAAATAATTTACAAAGATGATAGTGTCCAACCATGAAATTATGATCACCGAATCCTTTAAACAGCCAAGGCACTGAGATTTTTAAACTTGATGTTTAGTATTAAATATGACGTACTAAATATGGTACAAATTAAAATTATTTTAGACAGCTTGAAGCATCACCTCCAGCCTACAGAGGAGTGAGAATATACAAGCTCATATGGCATCTTCATCAACTTTACTGAACAGTGAATGACAAGACAGATTGACTAACCATGAGTAAACACAATCCTAGTTCTGGGCTGGATACACGTGCGTGCGGGTGAGTGTATAGAGGCGAATCGATACCAACCTCACAAACCAAAGAATAAATGCAGAATAAAATAATAATGAATAGCTTTTCAGGTGTCACAAATCGGCAAAAAATAATTTTTAGTCTAACCATTGCTGACGAGAGTGTCGTGAATGCACTGCCTGTTGGTGGCGTACACAGTCCTTTTGAGGCAAACTGCACTGAAGGCTTTCAGGGTCTCCACATCCTTTGACTGAAATTTAACTTTATAAGCTCTCTCCGAAAGAAATAATTTGAAAATTAAAAAAAAATCTTACTCTACTAAGATATTTCCATTTTTGCTACCACGTGTATGTGTGTGCAGAGTTCTATGTACACATACATGTAGTAGCAAAAATGGAAACAGCTCAACAATGGGTAAGATACACATTTATATACACAGATATTTATGCATACATATGTGTGTATATAGGTATATACACACCCACAAACACACAAAAGATATTATGTAGCCATTAAAAAGTCTTTAACATTTCCGTTTTTACTATATGAAGAATAAAACATAAAACTGTTTAAACTGTTAAAGAAGCAAAAAATGCATGCCTAAAAGCAAGGTTGGAAGAAAACGATGACATGTTGATGGCACCTGTTGAATAATTTTCCCCTTCTTTCAAGTTTCCTGGTTTTTTTTTCCAAAATTAAATTTCTATGACTTTGTATTGCTTGTATAATAGAAACAGATTAAATGTAAACATAATTGTTATCAAAATTGACATGAAAAGTATTCATTGTTTTTTGATATTATCTGTTAGCAGCAAACGAGCAGAAAATACGTATTTTTCACTGAAGTGATATATCAGCCCCTGACAGGACGATGGAGTGGATTGCTGTAGCTTCTGTGTATCTACTCTAGTCATGGTGTCAAATAAATACGCAAAAATATGATCAGCAACCAAGGGAACCAAGGAAAACACTTCTTTGCATTGGGGAAAAAGCTATTACCTATTGCTCGGCCTACAGTGTTCAAGCACAGTCTTCACATTTCAAAAGAATAAATAATAAAATACATACAGGCAAGAAGCCAATAGCATACATGGTTTATCTGTATAAAAGTAAGTTGTAGTCTGGTGTTCCTATTCACTGACACAGGATAAAGGCAAGACTGTGGAATCCTGAGCTGAGATAATCGGCCATGTAACTTGATATTACTGAACTGGTCATTTAGTGAGTGGGGCAGAGGGAGCAAATGGAACCAACATTCGGTGAGTGCCGACGTGGACCAAGCACTTTCGCACATTCTTACTAATCCTCATAATGACCCCGACAAGTTGGCAGTGTGAATTCTGACTTACAGGTCAAGAAACTGAAGCTGAGAGAATCAGAAACACTGCCAGGCTTGGCACAGTGCCTGGTGTACAGTTAAGTGCTCAATAAATATCTTTTGAATGGCTGGTAGGTAATACACCTGCTAAATGGGAGTGCCAGGATTCAAACTTAGATCCACCTGGTTACAAAGCCCATCACAGTACACAGCGTTCTGTGCGAGACCATGCAGAAATGTTCTAACGTGGCTAAGAAATGCCACTGCCAATGCAAATATGGTTAATACAGCCAGGAACCTGTGATTTCTACCTTCACATCAAAACTATTTCGATTTCAAAATGTATGCTTGGTAAAGGGTGAGGAAAGATGGAAAACACACAGATCTCCAAGGGCTTTTTTAATCTTTAAACATACATAGTACATGAAAATAACATAAGTCCACATTAATACATTATATTTGTATGGAACATTTTATTAGTTAATACAACTCGTCCTAGTTTTTGTTGTCGTTGAATTCTGCCAACTACTTTAAAAAATGTTTCCTACGAAAATGCCATCCAATATGTGTCACATTAATTTTATGAATGTTAAATGTTATGTCTCTTTTCCTTCGACTCACACACCAAAACAAATTACTTGAAAATGCTAAAATAAGTAACATGTGGCATGCTTTCTTAGCTGCTTTGTATCCTGTAATAAAATATTTTACAACTATAAAAGTTGAAAAATAATTTTGTTGGTTTTCCTGTATATAGTATCCTACTATAAGTGATCTAATCTATGGAACTAACTCATTTTGTTACCTCGAATGTAGAGGGCCAAGAACATAAGGGAATTACAAAAACTCCGCGATGTAACTTAAAGTAGATGCACATTTTAAAATACGATAGATGTGATGTATTTAATACCTATCAAGCAGAGAGAGTGTTTATCTTTTCATTTAGCAACAATATCTTCAAGATAACTATTTACCACTTTTCAAAGCATTATTGTTTGGTAAGTCTTATGTTAGGGAATACAATTTGTAAAACATCACCTTCCTCATTCAAAACCAAAGCCAAATGAGGACTTAAAAATGTTATTACGGAAGATGGTGACGGGAAAAAAAGGCTATGTCCAATGAACCACAAATCTATCAAGGTGAAATGCCTTTGCTTCAGTCAAGATCTAGAGTTTTAAAACCTCATCTGATAAATTTAACTGGATTTTCTTTTCTGATCGTGTTTAACCTCCAAATTTGGCCATGTACAATAGTAATTTTTATTGTACCTGGATATTAAAAGAAAAACCACCAGATTTTAAAGACAGATTAACAACCTGCTGAATTTAGGCTGAGAACTAAACAAATGGAAAAAATACTTATCTGGTTGGGTAAAGAAATTCAAGGGGTTCAAAACATTACGAAGGAAGCTATTTTTAAAAATCCTTAACTTGAAATGATAAAGTTATTGAAAGCTATTAGAGATCTTTCCTGAAGGCTAGTAAAAGCCTTAATGGACACATAGTTACAAATGAATTTCCTCATAGAGGTAAAGAAGTTATGATCAGTATCAGGATCTGAAGGAAGTGTTATTTCAGAAACAGCTGTCTGTTCTAAGTGGTTTGGAGTGTTTGAGCTGGCATATCCTGGTACTAGAGAAAAATCTGAAGCAATGTACCTAGTTGGGTACAAAAGGACTTACATATCTTTGATTTATTAAATTTCATTGTTCTTTTACATACATTTTTCTTTAAAATTTTAAGATAAGTATTTGTTTATGCAGTATGAAACGATTTAGTTCATTAAGTGACAAGCTTAATAAGGCTGACATTCAATGGAAAACAGTGAAATCATTTACCTTTTAGTAACCAGAAAAACGAGATCATTTTATTACCTTCTTTCTAAGGGTCCCTTATTAAAGCTTGTGATTCGTATTAACGTAAGTAAGCCAAAGTGATTGTTTTTAATGCATTTCTTTGCACCACGGTGTAGTGGGCAGTCCCATCGTCAGTTAACCTTCAATACTCTGTACATACTATTCTGAAATACTGTGGTGAAGTAGGGCCTCTCATCCTTGAGCAAGATGCTACATAAGGGAGGGTTGGCCGTGTTGGAAGGGTCTTCTACATCCCAAATTTCAAGCATACTGCAGCCAGGCCTGAAAAAAAGGCATAGTAAACCATATTAAAAACGCATTCCTATCCAGAGGACACATATTAAGTATAGAGCAGACCCTTTATACTTGAGAGGCTAATTTATTCAACAAGCCAAAGATTTTAAAGCATCGCTTCAAAAGGCATAAGTTCGATATTTAGAGATAAAACATGAAATTCAGCACGCTGCATTTTTCATGTTCCAGTTAACTAAATAACCAATGTTATTGAATCTAATAATAAAGGTTCAGTATATATTCAGATATATATATATTTAAAAATTCATTTTCAAAACATAAGGCCCATTAGTAGTAGGATGAGACAAATAAAAGAAAAGCTAATATAATTCTCGGTGAATTTTATATTTTTGAGCTTAAATTGATGTGGATTCGCATGAAAACATACAGTCCAAGACAGGG
>NW_006436282.1:24807988-24881066 GCF_000325575.1 Pteropus alecto
GAGTGGACTGAATGAGATAATATTTCTCACTGGAGAATATTTTCCTTAATTCTTTGAATATATAACAGCAGCTTTGCAGATTTTGACGGCTACGTCCAGCATCCGGGCCTACTCAAATCGGTTTCTTCCTTTTTCCTTAGTATTCGTAACACTGGCCCATGTTTTTGCAGGCCTGATAATTTTTGGTTGGTGATTGGACACCGGAAATTATAAATTGTAGTGATTCTGGAATCTGTTTTGTTCTTCTGATGACTGTCAACTTGTACTGCTCTGCTAGTCAATTAATTTGCCTGGATCTCCTGTCCTGTGCAGCCGCTATCTCTGCTCAGTTTTTTTCGGATCTAGCTACTTCTTTGCTTTTAGCCCTGTGTTTCTTTGTTTTTATCAGACAGGAT
This sequence comes from Pteropus alecto, assembly GCF_000325575.1. Classification (NCBI taxonomy): domain Eukaryota; kingdom Metazoa; phylum Chordata; class Mammalia; order Chiroptera; family Pteropodidae; genus Pteropus; species Pteropus alecto. The sequence continues at coordinate 24,808,384 of NW_006436282.1, forward strand.
TTGGGCAGAGTTAGACTCATATTTGAGCGGCCCATCTTCTCTGTATTTCCCTTGCTCCTGGATTCTCCTCTAAATGTGTAGTTGATTTGCTATCCCTTATTTCTGTCCCCTGACTCCGCACCCGTAGAGGCAGCGATGACTCTGCTTCCTTGTTCCTGGGGCGTGCAAGTCGGGGAAATGTACTTAGTCAAATGCAAGGAAATTAGCAAATCTCAAGGATAGACATCTTGCCCTAGTTTCCATTGGGCTTTTTCTCAGGTACAAGTGGAATAGTGGTTCACTGAGGCCTTAGGCAGAATTTACATTCAGATTTCAGATTTTAGTCCTGTGGGGCTCTTGCTTCTAAAATGCCCCCTTTAAATATTCAGCTGCTCTGATACTCAGGACTCTGTCATCTGTCCCCTTGAGCCAGTAAGCTCTCCCTGAGGAAGGAGGGGGAGGGTTAAGAAGTGCTCTCAGGTGAGAAAGTTACAAAATCAGAGAAGTCCTTCAAGAGCAAATTTTTCTTAAGAGTCTCCCTGCTTTTCTGTCACTTTCTTGAGTTTTCAGTTTTTTTTTTTTATAAACAGCCAAACTTAGCTTTGCGTAGCATCCTGTTAACCGGAGCGCATGCATATTGGAACTATGCCCTTGCTTTAAGGATTTCCATGGTAACTCTTAGTGAGGACAAAGTTCCAGTTCCCACAATTATCAGCTTCTGAGGCACCATGGAAAGTGAGGACATACTCATGGGCCCGTATTTCAGTTAATACGGTACCAAGCAAAGTGAGGAAAGCCTGTGTTTTCACCCATCTCTCATGACTGTAATCTCTGAGAGGAATGATGCAACCTCTTCTTGCCGATGTTAACAGAAATCCCTCCCTCAAACTGGATTCTTATGGGTCCTGTGTTCAATTTTTGTGGGCCCCAGACATACCAGTAAGTCCTAAATTCAGCTTGTTCAAACTATAAAATCCAATGGGCACCTTACGCTATTTTCCTTACATGTCATGGTCTGAGAGCCTCTAGGCAAGGAATGTGTAATACTTCACAGAACAGAGTGTGGGGAAGAGCAGAGGCGGCCGATTTTGTAGAAACCACCTGTAACTTAGTGCTAAGAGATGGCGACGCTTTAAATGTGCCTGCTGTTGTTACTACTAAACCCATGATAGGAATTACTAATTGGTCACAGCTATTTTTCAGTCTGAGCCCAGATAGGTTTCCAGCATCCTTTCAGACAGGATTCACACTAATACTACCAATGAGAATCACCCTGAGAGAACATTTACTGCCCCCTTTTTAGACCCCATTCCTGGTGATCTCTGGCTACTAGCGATAGTTCTAAAACATTTTTTAAGTCTCAGAAGTTTAGATGAGTTCGTCTTTGCATAAACAATCGTCTGTATATTTAGAGTAACTCTTTACTGGGGTGTATTTATATGAGTAAGAACGCACAGATTAGTGTACAGTTCCATGAGTCTGATGAAGGCATATATCCCTAGGACAAACATGTCAATCAAGAGGAGCACTGCTATCATTCTAGAAAATAAAAAATAAAACAGTTCCCAGGTCCCTTTCCTATGTACCCTCCCACCCCCGCTATGCAAATAGTTAATTGCTATGCTGAGTTCTCTCATTGATCAGTTTTGTATGTTTTTAACCATCGAAATGGAATCACATGTGATGTACTCTTTTGTTGTTTGGCTTGACTCAGCATGTTTTTGAGATTTATCCTTTTCCCCTATATGTCAGTAGTTTGTTCCTTTATATTGCTGAGTAGTATTCCATCATATTAATATACAATTATTTTATTCCTTCTCTTGAGAGATATTGAGGTTGTTTGCAGTTTGGTGAGCTATTATGAATAAAGCTGCTGTGATGTCCTTTGTGGACAGATGCTGTACTATATCTTGTTTAGACTCCTAGCGGTGGAACTGCCGAGTAATGGGGTAGATATATGCTTCTATTTTATAAGAAGCCTCCAAATACTTCTTCAAAGTGGTTATCATTTTCACTCCCATTAGCAACATGAGAGATTTCCAGCTAAACTGTATCCTCAAACTTTTGGCACTTTAGTTTTTAAAATTTCATCTGTTCTAGACTATGTGTTATGGTATCCCATTGTGGATTTAATTTGCATGTCCCTGTACACTGACAATATTGAGCATCTTTTTATGTATTTGCTGGTCATTCACACATTTTCTTTGGTGCATTGGGTCTGTCCAAGTCTTCTGTCCACTTTCAATTGTATTGCCTTATTACAAATTTGTAAAATTTCTTTATATAAACTACATACGTAAGTCCTTTAACAGATCTATGCTTTAAAATATTTTCTCCCAGTCTGTGGTTTGCCTTTCCATATTCTTAACAATATCTTTTGAGGAAAAGATTGCAACTTTGATATAAATTGCTTATTTATTTATTTATGGTTACTGTTGTGTTCTAAGAAATCTTTATAATTTTAATTTTTATATTTCGTTCTGTACTCCATGTCAAGTTAATTTCTATGTTACAGCATGGATTGTGGTTCAATTTTTCTTCTATACAGATAGCCAGTTAGATCAGCAACATTGTTGAAAAGACCCCTTTTCTATTCAAGTAAAAACTATTATTTTTTAAATTTCTTTTGTGGTTTTTTTTTTCCTTGACCCATAAGTTATCCATGAGTTTACTGCCTAATTTCCAAATATGTATGGCTTTACCAAGTATTTATTATTGATTTCTAATTTAATTCTGTATGATTTCAAACCTGTTAAACATATTGAGGCCATTTTTACAGCCCAGCACATTCTCTTTTAATGACTATTCCATGTGCCCTTTAAAAGAATGTGTATTCTCCAGCTGTTCCCTGTAATGTTCTATAAATGCCAATTAGATCAGGTTATTTGATACTGTTTGTTGTTCATATTTTTTATATCTTTACTGACTTTTAACCTACTTTTCTCAGTAAAGAAGAGAATGTTAACATTTCCGACTATGATTGAAGATTTGCTTATTTTTTCTTTTACTTCTGAATATTTTTACTTTGTGTACTTTAAAGCTCTATTTAGATGCATACATATTTAAGATTATTATGTATTTTTTGATGAATTAATCTTTTTGTCATTATAAAATATCTATATCTGTAGTAATATGTTTTGTTTTGAAGTCTTCTTTGTTTCATTAAATTTTAAATTAATATAATATGCACATACATTAACATTGTAAGGTTCCTGTTTCTCCTTTTGCAAGATGCCATTTCTTCCTAGACATATTTATTAGATATTAAAATTAGATGTAAAAATTAGCTACTAAAATTTTTGAACTTAGCTTTTCAAAAATATGTTATAGCCTCATTCCTAATTATCCATAGGAAAAATAAAAAATGTTTATGTTAGACTTACTACAACTAAGGGCCTCTTAACTCAAGAAATCCAAAAAAAGGCCTCAAGATCTCAATTAAAAATTTTAGAGTTTTATGATTTTTTGAGATTTGAAATTCAGAAATTTAAAATTTTTAATTAGAAATGTTTTTATTATATCCTTTAAAGTTATGTGAAACTTTTCTCATAAATCCTATAAATCCAATGTAATTTGGCTGTAGAAGCTGCATCTTAATATCTCATTCTGCTATAAATTCAAATCTGTATTTCTCGTGTTTAATAAAAATTATCATAAAAACGTGAAAAATTAAGAAAAAAGGCTACAGTTAAGATATCAAATTAAAATTTAAAGATCAGGAAACTAAAATACACTATATATTTATTTTTTAAATTAGATCCTACTTAAATGATCGTATAATTTTACATTTCTACATAAGATTATTTTAAATCAAATACCAAGATAATATTTTAATGAAGTTTATTTAGAATAAAAATTCATAAAGAATCAAGGCTACTGTAATAAAGTAAAACAGTTGTTGCTTAAAAATATACCATATCACATAGCACAGGGTTCATACTCACTTAGTTCTCACAACACACCACGCCTCTTCTAAAATGTAATAATTCACATGTAACTCCACCAATTTATCTCTTACTTCTTTTGCAGATTTTCGACTATATGTGGAATAAACTATTTTTGTCCGGGCCCTTGAAATTAAAAAACAGGTTATTATTTTTTTAATATATGATAATAGAATAGATTAAAAAAAAATTTGCTAGCAAATTAAAATCTCAACGCTCACGAGATGGAGCATTTATATCTATGACCTCAAACAGTATGAATTAATTTGGGGGTAGCAGTTTCCACATTCCTACTTATATTTTGCACATGCTAAAACTTAGAGCAGTCTGCATTTTGTATGTACTACTTGTTATTGTATAAACCAGTTTAGAGTCTAAAGTTGGTAGCAAAATAATCATTCAGAATATAAAATTTGCTTTACATAATTTACAAAATAATTACTGTGCTGATGGAACACATACAGATAGAGGCTGAATATAGTGAAAACATAGATTTCAGTAGATAATTTCACTTATAGAAGCTCTGAAAAGCATGTAAGTTGAAGCCGAATGTCCCAAATAGAACATTCAAAAACTGAGCACTATGGCAGCAGTCAGAGAAAGTGCCTTCACAGAAGCTTGAGAAAGTGGGGTGTTTTCCAAAATATGGTACAATACGTGGTTTACCCCAAATGGGAGTTTTTATAGAATCCTGAAAAAATAACCATTCATGCAGCAGACATTTCTTAGGATTTCAAGCATAGGATATGCCCAGTTTCCATAATCAGACATTAAATTTTAAATAACCTAAAATTTTACCGCTAATAATAGGCCAAAAATGCATCAAAAGGAAGAGATTACTCTGACAATTACTAGAATAATTAAAATATTTTTTAAGTCAGTCGTTTAAGGAAAATAAAACTTTCAGACCTCAATGGAAACTAGTGTTCTAACCAGCTGGCAAAAGAGCACTCTAAACTTTTATGAAAGCATGTAATATAGCAAATTCCAAGTACTTTTTCTGTCTGTTTAAAAAGGCTAGTTATTGGCCAGCAGAAATAGATGCAGAATGCTTTCTTAAATCAAACGGAGGGACTTGTGGCGTCTACAGCAGGGGCTGCCAGACTAAGGCCATGGGCCAAATCCACTTCACCTCTTATACTACTACTGAGGCATTTTACTGGAAGGCGCACACGCATGCATCTCCCCCCACCCACACACACACACATGTGCACACATGCACAGAAGCTAGTCATAAATATGTGACACATTTTTCACTTTAAGAAAAGCTGGCTTTTTTTTTTTTCAGTTTGCAGCAGTTTATTAGGTTGCCAACCTCAAGTCTGCATCCTCGTAATGTGGATGATTCACAATGGGGTGAAGGGTAGACAGCTTGACGCTTGCCATCGTAGGCATGGCTCCTGCAAAAACAGCATCTGAAAAAGATTGCATTCCTTAATAACATGTTTTAAAGAAACCAAAAGTTACTTATCAATAATATCTGAACCCAAATTAAGAAAGATGAAGTACATTTAAATAATAACTATTGGTTGGCATCATTATTTTTCTTCATTTCTTCATTCAATATTTATTGATTGTCCACTATAATAACTAACTTTTATTAAATGTTATCTTGGTGCCAGGAACTGTTCCTACTATTGTTACTCAATTTGTGCAAATTAAATTTACACAATTTAATTTGCACAAATTTATAAGGTGGTTATAAGATGTGTTATTCTTGTTCTGTAGATGTAGTGACTTGCCCAAGATTTGCCCAGGTAGGAAGTATCAGAACGCACCCTCTTCACTACAGCTTCTTGCCACATCAAGCACTACGCTAAGAAATAGCACTGCAGAGACACCGAGAGACTGTTAGGCTAAAGGGCACGTGTCATGGTTCATTTTTAAAACCACTTTTGTGGGTCATGAACTGTTGTCCTAAGGACTTCTCAGAGGAAAGCTTTGTTTCTTTCCATCGGATCATCTTTAAATATTCATAATTAAGATTTCTTAGCTTCTGTTTGACTTTATATAATTTGTACACTTCATGAAAACATTTCATTACTTGCTAGTAGTACTTTTTGCTGTAATGGCAGATTTAAATGCATGGTCTTTTGTATAACTAGGGATTCACCCAAATCTACTATGTGGCTTCAGTTCCAGTTTCGTCTTTTGGAAGAAAAAAAGACCAAATGCTTACCTCTTGTCACTTTTAATTATGAAATTATGAAGGTTATTACCATTTTTAATCAGCACAATAAAAATCACTAATAAGAACAAGCACATTATTTAGATCTACTATAAATAACTGAATGTTTACTTTAAAATATAACTAAGCAATCTAAATGTAACTTTGAAGTAATATCTCTTTACGTGCTTTAAATGTGTATGTCAACTGAAGTAGAACTGTGTGTTTATTATTGCAAGATTCAATCATTCATAATGAAAAGCTCTCAGGCTGGAGCAGTGGTTCTCAACCAGGGGTGATTTTGTTTCCTAGGGCTACCATCAACATCTGGGGACATTTTTGGCATCTGATAGGTAGAAAGAAGGGATGCTGCTAAATATTCTGCAACGCACAGGACAGCCCCTAATGTCAAGAGTGCCGAGGCTGAGAAAGCCTGGGCTGAAGTGACCTAAAGCCCAGGGCCAGGGTCATCAGGAAGAAACTCTGAGGCCAGTCCAGGAAAGCTGGAACCGCTGAGGAGAAACATCAGTGCCAGGGAGAGGGAGAGAAACACTCTCCACACTCTTCTTTCCCCCTAGCAGTGAGAAAAACATGAAATGACAGGAAAAGAGTAGGATATTTTCCTATAAATATACTGAAGTATCTACTCAGCCTACTGTATGTGTTAGAAAAAAAGTACCCCTCTTGACTTTACAGAACCTCAGTAACTCACAGCTTGGTGAGGGGACCCTAGGCTGGACTTCAGTCTCTACTCTCCTCTCAACTGAGTACCTTTGTGCAGTGCACGAACCATACGACCCTACGTGGTGACCGAAACATAAACACTAGTCCCATCCATACCATAAAGAGAGCTTCATGGTGCTTTTAATAAACACATGGTAACTATAAGAGCATTCATAATACAGGGCTGGAAAAGATTTATAAGACAATTAAAAAGGCGGCTAAAATGAGGTAGGAGTTTGTGGGAGTTATCTTAGAAGGGTAAGCTGCCAGACACAGGCACTCTCTGCCAGGAACTCAAGACAAACCCTGGAACAAACAAAGACCCAAGAAAAGATTTACAAAGCAGGTACCTTTTAAAGCTCGGGGAAAAAACAGCTACAGAGCGAGCCTACTGTGTACTCCCTGTACCTTGCACAGGGGAAAATTCAGCAGAAGATTAATTTTAAAGTTTTGATTAAACTGGTCTGGGATCTCTGAGTGATGGACCATTGTCATCTCCAAAAGCCACAAGCCAAACATCTGCAATGATATTTTACCTTAACAGAAAAGTTTACCTTGATGGCTAATTAGTAAAGTGCTGACTATCAAAGAGATAAAAGATAAGAGGAAACTGACTCAAGGAGTCATGGGATATATTTAAATAAACCATAATAAAGAACTTGTGCCAAAGAAAACTACTAAACATTAAAAGTAGTCTTGGATGAGATTATAGATTACTTCTAGAAAACACTATAGAACATACTTATTCTCTAGGAAGGTATTTAAAAATGAAATAAATATCTATCTGCCTGAGGTGGTTTTTGGAAGATAGGAAGAAAAAAGGCAAGCTAAACATAATATTTTAGAGTATTTAAAAGTTGGATGTATACTCATCTCTTTGGAACGATTTAGCGAAGAAAATACCCAGGATTTTAACTCTCCTGCACATGACTGGTTTGACAGAGTTGGAGCAGGTACCACTGACTGACAGAAGTTACTCCCCACAGGTAAAATTATCTCCTCCACTGGTTGGTCACAAGGTGTGATATTTTGTTATTAAAGACTTCTTTCTTTGTCATTTGTTAGGGTTAAAATACAATAACAATCTCAGAGTTACAGCACATGACTGTAAACAATCATTAATAACTGATGTTAATGAAAAATCTTTTGACAGCTAGGAGGGATTTAGAGAGGGTGCAAAATCACTTTTTGAAAAGGTTGGATTTGGCAGACATTGCAATTAGCATGTTCAAAGTCTGTGAGAGTATCAACGACTCTGTGTGTGTTTTTAAATGTGTGATATAAAACTAGCTACACACCTGGTCTGGTATTGTATTTGATCCACTGTATCAGTTCTTCCTGAGGCAAATTATTAAATTCTCCTATTATGCTCCATTGACTATGGAGGTTTGCACAACCTTGTAGTGACATTAATGTTAGAATGCCGAAGACAATATTCTCAAAACGAACTCTGCAAAAAAGCCATCCAAAGAGCTGAAATGGAAGAAACCATTTATTTATGATTCTTATATGAAGATTGCTATACGGTCAATAATAAGTTCTCACCTTGCTACTTAAACCCAGGTGGATTACCATTTGATACCATTAAGAACACTAATGACATACAGAACTATCACCTAGTACTTGAAAACAGCAAATATTTTAGAATTACAGGGTCTAGTTAAAAATGAAGCTTTCTTTCCTCTCCAGAGAATTAAGGAAGGAACACCTGATCCTTCTAGGACTGATTTACTACCAGGAATTAAGATTAGCAAATCACGATTTTGAAACATCCTACAACTAACAGACATGTATATTCTTCTCAGGAAAATGAGCACTATAATACTCTAAGACAAGACTCCCATTGTCAAAACTAAATAAGGTGTTTTTGAAGTACCTTGGTCCCAAACTTCTAGCTACTTTGTCTAGTTCTTTTGCGTATTAGCTACAGTAATGGAACCCCAGAATTGACGATCATTCCTATGGATTCTCTGAGCCAAAGAGGACAATACCAAAGCAATTACTCTGGTATTAGAAGAGCACTGGAAAGTGGCTCTGATGGGCCAAGGGACTTCCACGAACCAACCTGAATTCCAAAACATGACATTTGTAGACAGCATACTAACAGAGAGGAAAGCGTGCTTCATCGCTTGTCATAGAAATATCAGTTAAAATCTAGGAATGATTTTCAAAGCTACTTGAAGTTGCTGTTCTTACTCTGTGAACTAACAATTTAAATCTTTAGATTACTCAGTCAAGTCATGGTAACCACACGGGAGTTGCTACAGGTGTTACAGCGAAGTTAGTTATAAAAGAATGAATACCTTACCCGCTGAGAGCATATCAGGGAAGCCATGACACACATGTGAGGCGTCAAAAACAGCTTCAGCCTCATAATTAAAATGGCAAGAGCAGCAAATGCTAACAACTGCAATGTGTGAAAAATTAGCTATAAAAACACAAAACAAAATGACATGTTCACTTTATGTTTTTAAATAAATAAATATATTAAAGTATTATTAAAGGACAGTAAAACTATTATCATTCATTAGGACAAGGATCTTTTCACTTAGCAATAAGTTTTAATATTTACTCATTTATTCGACAAAGATTTATTGAATGTCTACTATCTGCCAGGTACTGCTCCGGGTGCTTCAGATTCAACAGTGAACAAAACAACAGTGAGCGATGTTTGCCCTGTGAGGCTTATATTTTAGTATCTTTAGGAAAGAGAGCTAGAAAGTAAATAGACAAAGCAAATGGAAATCTATTATATAGTCTATTAGAAAGTGGGAAGTGCCATGGAAGAGAAAACAGAACAGGGTACAAAGACAGGGAGCGGAGGGTGTGGTATGAGGCTCTCGGCAGGAGGAGCTGCAAGTATCAGGTAGACCATGGGGGCAAGGCCTCAGTGACAAGGCGGTGTTTGAACAAGGGCCTGCAAAGGCGAGAAAGTGAGAGCCACAGACAAGAATACCCAAGGCTTCGCAAATGTGCATGTCATTCAGCCAGCAACAAACACCACAGCAAGACGTAAACTAGATTATTTTAACAGTGGTGGAATTATATAAATGTTGGTACTATGAGCAGGGTACCCCATTTAGGTTAAGATGGGGCTCCACTAAGCAAAGGTTTCCAACACAACTTTTCTAATAGACATCTTCATTAATATATCAACAAACTCCTCAGTAGAAAAAGGGACAAGGAATTATTGCAACCGAAAGTAAGTGGCAACTAAATATTCATGTTCTAATATGCAAAAAAACTGTTAAAGATCATAAGGTATTTTCATCTATAAAACTGAAAAATATTAAATCCATACTGAGTCTTAGTGAGGATGCCATGAAACACCGACTGAAATAACTGGTACATTTCTGTAATTTGGCAATATTTGTGAAGACTCTAGAAAAAGAGGATTTGTTAATAATTTTTTCGTAATTCTTGGACCCAAAGTCGGAATGTGGAAGATTTATTTCAAAATCAATCTTTCATTTTTCTTTAGCAAAATTCATCTTTGGGCGAAATCAGGGCCACGTTGTGGAGGGGACAAATGACACCAACACACTTCGCACCCAAACAGGCGCTTTGGTGTAGGACCGCTAAATGACGGATGGCTGGATTATGCAGGCCATCTATGCTCATCATCTATCGTGCACATGGATCTCTTCTACAAATCCCTGCACTGTATACTATTTCCTCAAGAATATGCCATAGCAGCACCTACCCGAATGATGGACGGCAGTAAATGTTAGAAGACCTTTTCTAAAATGGAACTAATGTTTCCTGTAACTTCTACACCCGCGGATCTGCACAAAATTAGTCTAAACGTTACCTGTGGACACGACAGTCTGTTTTATTTAAATACTGTAATTATGACTCTGCACTATCCCCACCTACAACCTTAGAAAATTTTCTATTTTTAGGCTGAATATTCAGAAAACTTCACTCATTAGTTATGTGTTGTCACAATTCTGGTTGCCTTGCTCTGGACGTGGTATAGATCGTCCATGTTTTTCTTAAAATGTGGCATCTAGAAATAGACTGTCATAGATATGGTCTAATAACATCCCACATGACTGAAATTCAATCCAAAGGAGTAATCCCCTTTGAATTTCCTCTATGATTTAAACGCTGGAAAAAAAGACTCTGTCCTCACATGAAGGCTTGAAAGATCCTCCCATTTCTTTACCTTCCCTGCCCGATGTTCTTTCGGAGCTGGGTGACGCAGAACAGCTGTTCTGAATGGTCTCGCTTTGGTTTGTTTCCTATTCTCATCCAAATGCTCCTCATCATCCCTCTGCTCTCGGGCTCCTGACTCCGTGTCGTGCTTTCCTGCCATGGCTATTTTGTCTCCCATTCTGTCCAACAGCTTTCTTTTTAGGCACCAAGTGGTGGACGGAAGGCTACAGTCAAAAGTATAGTCCAAAACCCACAACTGGGTATACTACTGTCGATTTGTAAGCACTCTTCCCACATGAGAATTACTAGGAAAATCCTCGCAATACTTTTTAGAGGCCGGGAGCAAGAAAGGAAGAGAGCTTCAGGAAACCATTTACTACCCGTCTTTGGAAGAAGCAGGCCCAGCTGGATGAAGTGGGGGGAGCTGCTACCCCGCAGAGAGAAAGCAGAACTCTATGTGTACAGACAGTCCAGAGGGCGGGTTGTTCCTGCCAAAACTATGTCCCACAACAGTGCGAAGGTGTTCTGAGAATGTACTGGGGAGACGGCCTTCACCAGCCGTTAACGGGGGACAGAATGTCAGCCAGAGCTTCCTGAGGTCTTGGTCCAGAAGGCATAGTAACTGTGAGGGCGGACATTCACACATGTGGTGCTTAACTTCCACCAGGCGTTACTGTGAGTACCATATACACGACTCACTTATTCCCATAGCAACCACGAGGTCAATATTTTATCGTTATTGTCACTATTGTTGTTGAGTTGTTTCTGTTGCCCCCAAAGAGATGTCAGGTAACTTAGCCAAGATCACACAGTAAGTGACAGAATCAATATTTCAATATATCAATATGAGGACCTGAGTCTATGCCTTTAACCCCTGCCCCAGGCTTCCTCTCTGAACAATAAACTGCTCAACAACACGGTTCTATTAGTCTCTGAACACAGAGGTGTACAGACTCCCAACATAAATCACTCGATCAGTTTCTTAAAAGAAGTAGTTCTTCCTCCAAATTCTGTATTGCTCACTCCTTCAACAGGATGCCTCTATAGTGTCTGGATGCCTTCACTGTATCACAGAAAAACCCTTTGGCTGCAAGTAATAATAATAAATAATAATAATTAAAACCTCATTTATAATAGAAAACACAAACTCAACTGACTTAAAATATAAAGGGTCGAATATAAACTGATCAAGTGGTATATGAAACCGCGGGTATTAGGAAAAAAGGGAAGGCCGGTGAGGGACTGTCATGGACAAGATGTGGTACGAGTGGGTCAAATACTCAGGCACAGATACTCGCGATGTTCTCTCTCTCCAGCCTATCTTCACACCAGTTCTTCACAGGTCCTATGACATCTGGCAATAAATATTGTCCCTAACGCGTTTTCCCTTCTTTTTCTTTCCCATGAATTACTAGGTACTCCTTCACTAACTTCTAAGCCCATAAAATGGAAAAATTGGTTAAAAGAACTAATTTGATGGAATACGATACAGAAAAATACATAAAATTATGAAGAAAACTCATGACAGAATCTCTCTTTTAATCTAACAAACTTCAATAACCAATATCATGACAGCAGGGAGGTAACCCCAGGGTTTATTAATGAGTTGGAGGGATGCAAATTGTCCCTGATTCAGAGAGTTGGCGGGAAGAAAGGAATTTAGAACTATCCTAAGGAATCCTTGCCTAATCCTGAAACGAGCTGGATTGTGTGACCTGTTGTTGTCAAATCACATTCAGAGTGAATCACACTCCTGTACCACTCTCAGGGTTTGTGCCTTCTACACCCTCCCTTCCCTGTCTCCCAAACCTTGTAAGCAGTGAGATTTATCAAGTGTGAATCACAAGCTGAAGTGGGATGAGGAGCCAGCCAGACATAAGACTTTACATTGGCACTGCAGGCAAATCTATAGCTGAAGTGATGAGGAGCCAGCCAGACATAAGACTTTACATTAGCACTGCAGGCAAATCTATCGTTTCCTTCCATATGATCCACTGTTTTGTTTTGTTTTGTTTTTTAATTTAAATCTCTCATCTGCCTCTACGTCAAGAGGTTAGCAAACTCTCTTTAGTTTAAAAAGATGACGAGATTTACTATCATTGTCCTCCTTTTAGTCTTGACTTTTGAATGCCTTTTAAAAAACCATCATCTTAAAAATAGATCTATCATAGGACCCAGTAATTCTATGTCTAAGTATTTACCCAGAGAAAATAAAAACACTAATTTGAAAAGATATATACACTCCTATGTTTATTGCAGCATTATTTACAGTAGCCAAGATATGGACTCAACCTAAGCGTCCATTGATAAATGAATGGATCAAGATGTGAAATACATATACACAACGTGGTATTACGCATCAGCATAAAAGAATGAAATCTTGCCATCTGCTTGACAACATGGATGGACCTAGAGGGTATCATGCTAAGTAAAATAAGTCAGACAAAGAAAAATACTGTATGGTTCCACTTATGTGTAGAATGAAAAACAAAACAAAATAAACAAACGGACAAAACAAAAAGAGACTTATAGAAACAGAGACCAAAAGGATGATTGCCAGAAGGAAGGAGAGTACGAGATGTATAAAAAAGGTGAAGGGGAACATAGTAACACTGTGATAAGTTTGCACAGTGACAGATGGTTACTAGACTTAGTTGCTACATTGTACACTTAAAACTAATATAACATATAATATTGCATATCAACTATACTTAAATAGACAGAGTTGCTATATTGTACACCTAAAACTAATATATAATATTGCATATCAACTATACTTAAATAGACATGAAAAATAAAAATAAAGAAACATAGTCTTTATTGCCAACGGACCTAAAATATCTAAAACTCAGAGCTGACCATGCCATCTTCTGCTTAACACAGTCCAGAATGAAGTCCAGCTTCTTCGCATATGAAGCTGCTGGAGTCTCAACCCTGCCTACTTTTTCTGTCTCATCTTCTGCTACTTCTTGCCTTTTTTAAGCATGAGCAATACTGATTTGCCTGTAGCTCTGAACATTACTACCTCATGCCATCTTGGCACATACACATCTTCTGACCCTGGTAAATTCCTCCTCTAAAGTATTTTTAAAAAGTCTTTCCTCAAGTACCCCATCCGCTCCACACAGGTTTAATCACTTCTTCTATACTCCTAGATCTACCTTAGTCATTGCACATATAATTAATTATCTGTTCACAGTTTTTGTCTTTCTCCGCAATATATTCGATTTTATAAAAACGGGAACCTGGTGTACAGTTGGCACAAAATTAAAGCCCAACTAATAAATGTACAGAATCAGTAGAAAAAAGAAAAGTAGGCAAAATAAGGATCAATGGAGAAATGAAAGAAACAGAAAATAGCAAAATAATGTGAGAATGGAGAGCAGAAAGTTAAGGATTATGTTTTTAAAAAAGAGGTGGGTTTAAACACTGTATGATAAAATACGAACGTGTACTAATAAGTAAAACTGGAAAATGCAACACGGCAGATTTACACAAAGCAGGTCACACTAGGTAGTAGTAGGGTGAATGGCTAAGAGCATGGATTCTGTTGCTCACTGCCTGGGCTTGTGGTCCTTGGCTCCACAAAGCTTGTCACTTTAGCCTTGTGACCTTAGGCAAGTTACTTAACCTCTCTAGGCCACAGTATTTCCCATCTTTGGAGTATAAATAGTAACAGCATTTACCTCAATGGGTTGTTATGAGAATGAAATTATGAATATATGTAAATCGGTTAAAAAAATACCCTGTAACTAGGAAGCAGGAAGCGCTGACGCTCACTCCGAGAGCACTGGAAGGAAGACTGCTTGGGTTCAAATGCAAGCTTTACTACAAGTGAGCCGTGAGACCTCCGGAAAGGCACTGAATCTCTCTGGGTCTCTATTTCTTGGCAGACACCCCTTTGCTCTTCTTCGTAGGCACCTGTCTAGATTCAGCTTCCAGCCTGGTGAAGGGGAACATAGTAATACTGTGGCAGTCGGGCATAGCCACGTCCCTGAGCTTTGGCTGTGGGCAGGAGGCAATACACAGCTCTTCCAGGCCCAGCCCTTACAAACCCTCGAGTGCCCCATCTTCCACGTTCTTTCTCCTCTGCTGACAGGCTGACGCTAATAAACACCTCAACCCTGGAAGCCACACGATGATGATGGCAGGGCCACAGATGGAAGGTGTGTGCGTCTCTTAATCACTGCTGTCAGAGAGCCACCTGCTAATCAGGAACTCCTGCTTTTTACTTTATGTGAGCAAAGAATTAAACTTCTACTAAGTCAAGTCATTAAAATGTTAGTGTTTATCTCTAACAGGTAGTATCACCTAATTAACATAATTTTCTTATTTGAAAAATGGGAATATTATTATGAGGATTAAACAGCACAGTACCTGGCACATAGTAACTACTCAAAAAATATCAGTTATCGTCATGAGCTATTCCCGCTAAGTTCAAATTTAGTTGCCCTCGTTTACACTTGACCTTTTCCTTAAGACTCAGAGTTCTATTACTCAGAAAATCATATTTCTAGCCCATGCTAATATCATCCTTTATACGCTACAAAATAATTCAGCACCATATAAAATGCTGTCTTATTTGTTTCATGTCTCCATTAAAATGTATGATACTTGAGGGCAGGGACATTGCTATACTGTCTTTTGTATCCTGTAACCCTGCTAAGCTTGTTAATTGATTGACTATCAAATCTGTGTACGGCAGACTGCCAGTCACTGGGCCACAGGGACCTGCTCCAGTGGGGTGTGGCTGATTAGCTCAGTGCGCTAGAAATGAATGCTTGTTATTGCTGAATGAAGGAAGGAATAAATGAATGAAGATAATTTAATGTAATTATGCTTCCATGGTAATAAATCAGGCTTCTGGCTTTCGAATCCTTACTACCGTTCAAAACAGAGCAGGTTAAAATGTGAGAAGATGAGGAGAAATTTATCACCGTGGCTGAACTACGTAAGCATGCTGACGGTGCTCAGCAGCAAGGTGATACTTTTGAGAATTATCCTTAAGTTAGAATTTAATATTCAAATCTACCAGGGATTAAAATAAAAGCTTTTACCTCGCCGTGGTCAAGGAGCTGTTTTCTGTAATAAAACAAAAATATTCCCTATTTAGTAAATGTCCATTATAATATGATCGCATAAAAATAAACTTCATTTCTTCTCAGATTTTAAAAATGTGATTCTCTCTAAACTACTTAGGTGCATAAATTAAAAATACTAGAAAATAGCATTAAAAATTATAGCAATTTAAAAGGCATGATTTATAGTCATCCTACTTAAAGTGTATCAAAAAGCTGTTTTTGGTTAAGATAAAATAGGTTTTACTGATTGCTGGAGACTGTACCTCTGAAAGGGTAAGTCAATAAAGAGAATGTCTATTAAATATTCAACCATGTATAGAATATACAGTACTTTTAATAAGTATTGCTGGACTTTTGCGTTGGTTTCATTTTTCACAATTATAAATAACATGAACATCCTTATACATAAAACTGTGGACATCTCTGAATATTTCCTCAGGATAAATTTCTAGAAGAAAAGTTACTGAGTAAAACATGGAAATATTTTAGTTCCAGAAAAGGTATCTAACAAATTTACTAAATATTTATGTATAAAAATTGCCTAAATTTTTATGGCACATTTGCTGTGTTCTAGATACTGTGCAGTGAACACAGAGCGAAAAGTATTAATACCGTTTTTATCCTCACGGCGTTAATATTGGGTTCCTACAAGAGTGTATAAGACTGCCTTATTTTAATGTTCCACTGAAAAGACTAGATATTTTAGTTTTATAAAATGGCTTTACGGGATGCAGATTTTGGGGTTGGAGAGAGAAGTAAGAAAGTAAGGAATTCAAGGGCACACACAGAGCCAGAGATTAAAAAAAAAAAAAAAAAAAAATGGTGGTCGGGGAAGGCCCTTCCAGACAGCGAAGTCACCAGGCTGGTTACTTTGTCTTCATCGCAGCTCCTTCCTGACTTACGCAGTCAAGTTTGGGGGGAGGGGCAGGTAGGTGCTCACTTGTCCTGACATCTGCCTGTCATGACAGAATTCTGTAGTCAGCTGTTGCACATGAGAGGCCTAGTAGGTAAGTAATTATGATAATCGCCAAGGACCCCGACAATTACTACTGATACAAATAAATCTAGTAGCTAATTTAAAATATGAATATACAACTGAATCGTGAGACATAAACAGTATGAGAAACAACAAGATGAATAAGCAAATGAACTGACCTCTCAGAAAATAGAGTTAAAGCAAGAAGTAAAAGAGTATTAAATGAAAATTCCAAGTATTATCTTCAGAGAAGTTTAAGAGGAAATTGCATCTATACAATTAGAACAAGCTGTCAGAAGTTCCAAGCCCTTGATTTCACATGCATTAATGCTTCTAACTCACAGAGTAAGCGAGGTCGAGGTTCCTCTTTCCTTTTTAGGGAAGCTGGGGCACAGAGGGATTCGACTTGCCCGCATTAATAAGTAAAGATGTACTACATTACTGGACTGGACAATCAATTATACACAGATTAATTTCTCTGAATTAATCGAAAGCTGTTGCACTAGATCCTGGTGGATGCCTGGGGGGATTCTAGACACATTTATTCCAAAGTTTACATGGAAAAGCAAATGTAAGCGAATGTGAAAAACAATAACAATGCAAAAGAGATTGAAATAGCATTGGTCTGACTCAGAAACAATCAAATGGTTCAGTGTAAGATAGAATCTAAACCAGAATCAAGTACATGTGAGAATTTACTACTATGTGATTAAAACTGGTATTTCAAATGACTGGGAAAAAGATAAATTACACAGTATTGTGTTGGGATAGTACCTCGTTTGAGGGGGAAAAGGCAGATTCCAATAATTTCAACACACTATAAAAATGAATGCAAGATTGATTAATGATCTGTATGTAAAATTGAAAACTATGGAGAATGTCAGCAAGACAATGGAATAGGAGGTGGCAGCCTTGGTTCCTTCACAAAAAAACAACAACTGGACAGCTACCCACCAAAGAAAATGGCCTCAGAAGGGCTCAAGAGTAAAATTATGAACCCAAAGCAACACAGTGGAGCAATAATTTGGGAATACCTGCACAGAAAGGATCGCTAAGGAGATCAGCTTAGTGGAGACATTTGGAGATGGCTAGAAACAAAGAAGAAGGGCAAAGGTCATTAATAAACTATAAACTGACATCCTAGAAGAATGTGTTGCACACATGATAGATAGAGAAAAGGCTACTGTCTATAACATAAAAAACACTACAAATCAATTTTCGAGTGGTCAAGAAGAAAAACAAACAGGGAATAGACATACGGAAGGATGTAAAACTACTGGTAAAGAACTTACGAAATAAAATGAGTTACTTTCGTTTTGAACTATCAGATAGAAACAGTTAAAATTTGACAACGCTGGTGTTCGTGAGATTCAGGGAAATGGGCATTCTCTATTCCCATGATTGTAAGTTCTCAATATTTATCAGATAATAACATATTCATACCTTATGATCCAGTAGTCTCATTTCAAATATTCTAAATACTCAAAATAGTATGAAAAGATACATGTACAAGGATGTTCATTACTTATAACAATGGTTGTTCCAGCAAAAAGATAAGTATAATCTAAATGTCCATCGATGGGGGAATGGCTAAGTACATGCCAGTCACTCATGATAATGAACACTAAAACATGGAGACAATTACAAAGTCTGAGGAAGATCTAGGCAGGCGCCCAAGACATACTGTTAAACAAAAATAACAAGTTACAGAATAATAATACTATGATTCCACTTAAAAAAAAATACTGTGCTTTTGTATGTGGTTTCTAGAATGATAATCGACCAATTATAATCCAATTATAAAGCCAATTATAATCGACACCAATGAGGAGTACATCTAACAGAGGGGAGCATTCTCTTTTCTTGATATACTATGTTGTTTGAATGCATTACCACAATCATGTACTATTTTTGAGATTTAAAGCATCCCCCCACCCCCTCCGGCCCCAGCCCATACACACACAGGGCTGTCACTTTCAGGTATTTAATCACTAAGAAAGACCTCCTTATTTTAGGCTGGCTAACTTCCACCCATCGACCTCCTCAGGTTTGTCCTCTTCCACATTACACCCTCTCAGAAATTTGAAGACAGCTTTCAGGTACCACTCAGGCTTCTATTTTCCAATTAAACATCCCAGGCCCCTTCACGCTTTCCTTATCAGTTTTCAGGGCTCTAAATATACTTTTTAGAATGTCAAGGGCTCCATCTGACCAGGCGAAATAGAATGGGTCTGTTAACCCCCTTGGTTTGGAAAAGATTTCAACAAATAAGATTCTATCATCACACCGATTCTACCTGTAAGATTCTAAGTAGTTGTTCTGGCGACTACAAAACTGTCTATTGAAAATATAAGCACAGGATGTGGGGTTCATGGTGAACTCTAGTGACTTCACTAAAACCACCAAAAATGTGGTATGACAAATAGTTTTAACAATAAATGTAGAAAAAGCAATTTCATGAATATTCAGAAAAACAAATCATTACGCTTTCTCTGAAATTTAAAAAAAAGAATCACCAAAATAGAACTTTAGCTTTTATCTGTTTATTGACTTTAAATTCTAGTCATATGCTAAAATTAAACTAAATTAATTTAACTTTTGAGTTAATCCACAAATATAAATATATTTTATAACAGTCCCAAATACATAAAAGAGATGAGAATAATAGTCTTCTTTTTTTAAAGAAAACATCTAAGTTTGGTTTATGTCTCCTTTCTTAATCGTAACGCTAAAGTTTAATGTCCATTCATTTGAAAAATTGATATTACAGCAAGTTATTTAATAATCGAATATAGTATGACTTTAAAACTACGATATAATTACCTTAGATAAGTGTTTGCAGATAAGACACACAAAATTTCACGAGAACTCTGTGAATAGAATCAAAACATGAAATTTTCCTAAGAAATTATGTGAGAATTAAAATGCCCTGATTCGTTAACATAAACACCCTCAATAGAAAAGAGTATTTTTATTGTGAAAGTGAGTCCTTAGGAACAGTTTAGTTCCAACTACACCCCAGTCAAATACTTTCTTGACGTTATAACTTCCCCTAAAATAAATAAATAAATAAATAAATAGAAATATTAGTGTTGGAATAAATCTTTAAGGTCTGTTTCAGCTCTAAAATTCTAAGCTTTTATATGTGGATAACTCCTTACGAGAGCTTCAGTTTATATTCTGTGGGGAGGGGGATGGACTGAGGTGGGGGACTGGTTTCCACAAAGGGGGCAGTTTCTTCCACGTACTTTCAGAGGTTATTTTACCTTAGTTTACCTCATTCCCCAAGCGAATGAGGAAACTAATTCATTCTCTCTTCCTTTCCCTCTCTCTCTCTCTCTCTCTCTCTCTGCCTAAACAGTCTATATCCCCACTTCACTCAAACTCCTGGTTATTATAAAATTGGGTATGGCAGATTTGCTTCCCTGATCTATCAGCCTGAAGTGACTGCTACAGAAGGCTTAATAGTGCTTATCAAAATGTATCAGATGACGGTGAAGCGGAGGGGGTGTGGATGAAGGGGAATGTGGATGCTAAACTTGGTCACAGAGTCTTTAGCAGTAACTAGATGCAACTTAAACTATAAGATTAAAATATTACAAGGAACTTAAAATTTTGCACCCCACATGATAAATGTTGAAAAATACATAGTGAAATTTAGACTCTAATTTAAAATAAAAATCTGTTTATGTCTCAAGTGACATGTATGAGATTCTAGTCACTTAGGCAAGAAAAACCCTATTGATGGAATAGTTAATAAAATATATGTATTTATAGTTTAAAATTCAGTAGTGTCACAGGAAAATCATACTATATACGCCTTCCTTCTTTCTTTGCCAGAAGTGATTTAACACAAGTGAAAATTTCAATGAACATCAGTAATATACTTGAGATGAAAAATAACCAACAATAGGACTAGAGAGATTAAGGGGTTATATGGGAGCAGAAAGAAGTTAAGCACTATGGCTGCAGGGGTGGGTGGACGTGTGTGCCCACATGCGTGTGCATTTGCACCTGCTATGCTCGTGCGTGGTTTGAGCTGTGGTGTGTTTTGGGGCTAGTATTGTGATTATGAGTCATGAATCTTAATTTTTTAAAAAGCAGCAATAGTAGATCTAGCCATCACTTTCTCCTATGCTGGCTATCTCCCCACAGGATAGTTAATCCCTGCCTTAGCCCCTCCAAACAGAGACTTGTCAGGATAGCAAAATTTGCCATGATGGAACAGGAATAGGCTAGTGGAGAAAATCTGCAACCTGAGCTGGACAGAGCCAAGGGGATGGAGGGCGGCACACCTGTGTGCAGTTTACCCACTCCTTCTCATTACCTCTATTCTGACTCTGTCCAAGAGGTCCCTAGAGAATTGGATCAAGGGTGAGACAACAGGGATGTAGAGGGAGATGCCACTCTCACTCATAAATTATTCAGAATCTAAGTGAAAACAAAGGAATGAAAAACGTGGGAACTGGAACTACATAAAGAAGACATGTAATTTGACTTCGAATGTAGAAAACTAATTTCAACAGACCATGCTTGGTACAATGGTAGAGGACTCATGTTATTGCTGTCTGCTTAAAAGTATAAAATAAATGTGTAATATTGACTTTAGGCAAGACAATCTGCTAGCTATATAAAGATGGTTCAAAACTAAGGACCTGCTGTCCTTAACCAGGTCTTCAGATAAACCACTCCCAGACCAAGAAAATCCGCCAGTGTTATTTTAAACATTATTTCTTCTATAGCGATAGCATTTTCTTTTGGTGTGAAAATAGTGACTATACAGAGGATAATTTTTTTTAATAGCTTATACAAATTTCTCCTGTGCATGTCTCAAAATGGATCAAGACTTCTTTGAATGTGCTTTATATCTGAAAGATACCAAAGGTGTCTTGTATGTTTCTTTCATAGCACCTATAACAATTGTAATTCTTTAGTCATCTGTGATTATTTGTTTAATGTTCCCCCCCAGCACACACACACACACCACACACAAACACACACACACCACACACACACACACACACACGCACGCATGCACGCATGCACTGTAAGTTCTAAGATAGGATTGGGACCGTCTCATTCACTCCAGTGTATCTACGATGTAAATGTGGTTCTTGACACATCGTGGGTAACTGACACATTTCTTTTGAAAAAATAAATAAAAATATCTTTTCTCATTTAATTATATAATGCTAGATATATATTATATATTGCAAATATATAATACTAGATAAGGAAAGATCCAAATTAAAAAAAAATTTTTAAGGAGATGAACAGTTCATCCTAAAAATAAGACAGCATTCTGAGCTATTAGCATTGATCTAAGTCTTTATGTTGAACCCAAAAGCAAGTGATAAAAAATTTTAAAAATACCTTTTTAAAGATAAAATAGGTAATCACCATAACAACTGGAAGCAATAACGTCTTTGTGTATCTCAAGGGAGTCTGAAATAAAACAAATTCTTCAAAATACTCATTTATTAAATTTTACACTTAATGAATAAAAATCCATGTCAAATAGAATGTCACAATGAAATTTCTTAAAGGTAAAATGTCTTTGTCATTAACAGTATACTTAACTTTCATGTTCTTATATAAGAATCAAAATTATAAAAATAGTTACACAAATTTCTCAAAAATTTTAATGACAAAACCATTTAACCAAAAGTTAGTAATGTCTATTATTTTTCCTTTCTTCTGGTTTTATCTCTCCTTTATTTACATTATATTAAGTTGTATAATCTGTGTTTACTGATCACTGAGTCCTACGTCGTCATTTCCTGGCTGCAAAGTCCCATTATTTTCATATATGAAACTAGAACTAGTGAGGAAGAAAAGTAGCCTAAGCACTTACTGCAATTATAAATAAGTACTGGAGTAGTATCAGCAGCTAGATAATTTTCATGACCTATTACTGAGATAGGGAGTCATCTACCATGTAACTAAATTACATATATCTTGGAGGCAGGAACTGAGTCATTTTCCTCTGCAATTCTACAATGGACTGTTGTCTACGGCCATGCCACCCTGAACAAGCCCGATCCCTTCTGATCTTGGAAGCTAAGCAGGGTCGGGCTTAGTTAGTACTTGGATGGGAGACCACCTAGGAAGACTAGGTGCTGTAGGCATAAAAAATAAAAAAAAGTAAGGGACTGTAAGCTGACAAGGTCCTTGCAATCTGTGAGATCAACCAAGGGTTGCCTCATCTAAAAAATAAATAAACAAAATTACAATGAACTGCCTCACAGGTAATGAGTGGCCAATAACAGTTTTTGAATGAATGCATGCCTGGTTGGATAGATAAGAGAGTAATGTATGATTAGTACTATACCTTTCTTGGCAACATCTTGCTAAACAATTCTGTATTATTTGGGATATAAAGTAAAATAAAATTGAATTTAAAAAAACTAAAAAAGATTTTGGATTTATTGTTCCTGAGTGATCCCATGCCTACAACTGATCTACATTATTAAAATTAATCGAACTGTCATAATAGTAACTCACTGTGGATCATACAGTATATTAAGCACTGTCTCGGATTATCCATTTAACTATCATCAATAACTCTTTAAGATGGGGGTCATTTTTTACTGGTTTTACACATACGAAAATAGGTGAGAAAGGCCATATGATTAGCAAATGTTATAGTAAACACATGACAGGGTAAGCAAGTTGGGTGTTTCTAAGTGAAAATTTGAGTTTCGGATTCATAGAAAACTTAAGAGCAAAAAACCATCATACCCGGAAAGAAGGAAAAACGACAACAACAAAAAAAGCATACCGCTTTTTCCATGAAGTCAAATTCAGGAGCACAGGTATAAATCAAGGTATCGAAATCTGTAAACCTTAAGATTCTGGCGGCTATAAGGTCACTCAGGCGAATCTAGAAGAAAACAGAGTAAAACAAATTAAATTTACACCAATAATTATAGTCAATAACAACTGATTTGATGTGATAGAAATAAAGTCTAAAGAACAGATAAATCCAAGGCATATGGATGGCCCTCAAAGGAAAAAAAATACAGTGAACAATATGTGTTATGTGCTGAATGAAGAAACATGAAAACAAAGAGAAATATCAAGAGAAATGAAAAGTTGAAAGAGGTCAGAAAAAATAAGCAGAGACGATAAAGGGTGAGCTAAAATCAACATTTACTAGGCAGAAACCACCATGCAGTTAATCATGAAATTTTATAATCAGATCACTTATCAAGAAAAAACAATTTCATGTTAAGCCCTTTTATCATATATTGTAAAAACTATGAACAAATTTTCTATGCACTGTCATTTTTACAAAGCCTCATACATTGATTACAATTTTTGGTGCTTCTTGAATTTTTCAGATGTACATTCAAGCCATTAAATATGAGCTATTCTTCATAAGAATTACAACAACTACACCTATTACTTTGCCTTATTTGCTTGATCTCCAGGGCCTTTAAAAAAAACAAACCCAGTGAAGAGCTCCTTTCATCTACTGATTATATATTATCTACTGTTGGCGAGACAATTATTTTCCCACTGCGTTCTCAGAAGGCCAGAAAAAAAGGAAAATATTTGTATGTGAAACCTTAATTCAAAATATTTATAGGGACAGAAATTATTTTATATCAAGATAATATGATTATCTGTGGTTTTCTTCTACTCATGGTTCCCATTATCTATCAGTACCAAGGGTAATTTAGAGTTTCCTTTATTATTCTAATTTAGAATAGGCCTGGTGACCAATAGTAATTTAACTAACACATTTTAGTTTCAAGTCTTTCTCACAACTGTTATATAAAGGAATTCTCTTAAGAGCACCAAGATATGTGTGTGTGTGTGTGTGTGTGTGTGAGATTCGTAAGGAGTTGGGTAACAATGTGAAAAGAGGAAAGAAAGAAAATAATAGACCAACTTAATAGATAAATAATTAACTTAGGAAGCTTAAATAAACTTTACCATAAAATATATACTTCCTATAGAATAAAAGCTGTTATATAAAGGAAGTCTCTTAAGAGCACCAAGATATATGTGTGTGTGTGTGTGTGTGTGTAAGATTCGTAAGGAGTTGGGTAACAATGTGAAAAGAGGAAAGAAAGAAAATAATAGACCAACTTAATAGATAAATAATTAACTTAGGAAGCTTAAATAAACTTTACCATAAAATATATACTTCCTATAGAATAAAAAGTTAAAAACAATAAAAAAGGAAAGAAAACATAAAATGTGCCAAACATACCAGAAAACAGCAGCAACAAATAAGCCTAATAAACCACTATGCGAAGCTGGCAATAAATAGCGAATAAATCCTTTACATTTTGAAATTTTATTTAATATAAACATGTATACAAGCTCAATTCTATTGATCAGTGATGGTACTTGAACTTTTAGAGATTAAGTACTATAATCTCTTGTTAAAGTTGAAGTCACTTCAGCATTAGACAGAGTCCCAACTAGATAGAACCAGATAAGGCAAATATCAGAGTATTACTGTACAACACACTCAAGTATGCTGACATTTAGTACTAAAAATCAGAAGTACATTTCTACACTGATTTTATTCCCCTAAACTAATTTGTTAAGTAGAGACTTATGCTTTGAAAAAAGGGCTATTATTTAGGGCACTAGCTTTAAAACAAAAAGAAACACCACACATGAGGGATAAGTGGTCCATATATTTCCTTGAAGATGAAAAGATAAGAGAACTTATAACGTTCTCTTTTTACATTACAAGAAAAATCTACAAATTTTGAATTACATCTTAATTCCAGCCCCTAATTACAATAAATAAAACTATATTGAGATTTTAAGGGTTTCATATTTCAAAGCTGAGGACGGACTGCATGTATATTAACATCTGCAATAAATGAATAACATTATTTAAACAAAAAATTATTTGTATTTTAATTGAAATATAAACAAATAACTACTTAACATATTACTAATTTTCTTCCTAGAAGGCTACGCTAATACTCATTGATATATTTTTTCTTGGTGGGTTGAAAAGATCATTGAACTCAGGGTTGTAGAACTGACTCTGCCGATAACTGGCTTGGAGATCTTAAAGAAGGGATTTCGCCTCTGTGAAACGTAGAGGTAAAAACAGATGGCTTCAAAGTTTGCATCCAGGTACACATTTGTAGTTTTTATGTTTTAACTAGAAGTACTTACATGGTCTGAAACACCTAGGATTTTAGATGTCAGAAATTTCAAAATGATTGTTCCACACAACCAACCGAAACCTTGAATTAGCTAAAAAATAAATAAAATAGGTAGAAGTCAGGTACTAAAAACTACCCAGTTAAAAGATTCAATTGTAGCAATAAACGACATAGAAAAACTTTAATCAAGTGAAGTGCATTAGTGATGAGGTCTATCACAAAGGATTGTCCTATAGAAAAGTGGATGCACTTGACAAAGGTCGCTCCACCACCTTCTGGCCCCCACAGTTTCAGACGAGAAATCTACTGGAATTCAAATCAGTTTTACCCTATAGGTAATGCATGATTTCTGTCTGCTTTCAAAATTCTTTTTCTTTAGTTTTCAGAAGTTTAACTCTGATGTGTCTTGGCATGGATCTTGTTGGGTTGACCCTACTTGGGATTCACTCAGTTTCTTGACTTTGCAGATTTATGTCTTTTGCCAAATTTAAGAAGTTTTCAGCCATTACCCTTCAAATATTTTTTTCAATCCCACTCTTTTTTTATGGTTTTTTTTTTTTTGTGGAACTTCAATGATACAAATACTGGATCTTTTGTTATTGTCCCACAGGTCCCTAAGCCTGTCTGATTTTTTTCAATCTATTGTTCCGTTGTTATTTCAGTAATTTCTATTGTTCTATCTTCCTTTGGACTGGAATTGAAGCTATATGAAGTTATTTCATAAATATATATTTCATACATATAGAAACATACCCACCTGTGAGTGCACGTACACATACATACAATAAAAGGGTCCAGAGGCAAGGACACACTGGTAGCAATGAGAATACTCAGCACTCAGATCTTGGTTTCTAAATACCATTCTACACTAAAAGGAACTAGAGATCCTAGGGGAGATGGCTGACTCCAGAGCTAGCAAAATACAAGATGAGTCTGCAGTATCTTATTGAGCCATAATGTAAGGAAGTACATAAAGAATTATGAAGACAGTCTAAAACTGATATTTCTGTATGATGTGAGTTTTCCCATATAAATAACAAATTATTCCAGCATCATTCATTGAAAAGTGACCTACAAGGTAATCTCGTAATACTTGCTTTGAATCCAAACATCAACTGGAGAGAACTGACATTATATGGAGTCTTCTCAGGTGTAAACATGGTATATTTTTCCATTATTTTGATGTTATTTATGTCTTATCAATTTAAAAATATTTCTCCCAAGAAAATATTGTATGTATTTTGTTACATTTATTCATAACTATGCATTTTTTCATCCTAATACACATGGCATATTTTCAAAAATGTTTTCTGTTTGTTGTCAGAGAACAGAAAGGTAATTGACTTTTGAATATTAATCTTATATCTAGCCATGCTATTTAATTCTTATAATTTCTAATAATTTGCCTTAAAATCATTTTGTTTTCTATGTCAATATTTTAATGAATTTTGATTTTTTCAATTTTCTTCCTATTTCTGTTATTTACTTTCTTTGTTTAATGTGTTAGCTCAGATCTGTAATAAAATGTGAAGAAACATATTTATCTTGATATTTATTTTAAGTGGACCACTCCAAACACCTGATCTGCAAGACTAACGAATGTTGAAGAAATTCATTGGGTGAAGAAAACCCCCTGCTATTTCTACTGTGCTAAGAGTTTTTATCATAGATGGGGGTTCAAATTTATCAAATTCATGTTTTGCATCTAATGAGATATCATAAGGTATTTTTCTACTGTCCTAATATACACGGCATATTTTCAAAAATGTTTTCTGTTTGTCAGAAAACAGAAAGGTAATCGACTTTTGAATATTAATCTTATATCTGCATCTAATGAGATATCATAAGGTATTTTTCTACTTTATTCTGTTAGTATAATAACTTACACTTACAGATATTCCAGAAACATCTTTGCATTCCTGGGATAAACCCAATTTGATTAGAATACACACACACACACACACACACGTGTGTGTGTATGTATGCATGCATGCATGTATGTACGTATTACGGCTGTTCTTGAGTTCTAATTCTTTTCTTTTATATTTTTATATCCATAAAATATTTTTAACCTAGGTAGAATTTTAAATATATGTTCATGAGTAAGAATAGCCTTTCTCATACTGTCTTTGCCCGATCTTAGTATCTAGCTTTAGATTACCAATGAGGTTGTTTCTCATAAGGATTCTCATCTTTTATGACACAGAGTTCCTGTTGGTGTGTTTGAGTAAATTTCAGCATGAGCTCAATTTATTAATTACCCAGCAACCAAAAACCGGATCTTTCATTAAGAACTAAATTTACTCCTACTAAAGAAAAGTATAAAGAAAATCACCTAAGTCTAAAAGTATTTTGTTCAGGTTTCATGTTATAAATACTTATCTTTGCTATAGATGCATAGAAGCTAAAAAGTGAATATTTAATATCTAGGAAGACAAAAAAAAATTCTTCCAGCTTACCACATGATGGTAAAGAATATTAAAAATAGATTTTAAAAGTCAATCATAAGTGACAATTTTTATGTATTGCTTTACAGCCATTCAATATTAAAAAATAAGAACTTCCTTGTTTTCAAATTTTTCAATTATATAGAGTAGATATATAATATAATCTTTATTCTCCTACCATGAAAGAATTACTTGAAGAACTGAAACAGGTGTTTTTGGAAGAAAAAGTGTTAGTTCACAAAATACCTATGCTTTTTCTTTTTGACTTTAAAAAAAGACTATAAAAAAGGCAGAATATCTTTTGCATTGTTTAGATGACTACCATGATTTGTTTCTCCCTCTTGCAAAAGAATGACTATATCAATTATAGCAGTTTCGAAACAAGCTGAATATTCATTATATCTTGACTTTCCTCTCCTTAGAAGTTTCTTGAAATTCTTGAGTTGAAAGTTTATGTTAACTTTCATTTTTTCCAGTCTAAAACTGAAAATATTTAAAACAATAAATTTTCCTCTGACCACAGCTTTGGCAGAATTCCCTAAATATCTAGAGACTCTGTTCTATTTTTTAATAGTTTGTAATTGAAATTTTGACTTTCTTTTGAGCTCAGTTATTAAATGAAAATCTTTAAATTCTCTACTGATTTCTTGTTTAATCTTTTTTGAAAAACAATCAATACCATTTTTTCTGAAGTAAAAATATCATATATCAGAAAGGTCATGTCAATATCTTAAGCGTACAAATATTTCTACATTTTCGCCATAAAGAATGGGAAAATGCCTCAAGCAACGAGAAACTGGCAATTAATCTCATTTTTTTTCTTTTGTATTCTGAGCAGAAACCTACTTACCTTACCAAAACTTTTCCAGTTTTGCCTAATCAATATGCAATATGTAATCACATAGTTCTTCAATATGACGGCTTTATATTTTAATAGAAATAAATCAAAGACCCGGAGAAAAAGAAAGAATGTCATCTGCCGATAGTATGATGATTAGTAACTGCAGTGCCTATGGAATGATATACTTATTTTACCTGGAAACAAAACCCACAAACATAAAGGTGCAATGGGCCATCCATTGTATATGTGGGAATAAGCCAAACAAAGATCAGGCAGTGTTTAAGATGAAACAGTAAGAGGCTGGGAGATCATAAGGAAAATGTTAAAAGGACAAAAATACTAGAGTCTAAAGTTGGAAGCAGAAGGGAAAATAGATAATGGATGGATGTAGAGAAAAGAAAAAGGGAAAGTGGGGACAGAACTACAAATCTAGTTATTTTGAAGAGAAGATTAGTAAATGTAAAGAGAGGAACTCAAGGTAAATAGAAATAAATGTTAAAAGCAACATAGTCAGGGTATAGTGGAAGGAAAAGCAAAGGAAGACAGGCCTGAGGGTGGTACTAAAATCAATGAATGGATTTCTTAAAAATGACTTGTAGATGTTACTAAGGCCTATTTCCCACCTTAAGCAAGTAGCTATTTATAAGATTTATTAACTCTAAATCAGTCGATTTTGAAGTATATTACCTTATTTAGTTTATAGAAATAATGAGTCTGAAGAAATTGTATTAAAAATGTTGAATCTTACCCAAAAGTTGAGTTCAGATACTCCCAGTCTTTGAATTTTATATCTCTTTAGAATTATCACCTAAAATACATATTATACAATATGAAACAAACAAAATTAACATTTATATTTTATACAAATTATATGTTTCAAAAATTACACTGTCACCCACTTCTATCTTGGCTACTACCAGCCATTTTCCTTCTTAATTGTTGATTTTTCAAATCTGAACATGGTAAAATTTCCTTGGGGTGAGAGCTCAATGTTTTGTGTGCTAAGAAGTTGCCCCCAGAATCAAGTTAATTCCTGAGTTACTTGGGATGTTTTATGCAGGGCAACTTCTCTGAGGAGGTAGGTAGTGTGTGGGTGGTGTCTCCATGCAAGTGTATATGTAAGTTACCCAATCAAATTAGTGGTCTAAGTTAACATGAAAATCCTCTCACACCAAACTCCTAAATATTTTTAAATACTTTTAAAAGTCTAACTGAACTTTTAAGAAAAAAAAAGAACTTCCCAGATGCCAGAGGGAAAAAAGAGATTATAACTATGTGCTGTTATTAAAAAGGAGGGCAGTAGAAAAGGGCTTAGAACTATGAAAGGTAAGAAATTGGGACTGAGACCCATGTACAAAGCCAGTGTCCTCAAAAACCATACCGTCAGTGTTACAAATGGAATGTTTAAGTCCCCCGCCAAATTCAGGTGTTGAAACTCTAACCTCCAATGTGAAATACCAGGGGAGAACCTTTGGGAGTTAACTGGATTCCTAATGAATAGGATTAGAACCCTTATAAGAGATCATCATAAGACTGATGATCTCTCTCTCTCTCTCTCTCTACCATGTGAGGATACAGTGAAAGCATGTGTCTACGAATAAAAAAGAGAGCCCTTGCCAAGAACCTATGCAGCTGGCACTTTGATCTTGAACTTCCCAGCCTCTGGAAATGTGAGAAATAACCCACTCAGTCTATGGTAGTTTTGTTATAGCAGCACCTCTAGCTCCCACTTCCAGTGCCCTTCATTTATGTAGAGCCATAGTGACATCTAACTCATTCCTTCCATCTGAAGGACCTCCTTTAACATTTCTTTTCATGCAAATCTAGTCACGAAGTCTTTATTTTGCCTTCATATTTGAAACATGTTTGCTAGGTATAGAATTGCAGATTGACAGTATTTTTCCTTCAAGTATTTAAAAAATGTTGCTTGACTGTCTAGCTGCTTGCATTTTTTTCTTATGAAAAATCGGATTTTGTTCTTCTATATTTAACATGTCTTATTTATTTGGTCTTCTCTTTATGATGAAAATGAGTTAATCATTTTCATCAAATTTTCACCAAAAAAATCTGGCCATTATTTCTTCAAGTATTTTTCTACTTCTTCCCAACTTCACTCATTTAGACATATACTTTACTTTTCCTATGTGAACTGTAAATGAGGGACTGGAATAACACCATTTTGCAATCCCTGTCAAATTAATGAACCTGGTCCTAAGCATTGATGGCTGCTATTATAAAAAAAGAGGTACCATCATGTGCCTCCTGATGCTAAAGGGATCAAACCTAAACCTGTCCTAGTTTTGAATCAACTATTACCATAAATACAGAAGACAAAGGAAGATGTAAAGCTATACCATGAGAATTCAAAGAGCAAAATCTAAACCACATAATCCACTATATGTTCAATGACCCAGACAATGAAAAAATACATTTCGTGGGCATGGAAACAGGCAGATATATAGAAAACCTGTATAAAAATAGAAAGTTAAGTGATTAAACTAGGAGTGATTACCAGAGTCAAGGCAGTCATTGTTGTTTTAGAGGATGGTTGGAAAAGTTCTGATTTGGACTTGATGGCAGTTTAAGTATATTTGCCAAATAACAAATAACTAAGTACTTATTAGCACTAGTCAGTACTGTCAGCACATAAAAAATTTGTTTTATACAGTCATTCTGTATCTGTGTATATTTCAAAATAAAATAATTTTCCTAAAAAGAGGTGGATGAGCACACTATTACAAGTCCACACTACCTTATAATGCAGAAAAACTCTGACAAAATGTTGAAAAGAAAAAACCCTAGGTTTTTTTTTTAGAGAGAGATAGAGGAGGGGAAAAAAAGTGGAAAGCGAAAATGTTAAAACATAAGAGCAAGCCGAAAAGATTCAATCAATGCACCATACATGGAAAAGTGCTATAATCTGATATTACTGTGGTTGGTATCATTTCTAATCATTGTAGAAAGAGCACATCCCAGAACTATTCCATTATAGGTTTTAGTTTATGAATATCAGAAGTGTGACTATAAAGTAATAAAACTAATTTACTGAACCATCGTTCCAAATATATATCTAAATGAGTTAGTCAATGAAAGTAAGTCACATGAGGAGACTATACACTTATTCCAATTATGTTGCCATTGCTCAAAACAGTTTAGAACTTCTTTGTCTAAACTACCTTCAAACATAATTTAGTTATGGGTGCAAGAAAATAGGTCTTATTACTTTAATGTCACACCATATTTTGATCCAGATCTGTAGTACCCAGCCCAATCACCCACCTTATTCACAAGACTTTAGTCGTTTCCAAAAATCAAATCCACCCTTGAAAGACGAAGATTTGCCACCACTGAGGATATTCAAAAGAATGTGCCACAGTCTGTGAAGGCAATTCAGAGGAGTTCCAAAAATGTTTTTGAGCAATGGCAGTGTCACTGCAATAAGGATTTAGCCTACTGAAGTGACTCAGAAGGAAATAACTAATTTTGGTCATAAATTACAGCATATTTTAAAAGTAAATCTTACTATCTTATAATTGTTTTTTAAAATATTTACTTGGGCATTGCCTTAAAAAGTAGACTTTGTACTACATTTTTTTCAAGGATGAAACAGAGAATAGGTGTTATTTGGGAAAAACTTTTTCATGTGAATAATAACCAGGAAAGGGCCCTATTTATTCTTCTAAACTTGTATCAGGTGGATTAAACCTGCTATTTGACAGGTTAAAGAAAATCTTCTTGAGCCTAACAGACACTTACCCATGTCATTAACAAAGACGAAGAATAATAAGAAGATAAATACATTGGATTTCCAAACATCAACACAAAACAAAGGAGAACTGAAATCTGAAAATTGAAGAAAAGAAATGCATGTTTTATTATTATTAGATATATAGCATAATGCATACTTTGTCTATAGGCATACAGAGATTTCTAATACAAACTTTATTTGTATAAATAAGATTAATAAATAGATCTTGGCCATTTGATAATAGAACTTCGACACACTGATAGGTTCTAACTATTTTCAACACCATAAATTCTATATGAGGAATTTAATTTTTTCTATCTGCTACTTGGTATAAATGAAGTGGGAAAAAATATTATTTCTATTAATTCAATAATGAAGTGATATAATGATAAAGACTTAGTTATAAGTATTAATTTTTAATCTTATATTTGTTGGACTACTTGAGGATTTCTATCATCAACGAAGCTTCATTTTAAGATGTTATCTAGAAGACATTTATTTTTATGTACTTAGGGAGATGTATTTAGAAACTAAGATTAAAACAAAAATGCAAAAATATAAAATTTACAGAGTGCTATGCTCATGCACAATGTTATAAATTTCAGGTCTGAGAGAGAAAAGGAAGTTTCAAAAATAGCGACAACAATAATAAATAAAGCATAAAAATAAAAAAGTTTCAGAGTGAAAGACCATCTATACTATAGTCGAAAGGATGTGTGATAATATGGTATCTATAATGCACCTTTCCTGTTTTCCTTCTACATAGTATCAAAATCATATGCATTAAACGCTACCTGAGAGAAGGGGCCCCATAAAACAGAATAAATTCTATTTTATAAACCCTAAGATCTTATTTTAATATTTGACTAATAAATACAAAAAAAATGTTACCATGTTCATATAAATGATCTTCTGAAATTTGCTTGGCTCAATGTACCCCACGACGTACATGGGAAACAATGAGGCTATCTGAAATAAAAAAAAAAAAAATACAAAAAAAAAA
Source organism: Pteropus alecto (assembly GCF_000325575.1). NCBI lineage: Eukaryota > Metazoa > Chordata > Mammalia > Chiroptera > Pteropodidae > Pteropus > Pteropus alecto. The sequence goes on from NW_006436282.1 coordinate 24,842,594, forward strand.
GCCAAAGTGAATACGAATGTAGACAACAAACACTTCATTACTCATAAGCAAAGTGAATGTAAGGGGAGAGTTTCATTTCTAATAATGATAGCTGAAGTAATTTCAATCACCTTTTTATTGAGAACTAGAATAGCTAGGGAGAATAATTGTGTTAAGCCACAGATTACTAACAAGGCAAAAAAGTATTAGGTAGCAAAAACCAGAGAAAAGAGGGAAATCTGCAGGGATGAGCATGACATTTTGAACCACTTTTCTCCCAAAAGCGTCCACCAATTCCAACGGTAGCAGGCGCCTGCGAGTTGAGTGAGATTCTCACAGACGCAGCAGGGAGGGCAAATGTAGAAGGAGATCCCTGATAAATCCTGAGGCTTCAAAGGAGTTTACTGTATGACAGAATCAGAAATCAAGCAGCCTCCAGGAAAGTTAAAGCCCACCTTCGAAGTATCTCATTCTCTGGTTGCATGAGGGTGATTCAAGATTGTTAGTACCTTTATTTGTCTGCTGGAAGCAAATTTAACCTTCTCTGGAAGATGTAAATATCAACCTCGTCTCAAATTAACTATACAGTTGTTCATGTACAATGTTCAACGTCACAACAAAACTAACTACATATAGGACGAGATAAGAAATTATCGCAAACACAACAGAAACAGATACATAAAGAATCTAGTTCAGGAGTCAGCAAACTTCTTTATGTAAAAAGCCAGATAATTATTATGTTACACTTTGTGGGCCACATATAGTCTCTATTGTATACCATAAGTCTTCACTTAACATCGTCAATAGGTTCTGTGACTTTAAGCAAAACGACATATAATGAAAACAATTTTACCATAGGCTAATTGATATAAACAAGAGGTAAGTTCTTATGGAATCTCATCAATGTTATAATAAAGCAAAATTGAATGAAATGACATTATTCAAGGACCTGATGATTATTCTTGTATTTTTTTAAACGATACTTTAAAAATGTAAAAACCACTCCTAGTTCGCAAGTCATTCAAAAACGTATCTGGGATCATGAGACATAGACCTTACATTTAACAAGTGCAGGGAAGTAACAGGTAGAATTGGAAATTCCAGGAGACAACTGGACACCGTAAAGAAAGAACCAAATTGAAAATGTACAACTAGATATTTCAATGACTGATATTAAGAAGTCAAAGATGAGTTTAACAGCAGGTTAAACATAGTCAGACAAAGAAGTGACAAACTGAAAGATAAGTCAGAAGAAAATATCTAAAAGAAAGCATAAAATGACAAAGGGATGAAAAATATATGAAAGAACATGAGAGATATAGAGCATATAGTGTAAAGATCTAATATATTTTACTTTACATCTCAGAAAGGGATAAGAAAATTAAGTAAAAACTATATTTAAAGAGATTTTATCTGAGAAGTTCCCCAAATTTATATAAGAAATTAAGCACTGATTCACAAACTATTACAAACCCCCAGCAAGGGATAAGTTAAAACAAACAAACCTGACCACACTTGAGCATATCATTGTAAAAACTGCTCAAAGCAAAGAGAAAACTCTTAAAAAGAGATAACCGATTTTAAGACTGACTATAAAGCTGCAATAATCAAAACAGCATGGTATTGGCGAAATAACAGACAGTTGATCAATGGAATAAAATAGAGTCCAGAAACAGCTCCGCACAGTTACAGGCAACCGAGCTTTGATAAAGGAGCAAAGGTAATTCAATGGAGAACGATAGCCTTTTTAACAAATAGTGCTGGAACACTCGGACATCCATGCACAAAATAATGAATCTAGGTCTCCTAGATGTTATACATTTCAAAAAAAATCAACTCAAAATGTAAATGTAGAACATAAGCTACAAAAGTTCTACAAGATAACACAGGAGAAAATTTAGGTGAACTTGTTTGAGGATGAGTTTTTAGATATAACATCAAAAGCAGGATCCATGAAAGAAAAAAATGACAAATTAGAATTCTTTATAATTAAAAACTTCAGCTCTGCAAAAGATACTATTAAGGAAATTACAAGGCAAGCCAGAAACTGCAAGAAAATCCTTGCAAAACCCATATCTGACCAAGGTCTGGTATGCAAAATATACTAAGAACTCTTAATAGAACTACCATATGATCGAGCGACCCCACCTTTGGGTATGTATACAAAGAAAATGAAAATAATATCGAAGAGACATCTGCACTTCCATGCTTACTGCATTATTCACAATAGCCAAGTGTCTGTTAATGAATGAATAAAGAAGATGTGATATAGGTATATGAATTTTATTCAGCAATGAGAATAAAGGCAATCAACACATGGTGGACCTTGAGGGCATTATGCTAAGTGAGAATAGTCAGACAGCGGAAGACAAATACTGTATGATCTCACTTATAAAGACTCTGAAAAAGTCTAACTGGTAGAAACAGAGAGTCAAATGGTGGTGACTAGGGGCTGGGGACTGGGGGAATACGAGAAATGCTGTTTAAGGACACACATTTGCAACTAGATGAGTAAGTTCAGGAGATCTAATGCACAACATACTGATTATAGTCAGAACTGTATTATATACTTTAAAGTTGCTAAGAGATTAGCTCTTAAATGTTCTCACCACAAGAAAGAAATAATAATTATGTGACCTGATATCTGGTGGTAATCATATCACAATATAACAATGTATAATCAACAGGCTGTACATTTTAAACTTAAATAATGTGACATGTCAATTATATCTCAATTAAAAAGAAAAAAAAAGAACACTAAAAGCCTAGCACACCTTTTGAGTGGGTAGAAATCGTTAAAGCAATATCAAAATTACCATAGAGCTATTTAAACAGTTTCATCAGCACCACTGGATTACTAAATCTGCTTGTCACAGGATGTGATATGCATGAGAAATCTATTATGCTAGGGTGGCATGTGCAAATAATAAAAAACAGAAAATTTCTGTGTTATACCTGAAAGGACCAATTATAAGGAAGTAAAGCAGAGGGAATATTTTAAACAAGCTTTAAACATGCAGCACCAATTAAGTTGAGGTTATAATTTCATTATTTTTAGACAAATGACAGCACAAGCCTTCATGGCAGAATTTCTCACTGCCAATAAAGAACATAATTATTATCAGTGTTTATTTGCTAGCTAGAAAGGAGTTCTAATGGGAAATCTTAATACTATGAAATTTCATCATAATTGACTTCTTACTCTCTGCTTCCCCAGCTCAGTTTCTTACTATTAATTACTTAGTTGTTTGGGGAACAGGATATGGTCTCAATTAACTTAAGTAATATCATGATTAAAGATCTGAGAAATGGTGTCCTGTGCGATTCTGCTCTTCAGACAAAAAGTCAATATTTAACTGGATTAAGCAGAAACTCCCTACCATGAAGAATAGAAATGGCTCTTATTATGTTGTATAGCTTGGCACCCAAAATAATCTGTACGGTAAAAGAAAATCTACAGGCAGATTTATAACGATCATTTCAAATACCTACAAGAAAAATCGTGAATTTAAATAATAGGAAAAAGTCTTTTGCTTGTTGACCATTAATATCTGCCTAACTAACCAATACACTAACAGAATGTAGAATTATATAGTTGTTGTTGTTTTCTTAAATCACACATACACGTAAACTTTATAATTACTCCATATATTGAAAATCTATTAGGGCACAAATATAATCACATTTTAAAATGTATATAGAAACAACCAAGTACACCTTGCATTAAACTTAGACTAGTTTAAAATCATCTTACCTGTGTAAAAAGTATAAACTGAGCAAACTGCCAAGGAAGCATAAAGGCGACATTGGAGAGACACAGTGCCATAAAATGCCTTCTATTATTGTTCGAGGTCCTTAAGGGAGAGAATTGACACCCATCAGTTCTACCATAAAAGCCTATTACACTAAGCAAAAGAGGCCAATCGCAAAATGACCAAACCTAATGATCCCCTTATCTTTAAGATGACAAAATACAGTTAACTTTTAAAAGCTCATTAAAATAACTTAAAATACTATTTGGACTATACGAATGCTCAGCATAAAACAACCAATATTAGAGCTTTAAATAAAATATGATACCTAGTTTATCAGTAAATAAAATATTTTAAACAAAAAATTTTATTTTCCTCTAACCAAGCATGACGTTAGAAATTTAATACTCCAGCAAGAAGGTCAGAAAATGGAATGGGAATGGACTCTTCACACCTCAAGATGTTTACCCTATGTGAGCAGCAGCATCTTTTATATACTATTGTTTTTATGTTTTAAAAAGCAGCAGAGAGAAGTATAAGTGCTGGCAAAGTAATAAGTTAACGAGTATGAGGAAGTTTTAAAAAAGATTTTAAATGACTTAAAAAGCATAATTATGGAATACAGTCGAACTACTGCAAATTAAAGTTTAAAATGACCATTTTACAATTATGAAACATATCAGCAACTAACACTTTTTACCACAGAAGACTTTAGTATCTTTTAGAATACAAAAAGAGAAATGCAAACATTTTGCATAAATAAAAAAACTATATTTTTTGCAAAGGTTATATTGGATTTTGATAAATCCTTGTACTATGGTACATAAATTTTCAAAAGCAAGATTTTAAATGTTCATATCGTTTAACAATATATATTCACAAAATATATTCATTAAGTACTCAAGTTATTTTATATTTATCAAACAAAAATTACTTTTGTTAAAGGTACAGAATATATACAGCATATGCATTCAAGGATATAATCCTAAATGTTCTAATCAACACATTTCATTCCATGAAACCCTGATTCTTCAGACTAATATCATTTCAGAAAATAAAAATAAGTAATAAACCATCTTTATAGGAGTTTAGGTGGGAATATTTGAGAGAAAGTAAAGCGCAGGGCAAAGATATAAAAATCTGAATGGAGAACAGAGTCCCAAATCCAAATTCAACCCCAGAATAAACTTATCACGTAGGAAACAAATCAGGAGTTAGTCTGCTCCTTTCTCGGGGTTGGTAGCCGCCCAGCAGGCCACTATTTACCTTCAAGCTAACATACAAGAGCTTTAAACATTGCCGGACAGCACGCTAAGTGGTCTGTGGTTCAAGAGATAAATACGGCAAGGTCCCTGTTTCCAGTGGTATTTTAATATATGGAGTATATATGCAGACATTTGCGCATGTGTGTGTGATTAACAGATTTTTTTTAAGAAAGACTTGTACACAAGTGATTTCGATCTGACAGGTCCTATAAGTGAAGTGTGAGGTTCCTGGGGGTTCGGAGAAGATGGTGATCACTATTTCCTTCAGTGAGAGAGTTCACTAACATTTACGAAACTTATTTCTACGATATTTATGGCATTCTGCTATTTTTTGTTGTCGCTGTTTTCTAGACTTCTTCAATTTCTGAGGCTTATAAAATTAATTCCAACAACAACAAAAAAAAGAAAAGTAAAAGTGTCCAAGAAAAGTGGCTGAGATGAAACTGGTCAAACTGCTAGAAACATCAGTTGTTCAGAAATTTTCCTAAATATATGAATATATATACTCCTGACCTAGCATTTTCCAAATTCATTGTGCATAGGAGACTTTTTTTCATGGAATATACATTAATGCTCCACCAAAACCACAGACTGGAAAAGAATGAGTCAGAGGACATAAGCTTTGAGGGGGGAAAAAAAAGTTTCTTAAAAAAGTTTGAATCTTTACCAAGTGTATATGTACAGTTATATTCTGATTCATTAAAACAAAATGTACTTATCATATGATAAAATTTATGTATCATTAAAACCTGTAGCCTGGACTCCAAAGAGGAAAAAAATTTTACATAGTATTTTAGATTATTTTCTTAACCAGATATTCAATCTATTTTAAAAGTAACTTAAAAAAAAGCACCTGAATGTGGTAATTATATGTTGAAGTATATTTTAAGAAATGTAACTTATATTTATTTAGATTTGTCTCATAAACAAAAATTACCTGAGTATTAAAGTTAAAACGAACATCTGAAGTACAAGAAATGGATATGAAAAACTTTCCCGGAGAGGCGGTGTCCACATCACGCGAGTAGCCTGAAGTCAATAAAAAGCTTACTTCACTTTACGTTCTATTGGAATAAACATTATTAATCTAAAAATCATGCATGGGCTGGTTTTAATCATGTTCAGACTAGGCTCGTTCCCTTCTGAATGCCTCACAAAGCTTCTCAGTTTTTGGAATTCTCTTTCCAGGCACATAGCCATTAGGTAGAGAGCCGCTAACTAGCAAGTCCAGAGAGAAGTGAAAGATACATCCGGCCACACGTTAGGAAACAGGAAGGACAAACGAGATGGTGGGTACCGGAAGGACAAACAAGATGGTGGGTACAGGAATAGTCAGGATTCTGGGTCTGAAAAACCGGACTTACATTTCAGCTCTGCAGTGACAACCCTGGCGTCCCAAGGCTTTGAGATGTATACATGCCCCCCAAAATATCTAAACAAATGTCATCTAGGACATTCACAAACACCAAGAGGGTTTATAGAAGATGAATTTAATTAGACACACATTACAGATAATTAAGATTTGTCTCTGAATTTGTGAAGTAGACTTTCGAAAGAGTTACCTATAAATTTCTAAAATAACTAAAAGTATTTGGGAATCACTAATGTGATGCTTATAATAAAAGTGTTAATTAAATTTTTGTATAGACTTTAAAACTACTTATAAGACATGAGTGGGAATATTATAAAAGTTTCATATCAAGAATTCTAAAATTCTAAAAAGAGTTTAAACTCTAGCAAGAGTCTTAAAAGTTATTGCTCCTCTTCCAAGCAACCAAAATTATAAGCCTTGTAAGATAAATTATGGTATATATAAAAAAAGTCAAGTCTTAAAGCCACTCGTCTGGCATACTTCAAAGTAAAGTCTTTGTCTTTACATCAACACGTGGGTGAATGACGATGCATTTGTTTGCTTTAATATATTTATGATACCCATGCATAATTTTTATGATTCCCTTGTCTAACAGATTTTTTAAATTAACGAACTATCTACCTTTCACAATAGCAATGAAAAAAGATTCTAATCTAAATAAGCTGTGCCATATTACATATTTTGCTTCCAAAAACTGGCAGATTCTCTCACTTTTCACTGTAATCAGCCTTGGCATCGAGCAGAGTGTGGCACATATGATGTACTCGGTATTTCGTTGGGTGAATTTATCCTATTGTACATAAGTTTCTTGAGCTCTTTTATAGTGGCCCATGTCACAGGGGGCTGAATTATTAAGTTAATTTCTATTTTAATTCAGCATTTTGTGGTACTGAAAAGGCAACATGATGTAACAGAAAGAATTGAGGCTTTAGAGCCAGGCAGATGTCAAATGGGAAACCCGGCTTCGTCATGTAGTGAATGTGAAATCTTGGCTAAGTAACTTAACCTCTCTAAATTTCAATGTCATAGCTTCTACTGTGAGGATTACAACCACCTCCCATACGTGTTTGACAGGAGTAAATGAGATAATGCATATAAAGTGCCTCAACTCAACAAGCACAGAATTTCCTTTTTCTACCAAAAAGGTTCCTATACAGCCCCTTCTATTTCTTAAAAATTACTCTCTAGAAAACAAACCTCTCCATGGTTGAAAAAGTAGCATAATACTGTAATTAGACCTCCAAGTTGAGTCCCACTGTAAAAACAAAGTATATGATCATAATTCATACAAAATAGTGTTTTTCATAACATTTAAAATGTCATACATAGTATTACCATATAATAGTAAAAATTTCAGAAGTACCCATCCATGTAGTTATGTTTTAATCTTAAATGTACAAGCATACAAAGTATATATAATCTGAATTTTATAATTTATTATGTTTAAAATATTTTCTAAATAAAGTATATAAGATGTGAACATAAGATAATATTTGACAAACAAGCCAGCAAGCACTTCAGAGTCTATATCGCATTCTTTGAATATTCGGAACGAAGGCAAATAATTCTCTTTTGAAATTGGATTTCGGTGACTAAGAGATGAAGACAAGAGTATAAAAGTTTCATTTAGCAGTAACTTTGAACTGTCTAAACTACTGCAAGTATTCTGTTCTTGTGTCCTAAAGAAACAATGTAGAATACAAAATCAGATCAAGGAAGAACCATTTCTTAAAGCTGCCTTTTCTCCGTATGTTGTCCATCACTTGTATCCACATTTGGAAGAAAATAAATATGGTTGAATGATTTAAAAAAAAAAAAAAAAAAAGCAATGAACTTAAAAAACAAAAGAAGCAGAGGAAAGCTAATGAGAAGTGATTTATTACTACTAATAAATTTTCACTAAAGGAAATTCAAAGAATGCATTTTGAAAAGTAAGAAATTGAGAAGGAATGTGTGAGAAGAACAAATACTGCATATAGAAACTTAGGAACATGTGGATAACTTGAAGCAAGATTTGACAACATAAACCATAAAATAAAAACAAAAAATAATGACTTGACCGATGTGGAGAGGTAATAGGAGCACCAAGCTGTGGTAATAATTATAAGAGGGAGGGGCTATTTTGAGCAAGGTGTTCTTTAACATTTTATCATTCACCAAAAGAATAGAAATGGAATATTAACTTTCCAAGTTAGTACCAGTGGGGGAGGCTATGGTAAGAAATACAAAATACCCCCACAAATTCCTATTTCTTTTCTCATAGGCCATAGTCTCCAATATCCTCACAGTTTTAATGAACTTTTGTAGCCAACATTTGTTATATCAACATATCCTTCTTAAAGACGGAAGCTTAATAATGTATTTGTCTATACAGACACAAACCCTATTTATTGTAAACTCAATAAAATACTTATTGAAAGATTGAATCTAGACTTTTAACTTTAAATGTTGTACAGTTCAACGATAATATTGTAAAGAAAACTGATGATTCAGTTGTATGCTGCTGTAAGAAACAGAAAATCTGACAAAAGTGGCTTAAATGATATGGATGTTTATTATATCATTCAATAAGACAATGAAAGATAAGTGTCTGTTGTCATTGGTTCAGTGGCACAGAGCTGTGAAGGCCCACAAACGTGCTAAGTTTCTGGCCTTTCCCTCAGGGTCTCAAGATGACTGCAGCTGCTCCAGGTATCACATCCAAGTGAAAACAGGAAAAAACAGAGAAGGGGCAGCTGAATCTATCTTTTTGTGGGAAAGGCAACTGCTTTACTGGGTGTAACCAAGGTTGATTTCACCTTATTTTTCACTGAAAAAGCTAATTCCTATGGCTATCCCAGGTTCAAGAGAGGGTGGGAAGCAGGATACAGTTGACCCTTGAACAACATGGGTCTGAACTGCATGGGTTCTCTTACATGTGGATTTTTTCAATAAATACTATAAATGTATTTTATTAATAATATTTTATTTTTTCTAGTTGGCTTTATTATAAGAACACAGCATATTTTATATTATATGTATATATCATACAAAATATGTATTAAGCAACTGTTTATGTTATCGTAAGGCTTCTGGTCACCAGCAGGCTATTAGGAGTCAAGTTTTGAAGGAGTCAAAAGTTGCATGTGGATTCTCAACTATGTGGGGGATCAACGCCTCTAACCCCTACATTGTTCAAGGGTCAACTATATATGACGGTCATAGTTAACTTCAACCTGTCACCTGAGATTGAGCACTGCTACCCAAAACAAAGTGTAATACTGTCGTCAAGAAAGACAAATATAAGTAACATCCATTTTCTTTTACTGCTGTCTTAATTTCACATGTACAGAGACTGAAATTAGAAATAATCAGCTACTAATGCCAACCATAGATCCTCTCTAATAATCTTACATATGACCAAGAGGTATTTTCATTAAAAATTTTGTTAAGGAATCTTAATTAGCTAAAAAAAAAAAAATCCCCACAAGGATAAAAGGAAGGCCTTTATGATATTATTTTAGTGACAGCTCATTTCTGGTTGCATGATACTGAATAAGATTCTGAAATATATAAAGAAAATCTACAAACTTTCCTACTGTTAATCAATTAATCTCACTAAGTATCATCTTTATATAATCAACAAATGTCAGCCAGTCCTTATAACTCCACTGAAAGATCGTTTAATACAGCAGTCTTACCTCAGGAATGAACCATATATGAAGAACAATCCCATCATTATTCCATTTAAAATAAAAATCACACCAACATAAAAGCAAGCAGGGTCTCCCAATCCTTTAAAAAACACAGAGTATTCAGTATTTAATGAATAAATGGCAATACAGCAATTCAACAAAATTATCTCAGTGTTTGTAAGCAAGAGCTCATGAATTTGCTGAAAGCATTTGCTTGTCAGATTGCTATTCTATTAAACAGTTACATCAGGACTTCCCCTTTCATGAGATATTATTAGGTACTTTCACATTTTATACTTTATTGCGGTTACATTTACACTTTCTCGACTTAAGTATTATCATACTGCAATAATTAGTTGGTGCTTCACTTTATATCAGATGCTACTACTGCTCAGTGTCTAGAACTGTCTGTACAGTCACTTCGTAAGTTACAAAAGAAAATCCATTATATTATTTTTATATTTTGCTGGCTCTCAGGTGAGTAAAATGTGGCACCAGAACTCAAAGATCGGTTTTAGTCTATATGAGATAATCTAGTTATTTCATCCACTATTAGGTATAGCCAGCACCTTACTACTTAAATCCCGTGTATAAGACTAAATATATATATTCACATATATATACACATACATATATATATTTGTATAAAGACTATTTATATATTAACACACAGTCTACTAGGTGCTTTACAGCCTTCATCTCACATAATTATCGAAACAAATCTAAGGTTAGGTGGTGCGAAAACACTTTTTTTAATGGTCGAGAAAACAGAGCTGAGAAAATTTAAGTAACTTGCCCCAAATTCTTCAGTTATCGAGTTATCAAAGTCATTGGTGGAGCCAAGAACGGAAGGTCGGCCTTTTTGATTCCTTCTCCTTCTCTGAGCGTTCCTTTCCAGTCTGTCCTAATAACTCCTCGCCCTCTGCACACCCGCCTCAAGGCCGGGCCACCTCAGGCTCTGTCCTGTCCCCTCTCCTTTTCTCAGTCCAAATATTCTTCCAGGAAATTCCACCACTTCCATGGCTCCAGTTAGCGTCTACAGACAGATGACTCCTAATTTTATATTCAGCCCAGAATGTTTTTCTTATTCCTATACGTGCACATGCAGGTGGTCACTTGACATGTCCACTTTGAGCTGTCGCAGGTACTTGAAACTCGTGTAGCCAGTCAAACCTGCTACTTTAAAAATTTTTTTTTAGCATTCAAAGGGCCTCAAGACAGAAACCAGTGTTACAAGACTTGGCTCTCCTCCTCCTCTCTCATCAACCAGTTAGCAAATCTCATTAATTCCGCTTCCAAAATAACGTTCGAACCCATGCATTTCCCAGTTATCTTTCATTCAGTCTCATCTGCTGACAGCGTAACAGTCTCCTGCCTGGCCTCACCGAACCCACTTCTGTCCTTTACTAATATCTTTTCCACAGGAGGGAAAATAATGCCAAAATAATGTTTTAAAACTGCGAATCTGACCCTGCTTACATTTCCAGCACCGTTTCATACCATTTTTTCTTCTCTCTCTGCTCCAGAAGTCTAGCTTTCTCTCAGTTCTCTCTTGCCTCAGAAATTTTGAATTTGTTGGTCCCTGTTCTTGAAATACTCCTTACTCTTAACTTGAGCAAACTTATTTTCTTATTTGTAATATGCGTCAGTTATAACCGCTAACATAGTTCGTATTTGTAAATTCTATGAAGGTAAAGCTCCATGTCTACCTGGTTCACCTTTGGGTCCCGGGTGCCAATGCTAACCTATCACTTAGTGGCAAGTTAATAAATATCATATGCATACATATATAAGGTGATTTTTCCATCTCTCAGAACAGGTTATACCTTCTAAGCTGACTGAGTCACTCCAGTCTCTCATGTTATAAGGCATTTTCTCCTTTCCTATCCTTGGCACAAAAAAAGTCTAATTATGCCTCCAAAATCCTCTAACGATACCATTTTAGATGTTATAAACATCACTTAAAGGAATCAGTAAAAATGTAAGGGAAATATGAAAATACAGATTTAGTATATATTCTGAGAGTTGATTGTTACTGTGAATAAGTCTATAAAAATATATTTATAAAATACACTGAAAAAAATATACTGAGTAGTCATGTTGTGGAAAAAATGAAAAAAAAACAGAGAATAAAATAACTGTGTAAATGTTATGCAAGTAGATATATGCGACTTTGAATAAGAGTATCAAGGGACAGCATAATACCTAAATCTAAGTATTTTAAAAAGTGCTAAAAAGTGCTAGAGTACTAAATTTCAAGCATCGTAAGTAGCAGTGACAATAACAGATCCTGGAAAACTGTTAGATGATTCCAAAAATGGTTCCTTGACAAAGATAACAATATAGAAGGTGTATATTAAGAGTGTGAAGTATTTCTAAATCAATCTATTATTGTATATCTAATTTTAAATATGTTTCCACAACTAAATTTTCACATTAACTATTACAAGTAGATATCTGACTGTTTAATCCACACCCCCAAATTTATATATTCAAGCTACCCCAAAACTTTTTTCTATCTCATTCTGAAATATTTAGGATTGCCCTACACTGAGGCATATTACCCCTCAAACAGAAATGAATACTTGTATTTTAGTAAGAACATAGCCTTCTCAGAAAATTACTTTAAAGGTAAATACACTTTTAAGTGAATCAGTTGTAGAGTGTTTTAAAATATTCAATCACTAGTTTACAATAATTCTTAAAATAAGTTATAACATATTTATGTAAACATTAATGACAACACAGCAGTATTTTAGGGGAAAAAAAAACATGCCTTCACAGCTTTGAACTTCATTTAGAGGTTCTACTCTGGTGACATTCCAGCAGGTCTTAGTTTCGAGCCCAAATAAATTCATTATTCCCACAAGTGTACGATACCAGAAGGCTATAATCACCTACAAAAGATAAAAACAGGAGAGATAGTGGAGGAAAATACATTATCTTCATAATACCAATTTTTTTAAAATCCATTTCATGATGGTTGCCTTTGACATTATGAACTTTTACAAATGTATTTAAGTCATTTCATTTGGGAAACAGTTGTTTGAAAATTATATAAATACACAGACACAGTATCGACTAAGTTGTATATCACTGAGTAATGCACATCGATAAAAATTTATGTTGTGATCATTATCTCTGTAATATACTCTTATAATCAACTCTGTAATATAAATAAGAGTAACTATAAAATCAAGTCCTAAAGTATATGTTAAAACAAAATGATAATAGCAAAATACAAAAATTGACAGAAATATTTCATAACATGTGATCTAGGTCCCTGATTTATTTTCTTCATTGTCTAAAAAATATAAAACCAACTGCATATGGAATAATAGCTCCTGTGCCCACTAAAACTCTAACCAAACAGATTAAATATAACCAATTCTTCCCAATCTGCAATCCACTTTTAAAATTTTAAAGACAAGGGAAAAGAACAATAACAAAAAAATTAGCAACAAAATTCTCATGGCTGAGAGATTAAAAAATATATAATTTTATAGATTTGGGGAAAAAATACAAAGAAAAAAGTTAAAAAATAGAGTACAAAGTAAAAGTAAAAACTACCTAGAGCTAACTACTTGTACTATTTTGGTAATCACCCTTCCAGTCTCTCCTTTAACAGTATCCTAAACATCTATATCCAAAAAGAATAGATTTACTATTTTATAACTTAATTTTATAAAATTGACATTCTGCTAAATTTATCATTTTTACCATTGTGTGTTTATCATACATGTACAAAACATTACCCCATTAAATGTATGTGTTAAATCTAGAATTACACCCCTTTCTGGGTCATAGCTTGATATAGTAGAAAAGTATAGCTTTGAAGTCAGAATTAAATTCAAATTCTCACTCTACAAGTTATGGTTCTTATGGCTTGACGTAATCCTTCACCTTCTGAAACTCAGCATCTTATCTCTAAAATGTTTAAATATCCAGATTTTGATTTAAAATCACTCATCACATCGAAACCCAGAAAGATCTCAAACTGAATGAAAAAAAACCCCAACAGATTCCAACAAGGATAAGACAAGATTATTAGAATTATTGCTCCAATGGGTAATTATGAACATGTTTAGAACAAATGCAAAAAACAAAGTCTTAACAAAGAAACACAGAACATGTAAAGAACAAATAAAAATTTCAGAACTGAAAAAAATACAATAACGAAAATAAAAACTCAGTAGATGGGCTTAACAGAGGAATGAAAGGGATTGAGGAAAATAATCAGTGAACCAGCAAACAGAACAATAGAAAGTATTCAATCTGAGCAATGGGGAGAAAAGAGAGTGGAAAAAAAAATCATAAAAGTTCCCTGGGGACCTACGGAACTGACAAAAGTTCTCACATTTGTGTCCCTGGAGTCCTGAGAGGAGAGGAAAAAGGGGAAGCCAAAGCTAAGCAAACCAAAAATAGAATAAAACCAAAGAAATCCAAACCAAGACTCATCACATTTTTGAAAACTTTTAAACATCATCCTTTTAAACACTTTTGAGAACTAAAAAGGATAAAATATTGAAAGATACGAGAAGAAAAAAATACTCCTTAAAGAAGGAAAACGATTCAATAGACAGTACATTTTTCATCACAAGTCATAGAGGGCCAGAATGAAGTGGCACATTTATCAAATGCTGAAAGAAAAAGCTGTCAACCCAGATTCCTATATCTAGCAAAAGTAGCCTTCACGAATCAAGAAAACTTGATATGAAAGATAAAGAAACACTAAGAAAACGTGTTGCCAAAAGATCTACCCTAAAGGAATGGCTAAAGAAAATTCTCTAAACTGAGAGAGAAATGTATAGCACTAAAATTAATACATTAGAAAAGAGGAAAATATCAATAATCTAAGCCCCTAAGAACCTAGAAAAAGAAGAGCAAAATAAACACAGAACAAGCAAAACAAAGGAAGGAAATAATAAGAAACAGAAATAAGTGACATTAAAAGCATTAAAAACAATAGAAGAGCTCATTCTTTGAAAAGTTCAATAAAACTAACAAACCTACAGAAAGACTGAGAAGGAAAAAAGAGAAGAGACACAAATTACCTGTATCAAGAATGAAATGAAATATAACTACAGAATTTTCATATGTCAAAAAGATCAAGGAATACTATGAATAACTCTACACACTTAAATTTAACAATTTAGATAAAATGGACCTGGAAAAACAAAAACTATCACATTTCACCCAACATAAAACAGATTCAAATAGTAGTACTCTTGTGCTCCCCGCCCCCCCTTGTTATATATGTACCTATTAAGAAAATTGAATTGAAATGTAAAAATTCTTCAAACAGCAATTTCCATAATCTTGCCCAGATATCTGCACTGAAGAATTCTACTAAATATTTAAAGAGTTAAAATCAATTCTACACTATCTCTTCCAGAAAAAAAGAATAGAGAACACTTTCCCATTCGTTATCTGAAGCTAATATTACCCTGATACTAAAACCAAAAAAGAAAGTACCAAAAAATTAAATCACAGGCTAATATCGCTTATGAAAACATATAGAAAAAGCCAAAATATCAGCAGATACTTCAGCAATATGTAAAACTAATTATATGCCATGACCAAGTGGGGTTTATTCCAAGAATATAAAGCTGTTTCAGGAAGAAAAATGAATCAATGTAACCCATTGTATTAACAAGATAAAAAGAAAAATCTTGTAATCATATCAATTGGTGCAAAAAAAGCATTTGAAACAATTTAATACCTATTTTGATAAGAACTTTCAGAAAAAAAAAATAGGAATAAGAGAACCTCTTCGACTTTATAAAGGTCATGAGTAAAAGACTTAGAGGTAACAATATACTTTAATGGTTAAAGAATGAATGCATTCTCCCTAAGACTGGCATGGATATCCACATTCCCCAGTCTTAAACAGTGTTGAAAGTTCTAGCTTGTGCAATAAAGTAAGGGAAATAAAAACATATAGATTAAAAAAATAAAACTGTCCCCTTTTTCATATGACTATGTATGTAGAAAATTCCAACAAATTTACAAAACAAAACAAAACCCTCCTAGAACTAATAAGTGAGTTCAGTAAGGTTGCAGAATAAAAGCGAAACACACACAAAAAATCAATTGTATTTCTATATACCAGTAATGAGCATGTATTCATGAATATTGAAAATATAATCACTTTTATCGTTTCTCAAAAATCATGAAATACTTAAGTGTATATCTAATAAATCATGTACAGCACTTGTATACTGAAAACTACACAACACTAATGAAAGGAAGCATAGAAGAACTAGATAAATGGGAGACTTACCATGTTCATAAATTGGAAGACTCGGTAGTAAAGAAGTCAATTCTCTTCAAATTTAACTACATGTTCAATGCAATTCTTATCAAAATCTCAATGAGATTTTATAGTTATGGAAAAGAACATTGTTAAATATATATTAAAAGGCAAAGTAACTCACTAAATCAATTCTGAGAAAGAATGAAGTGGAAGGGATCATTCTACCTAATCCAAGACTTATTGTATAGTTACACTAATGAAGAGTATATGGTATTGGCAGAGGGACAGACATGTGAATTAATGGAGGGGAGCAGAGAACCCAGAAATAGACCCACTGAAATATGCCAAACTTGTTTTCACAAAGGAAAACAATTGGACACCCATAGGTTAAAAAAAAAAAAAAGAACCTAGACCTAAGTCTCATGTCTCACATTACATGAAAAAATTAACTTGAAATGACATGGATTACAGATTTATATGTAGAACAGAGAACTCTTAGGGGAAAAACAGAAAATCTTTAGCATCTAGGGCTAGGAAAATAATTCGTAAACTTGACACCAAAAGCACAATTCATAAGGAGAAAAAATGATAATCAAAAATTTTAAATTATAATGAAAACCAAACATGTCTAGATTTACGGAATACAGGTATAGCAGTGCTTAGAGGAGAATTAGGGGATTAAATGCTTCTTTGAGAAAGAAAAAAGGTTTTATACCAAGGAGGTAATCATCCACCTTGAAAAACTAGTAAGAAAAGATAAAAATAAATCCAAAGTATGTAGAAGGAAGAAAATAATAAAGATGAGAGAAGAAATCAATGTTATAGAAAACAAAAAAATAATAAAGATAAATGAAACCAAAAGCTAGTGTTTTTTGTAAGTATCAATAAAGGGAATAAAACTCTATCTACATTAATAAAGAAAAATAAATATACAAATTACCAAAGTCACAAATGAAAGAAAAACATCTTTACAGACAGTAAAAGAATATTAGAACATGATGAACAATTTTATGTCAATTTAACTTTTATATAACATTCTTTGAAAGAGACAATTATAAAAACTGACAAAAAAGAAACAGAAAAATCTGAATATCCCTATCTCTAATAAAGAGATGGAATTTATAAATAAAATCCTTCCCATGAAAAAAACTTGAGGCAGACCCTGGTGGTTTCATTAGTGAAATATTGCAAACATTTAAAAAATAAATAAGAATGTCACGGATTCAAGGTCAACACAGAAAAATTAACAATATTTCTATATGTTAACAATAAACAATCAGAAATGAAGTACATTTTAAATATTATTTATAGTAGCTCCCACAAAACCAAAAATAATTAGGTATACATTTTATAAAATATATGCAGTATCTTTACAATTGTCTATATCCAATAAAATCTATCTTAAAAACTACCAGAATAAGTGAGTTTAGTGTTGTTACAGGATAGGTCAATAAACATAAAAACTATTGTATTTCTGTATATTAGGAACACAGTCAGAAATTGAAATTTTAAAACAATATCATTTACCATAGCATCAAAAAATTAAGCGCACATGGATAAATCTGACAAAAGGTATACAAAATCTGTATGCCTCAAACTATATAATATTATTGAAATTTAACAAGATCCAGGTAAATGGAAAAATAAACTGTGTTCATGGATTGAAAGACTCAATATTATTAAGATGATAACCTCCTCGAATAGATTAAAAAATCTATAGATTGAACACAATCCAAATCAAATGTTGGCAGCTGAAATTGAAAAGCTGATCTAAAATTCACATAGAAGGACAAAGGGTCTAGATTAGCCAAAATAACATTTAAAAAGAACAAAGTTGGAGGAATTTCACTACTTGACTTTAAGATGAATTATATAGCTCCAGTAATTAAGACAGTGTGACACTGGTGTCAAGATGGATAAATAGATCAATGGAACAGAATAGAGTCCAGGAACAGACTTACACATAGAAGGTCAATTAATTTTCAAAAAGAGTTTGAAGGCAATTTAGCTGAGAAAAGATATCTTTTTAATAGTGCTGGAAAAATTGGATATCCATCAATGAAAATAATAAACTTTGATCCACACTTTATACAAAATCTAACACTTAATCCTAAACTACACACTTAATCCAACATGGATCACACACCTAAGTGTGACACTTGAAACTATACAATGTGTAGAAGAAAACACAGAAGAAAATCTTCATGACCTTGGGTTAGACAAAAATGTCTTAGTTATAATACCAAAAGCATGATCAATAAAAGAAAAAATTGATAAACTGTACTTCCTCAAAATTAAAATTTTCTCCTCTTTAAAAGATACTGTTCAGAGAATGAATAGAAAAACTACATACTGTAAAGCATATATGTGCTAAAGGACCTGTACCCACAGTATGTCCACTTGTATCTGCAATATATAAGGAACACTCAAAACTCAGTCATAATAAGGAAAAGAACCAAATTTTTAAAATTTCCATTTAAAAATGGGCAAAAATTTGAGCAGACCTTTCACTAAAGATACATAAATGGCACATGAGAACCCAAAAAGATGCTCAACATCATTAGTTGTCAAGGAAATAAAATTAAAACCACAATGAGATGCCATTACCCAACTATTAAAATGTCCGACATTAAAAAGGCTGATCACAGCGGGTGTAGCTGACCACGCGGAGCAACTGAAACCTCTCACGCACTACTGTACGGAATGTGAATAGCACCACCACTTTGGCAATATGCTTTATACAGGAACGTTCATGGCGGCTTTATTAATAATAGCCCAAAACTGGAAAAACCTGAACGTCTGTCAAAAGGCAAGTGGATAAACAAAATGTGATACATCAATACAATGGAATAATAGTAAGCAATGAAAACAAACTATTGATACATTACAATAATATGGATTAATCTCAAAGTAACTCTACTGAATAAAAGAAGGTATACAAAAAAGTGTTTTATAATTCTAGTTATATGAAATTCTGAAAAAGTGCAAAGTAAACTATAGTGACAGAAAGCATACTGGTGGTTTACTGGGGGTGGGGTAGGGTGAGGTAAAGAGGTACAGGAAAGAGGGATCACTAAGGAACATGAGGAAACTCTTGGGGTGATGGGGTGGTGGCTGTGCTCACTGTCTTGATTGTGGTGGTGTGCATGGGTGGATACATATGCCTAAGTCATTGAATTTTATACTTCATATATGTCCAGTTACGGTATGTCAATTCTACATTAATAAATTTATTTAAAAAATTTTTAAGTATATATAATAGAAAATATGAAGTCAAACTGTTTTTAAATAAATTTATTTAAAAATTTTTTAAGTATATATAATAGAAAATATGAAGTAAAACTGTTTTTATTCACAGACAACTTCATCATGTTCACAGAAAATCCAAAGGAATCTACAAAAAAGCTCCTAGAATAATTCGCTTCAGCAAGATGCAGGTTCTAGGTTAATATTCAAAACCAGCTGCAATTTCTATACAAAAGCAACAAAAAATGAGAAAATTAAATTTAAAAATAATACCATTTATAAGAGCAAAAAAAGAAAGTGCTTATAAAAGACTACATGCTGAAAAATACAAAATATTGCAGAGACAAATTAGAAAAGATTAAAAAGTGGAGATCTATACCATTAACATGGATTGGAAAATTCAATATTAAGATGTCAATTCCTCCCAGTAAATGTATAAATCCAATGCAACTTCAACCAAAACCTCAACAAGATTTATGGAGAATTTGATAAACCAACTTTAACATTTATACAGAAATATAATTTTGAAAAGGAAAAAGAAAGTTGTATAGTTACCTTATTTTAAGATTTACTATAAAGCTACAGTCATCAAAGCAGTGTGGCATTGGCATGAACATAGATATACAGATCAACAGAATAGCAGAGAATCTAGAAACAGACCCATATATAAAACAAACAATTTTCAATATACGTGCAAAGACAATTCAATGGAGAAATGATAGTTACCACAAAGAAGCACATGCGAATTTTTTGGCATTATTTTCAATGTTTTATAACTCAATTGTGGTGGTGGTTATACAGTTTTATGCATCTGTCAAATGTATAACTCAAAGAACTGTATACTCAAAATAGTATGTTTTATTGCATATAAGTTGCACCTCAACAAAGCTGATTCAGAGAAAGTAGCCAGAAAGAGAAAAGATATGCTCAGCGTGTATGACTAAGGATTAAATTTAAATATATTAAAATATATAAAATATATAAACTATGCCACCAAATCGATAAGAAAACAACTATTAAATAGGTGACAAATATTTATGCAGGTTATTTAGAAAAGAACAAATATCTATTAAATGTGAAAATATTCTTAACTTCAAAAATAATAAGGGAAGGACAAATTAAAACAAATAGCATATCACAGCCATTAGAAGAGCAAATATCAGAAATTTTGACAATTTGCAGTCTAATAAGGATATGAGAGAAAGTGAATTCTCTTACACAGCAGGGTGAATTGCTACATTTGCTTCAGAGAGCAGTTTAGCAATATCTGATCAAGTTGGAAAAACATACATTCTACAACATCGATTCAACTTCTAGAGAAAAATCTTGCATATATACAGTTAGAAAATACGTACAAGAATATACATTTTTAGAGCTGTTTATAATTTAAAAACTGTAAACAACTTCATACACAAAAATAGCCAAATGTAGAAATTATTTTAGAAATTTCACAAAATAAGGGAGAGAAAGGGGTGAAGGGTTAATAGTTGATAGACTGTCACAGGGATGGGGAGCACGGCACAGGGAACGCAGGTGGCAGTAATGTAGTAGCTATGTGTAGAGCCAGAGGAGAGAAAGAGTTATTAGGGGGCTCGTTTCATAAATTATATAAATGCCTAACCAATGTGCTGTATATTTGAAACAAATAATAAAAAAAAATTTTAAAAATACATGAACAAAATAAAGAAAAGAATACATATACATACAAAGAATTCAAAAATCCAGTGTTTAGGGAAAAGCTGTAGAATGATATATTCAGTATTAGAGCATTTATAAAAACACATAAAACAATCCTTGGAGACAAGGACTGATAGATACACATCAAATTAATGACAGTATTTGTGGCGACGGGAAAGGAGCAAAGGTGACTTAAAGAACCATATTTACATCCTTCACTTATTTTAAATATCTGAAGCAACAATGTCAGAAGAGTAGCATTTTATTTATTCTAAGTAGTTGATCACACGTATTTACATATTTGCACACTATTCTTTAAATTTCTGCGCTACATACATTTCAAAATCAAAATAACTTTCAAAAGCTATAAAATATGAAGGATTAAAGAAACAACTTTTAACAAATCTGCTGGATTCTGAGATAACTCAAAAGTCGTGCCTACCACGATGTCAAATTAGCATTTATCTTAAGAGTTCGTGAATTGAATTTATTAATCTTTTTTTTCCAATTTCTAGAATTTGCAGACTACCATAAAATCCGTACTGTTTTAGACCAAGCAATAGAAGATATTCACAGATTTCTGGCTATATAACTAAATAAATCTCACTTTATTAAAGCAACTCCAAGGTCACTGTCCTGTTCATCACTTTCACTGTCCCTTCATGTGACTGGTCTGCCCAACCACATGGTATTCGAAGTTCATGGGCTGTCCTCATTTAGAACCCTTCTCGGCTCTTCCCATTTGCTCTGTTTATTACACTGGTCACTGCTTTTACACTGAGCTTCTTTGAGTTCAAGTGAGCACAGTTTCTGAGGTCTTTGAGTTTAGGAAAGGAAGTTTGATACTGTGTTCATCTATACGGATACAGACAATCAATAATCCTTAGAAGTCCCTTCCTTTTAATAACATCATTGTGTTTACTTACTACTTTCTTTCTGATTAAAAAAAAAATCACTGTACGAACATTTATCCCAAATTTTACTTACCTCTGGATAAAGATGGAAGCGTTTCACTGCGTTTATCACACGGGGGTATTCGGTGAGCCTGTCGTTCATAACCATCCACAGCCCTTCCAAAAACGAAGGTGCTTCAATGATGGTCTTGAAGTAGGAATAATAAAGTCCCTTTAAAAAGGCACAAATTGTCAATGTAAGTAAAATTTGAAAGTATTAATTTTGATCACTCCTTTTAAAATAATTTCTTCTGGGAAAAAGAAAAAAAAAAAGAAAAGAAAAGAATAACGATTTTCTGATTTCCCCTGGCAACCACCGCATTCTTGGACTCAAAAGGCATACGTTTCAGGTTAGCCCTGTACTAGTCTTTCCCATTTTCTGATAGTTTGAAAAGGAGTTAGAGGGATAGTTAAACGTTTTAAGGAGCTTTTCTAACCACACCTTAAAATATGTATGCAATACATTTTTAATTCTACCAAGCCTAATTTTCCCCTCAGTCTAGGTACCTAGAGGTTGAGATCTGATGGATTCTGGCATAAACAGAGATGCCTTTATGTCTCTGTACAACTTTGTATATAGAAAATTACTTCTTTTTTTCCAGCTCTCTAAGAAGTAACCTAACATTCACAAGATGGAACTTCATGCTTTCAACTTACTTCCTTGCTCCCTCTAACAGCTCTGCCCAAAGTGAATGCTGACCAAATGACAAATGACCATTGCTCACGACAGCAATGCTGTGTCCCGAAACGGGGATTAGCTTAGTGTATTATTCCAGCATATGAAATAATGGCTTTATTAGGCTAGTAAAAGTTACGTTCAGTTAAAGTTCAAAGATTAACGAAAGCATGTTGTTTCATATTACTTCCCTCATCGACTTCCTGCTTTCCTCCCTAAAATCAAAAAGCAAAGAAAGGGCTACACCGTTCGTAATACGCTCTCCCTAGAAAACATTAAAAATAATCTTCAACTCTACGCTCATTCCTGCCTCCTCCAACTGCTTTATCTTTGAGAACTTAAGCAACAGTAGTGACTACAAAGCTGAGCTGTCACTTAGCTGATGTCAGAAAGAGCATTTCCTCACATTTTGGATTGGTAAAATACAAGTTCATGTAAGGATTTTCCCTTTCTGCTTAGGAGGGCAACAGAGCATATAACAATGACAGGATATCTAATATGCATAAGTCGATATTTAGAGAAATAGAAAATGTCTACATAAGTTTTTACTAATAGCAGCTATGGTTTTTGCGCCAGGATCTGTGCTATGTGCTTCGTTCAGTATCTCCCTTTATTTTCAATAAAGCCCTGAAAAGAGGATTAGCTTAGTGTATTATTACAGCATATGAAATAATGAAATAATGGCTTTAGTAGGCTACTAAAAGTCTGGCATTACTTCCAGTTAACAGATGGGATTACTGAGAATCAGAGGGGTTACGTGACTATTATCAGTCAGATAACTGACTCAGTCCAGTGATCGGTCATCAAAGTCCAGACTGCCCCACAGCTTCACTCTTTAATATTATTTTATATCCTCTCTTTGCAAATAATAACTATAAAATATTAAAAGTTCAAATGCCGCATGAATGCTCACATATCCAATTCTTCAAAGTTTTAAGGGAACTGTCAGGGTGAGATTTAAAAAATAGTGGCTAAAGTATCTAAAATAGGCAAATTTATAGACAGAAAGGCTTCAGGGAGGGGAGAGGGACTAGTTAGTATTTAGTGGGTGCTGTTTCTATTTGGGATAACCAAGTTCTGGAGGTGGAGGGTGCTAACGGTGGCACAACAATGTGAGTGCATTTAATGCGACAGATTGTACACTTAAAAATAGTTGAAATGGTAAAACCTGCCATTTAAAATTTTTTTAAGTGTAATTTCTAAATTTTAATTTAGCCACAATTAAAAACAAAACAAAAAAGCAGTGGCTACAGAGTCATGAGAGCCACTTTCAGTTCTTCGCTTGGCCCCAAACTAGTGGGTCTGGAGGATGGTCCTGGCCTGTCTTCATTATAAAATTCTGCAGTTCTGGCATTTGTTATCCCATTTAATCTTCACTATTTATGTGAAGTATGTATGGCAGATGGCATTATCTCCACTTTATAAATTAGGTAGCAAAATAACAGGTAAATGATTAAAGAAATTATATCAAAAGTTGCCTCTTAAAAGAGATTATCCTGAAGTCAAGAATGGTAAAAAAAATAATAATAAAATAGAACAAAAATAAACAAACCAAAAAACAGTTGAAAGAGGCAGGTAAGATATAGGGTCTCCTACTCTAACCTAAGAGAAAGCAATTTCTGATCACATTTGATACCCTATATCATCTCTTAAATGTTATCTTTGTTCTCCTCTTTCTCGGCTATTATAATTGATCTTTATTATATTAAAAAGTCTGCATTAGAAAAGGAGGAGAGATAATGAGATAAGTAAAAGAAAAGAATCCTAAAACACTTTCTATTGAGTTATATATAAGCCTAGGTTATAACTTGAGAAACG
Source organism: Pteropus alecto (assembly GCF_000325575.1). NCBI lineage: Eukaryota > Metazoa > Chordata > Mammalia > Chiroptera > Pteropodidae > Pteropus > Pteropus alecto. Next base: position 24,867,262 of record NW_006436282.1, read on the forward strand.
GTGTAACTCACCAATAATTCATTTCACTTTCTAAGAATGTCCACCATATAGTCTTACTATTATTAAACTACGGATTAATTCATTAGAAAAAAGAACCTAACCATTTCAGTGCGAAAAGTCATCTCCCGCTCCAAAGATGAGAGGTGAGAAAAATGACGATCATTTTCAAACAGTGTTACTAAATGTATCCTAGAAAGAACAAAAAACAAAAAAATGAAACATCATTATAAGAACACGTTTCAAAATTAGTACCAAAATAGTTACAAAGTACAAAAATCATAAAGTGGAAAAAGAACAAATTTTTGTAATGAATGTTAACTTTATAGTTTGCTTACTAATTTATATAGTAAGTTATATAATCCAGTGTTGCACGAGGCTGAAAGTCCACAATCCAGGCCTCTAAATCAGAGCAGAGGTAGGTTTTGGTTTATTAAGTTTCACAAGTGACTCTAATGTACCAAGTTTGGGAAATGCTCCTTGAAAGGCCTTTGGAATATAATTTTAAATAGAACTACTCTACATTAAAGCAATTTTTAAATAAGTATAACTCCAAATAAAGGATCAGCTTTCAAGGGTCAAAGAACACAGGACTGTACTTAAAGATATTTTGTTAGTGTAGTTCAAGAAAACAGTTGTAGGTAATGAATATAGGAGCATATGTGATAAGCAAAATTGGTTATAGTGAGCAAGGATGCTTTCCTTCATTTACATGGCAAATGCTTTCCAATTAAGTAGAAAATAAAGCAAAATTCCATCTATCAACCTGGTCCTCTACTCACCTTCATTTACATACATATAGGGCGTATGAAAGGGTTCCAATAGCTGTAAAAAATATTTCTTACCATTACAACCTTGGTTCTATCATCAAAATCTCCCTGAAGACTAAATGGCCAGAACAGCACTAACCCAACGGGAGGCGGGGCAGATTCCATTCTTCCCAAGAACAGAAATCCCTGAGCTCAGGTAAAAATGATTTTACATACAATGTTTTACAAATAGACCACTTGTATAAAGCATGGTGCGTGTGCTCATTCAATTCCGTATTACTGTTGCACAGTCTTTATCCTCATTTCTACCTGATTTCCAATGGACAGGTGTTACTAAAACTTTATCTCTCAGCTTATGTCACTAAGAAACCACCATTACTGTAAAATAAGCGAGAGTTTTTTTAGATAAAATAAGCATGCAAAGAACACAAGAAAAGCAAGATATTTAAGACACACAGTAGTGAATCCTTTGGTAAAGCAAAACATTCTAACAGATAAGTTACTACTCCTCTAACGCACCTATTTTGTAAATGCTGCTTCACGTGAAGTTTTTAAAAAAGTAATCTATCTGTGTAAACTGTGTAAACAGATGAGCACACAGATGTTCCGTACACATAGCAAGCAGCTATGGTTTTATTATATGCAAACAGTGACAGCAATTTTTAATTCAAACGTTTTTTATTTATTTCAAACTGAAACTAATCTTACCAGTGCAAAAGTCCCAAAAAGGCAGCTGGAAAAGAAAAAAGAAAAAAGTCATTAAAAGCTATATTATTATAATAATTACACTATACCTTTACTATACTATTTCAAAAAAGCATTCCCTTATATGTCTAGAAAGCAGGCACGAGAAGGGTGGCTAGCCAATTCTGTCTGTACAAGCATAGGAAAAATCCCAAAAGGACATAAATTACAACTCATGCTTACCTCTGCAGGGGGTTTTTGAGGAGCAAAGGAAGAAACTTGGAAGACTTTATGTCTCCAAGTTTGCAAATTTATGTAATTTGCAAAAGAGTGATGAAACTGATGATTTTGATCTTTTTGGTGATTCTTCAGAGATTATTCTCTAGTATGATCTGTTATTCTCTAATTCTTTGTACAAAATATTAAAAATAAGCCCATATATACACTACGATCAGCTCAATCCTTTCAGAAGTGACTCCAGCCAAGAGAAGTCCCTCTAGGCCACTTTCCCTTCTGCTCATCAGAATATGGTTTAAAGCAGGAAATCTCTTCATCAGCAGGACACCCAAAGCCCTGTGGGCAGTTCAAACCTTATGGAGCCTTGAGGGCCGCAGACTAGTGGCCTGGGAGCCTCCTCTGCAGTCCCCACGTCAGCGTCTTAGGAATGTGGCTTTCTCAGGGATCTGCGGACAGGCCAAACGGTGACACTGCTGTGGGGATGGGCTTTCTGAGGAGCTACAAACACTGTCTGTCCCTTGGGGTGGCTGGCACTCTGCTTATTTTCAAGGATATAGCAGAGCTGGGGAGAGGAGATGGGAGGAGGCCAAGTTAAAACTCCACAAACCTCACTGTTCTTACAGTGTGAGTAGTTTTTTGTTTTTTTTTTTAATTTTGAACGCATTTTCTTTAGAGTGTTGTAAACTTCTGGTTAATTTCCAAAGACTTGAAAAAGTTGATTCTGATAATCAAGTATCTTTGTTACTGTCACAGAGGAGCGAACTCACTTAGCTATTCCGAATGTCCTGCCCCCACCTGAAGATTTTATAATGGTGTTTCTTACTGTTTTTCCAAATACACTTAGCAAGTCATTTTACACACCACCACCGTTAACCTCTTAAAAATTCTAAAATGTATTCAACTTGGCTAACCAAATAAGTGCAAATTATGCAATCAATTAATAATAATAAAATATTGCAATATCGAAGACTCCCAGCTGTACTTTTCTAGCTCTTTTTTCATGTTCCTAACCATCTTGGGTTCATTTCTACTGCTCTCTGCTCTTTAATACTTACCAGAAGATTTACCATGTTATATCATGATCAGCAAACTACAGCCCACTGTCTGGTTTTGTACTGTCCACTGGCTAAAAGGGTTGTTATATTCTTAAAGGTTATAAAAATAAGGAAGAATAGGCTATAGAGACTGCATGTGGCCTGTGAAGCTCAAAATATTTATTACCTTGCTCTTTACAGAAAAAGTACACTATCACTATGTATGTTAACTCTTTACAATGTACAATATACTCTGAACTACTTTGAAATTAAACCTATACCATCCCTTTCAACTTGAAACAGATGCCCTTCTGATAAGACTTTATTAACATATACAGAGACTGTCCTATTCAACCATATTTGCATGCTCTTTCTCACTCTCCATGCAATTATATATATTGGCAAAAACTTTCGTAAGTGATATTTAAGGAAAAGGAAGAGGTCAAATATCCTACTAAATCCACCTAGCTTTCCAAAAACCCTCAAAATGTTCCTCTGTCTCTCACTCCCTCCCCTCACCCCACATGACACACCTGATAAATGCTAAGGTGTAATAATAATGCCAATATCCTACATGTACATCTTGCTTATCACAGCCCCTTCCAAGGTCGTGACAAAAAGCATGTCTCCTGGACCCCTGGATCCCGCCTATCAACCCCACCTTAGAAAGAGATCCAGCCTTATACTTTACTGAAACCAAGACCACTCGACACAAGCACTGCAAACTTCTCTTACGTCCCTGTCGATGTTCTGCACAGTCATTCTTGCTTTCTTCTATTCCCTACCATCTCACGAGAGGAACTCTCTCTCTTCCTTGCCACAGTCAGCTTCTCAGATCTGTGCTTTTAATTCCGCCCTTCCACATTTTCGAAGGCTTTGCTCCATCGACTGTTCCCCCTCTTGGAACCTCCATCTTACCCTCTCCTACTAGTCTTTCCTTTCCGCCTTCACTTCCCCTAGACTCTAAAACCCTTCCCTTGACCTAGCAGCTCTTCAAACTCCGAAATAGTCTCCCCGCCCCCACCCACTCGCCGACAAGATTCTTAGCCAACTTCCTTCTTCTAAGTTCCTATAACTCTTTTAGAAGACCGACGACCAACATACCTTTCCGTTCTCCATATCAATGACCTCTTTCGATGTTTATGCTTTTCAACCTCTGTGCAGCTTTTGACCAGACTCTCGAATTTCTTCCTCTGTTATCTTCCTTCACACCAATTCTCCCAGGTCTATTTTTCTGGCAACTTTTTTTTTTTAATGCTTATCTGGCTTTTCCTGTTCCTCTCTTTAAACTAAAAGGTTTTCCCAGGTGCCTTTACTTTGCCCCATGTTCTCTCCTGGCAGTCTTTCTCAATGTTAAAGTTTCGATTCACTTGTACATGGATAATTCCCACATCTGTAAATACTCATTCCTGAACTTTCTCTTTCTCTCACATTCCCCACTCTCTGCTTCTGCCTCACCACCAACCCCAGGCCCCTCGACGTGCTCTCGTCAACGCTCACTTCCCACCTCCGTCCTCTCTTCTCCATTCCCACTGTGCCATTGTTACTATGGCAGTGACTGCGCGGATTCTAGTGTTCAACGCTTTTTTCTGCTTCTTTGCTCAGTCCATCTGCAGTCCGTTTTCGGACACTGCTGTCAAGGTCATCTCTTTACGATGGCAGTGACTGCGCGGATTCTAGTGTTCAACGATTTTTCCTGCTTCTTTGCTCAGTCCGTTTTCGGACACTGCTGTCAAGGTCATCTCTCTGAAGCCCACTTCCAATCGTGTCACTCTATTTAAAAATCATTCAGTGCCAACCTTGTGAATGCACTAAACGCCACAGAATTGTTCACTTTAAAGTGGTTAACTTTGTCATGCGCATTTCGCCTCATTAAAAAAACCTTTTTATTTCCCCTTAAAGAAAAGAATCAGTCAGTGTCTTCCTGTAGAATGAAGTTCAAATGCCTTAAACCTAGTCTTGAATTAGACTCCATGGCTGGTCCCAGTCAACCTTTTGAACTTACTTCCTACTTCCTCTTTTTGTACACTTTTATGCCCTTCCTTTCGGCCTTCCTTCACTGTCATATTTTCTTCCTTCCATGACTTTGTTGTCCTATCAGCCTCTAATACTTGTTGTCTGCTTCGCACATTCAAATATTAGCCTTTTTGTCACAATTTGAATCCCACTTTTTTCCCTAAAAGTCTTCCCTGATCTCATTTCCCACTTCTCACAGCATGTAGTATAGGCTGTCATTACATAATCCCACATTCACCAGTGTGCCAGGCGTGGGTGCACCAGGCTTCCTGTTTGGGGTGGCAAAACAGCCTGGCATCCGAGACCATGTCCATCCTGGATGTAGGGTGTATCTGCTGCCATAAGTAGCCATCTGATACCATCTAACTATGAACCGCCATCTATTACTCCTCAAGTATTTTCAACAACCCAAATGTGGAGACTCGTCACATCGGCAGTCAACTTCCACAACAGCAGTCAACTTACAGTGTGAAAGAAATCACAACTTATATTAGGAGACATTTATCTATGTTTCGATTTATATCAGTAGTCAGCCTGACCAAGGACTAGGCTCAAGATTGATTTTGCTGAAACAGCGATAACATTCAAGTTCTCTTAAGCTACAGAAAATGAGGCATGTAGGTAAAGAAGAATCTTTCCAGTATTTAAATAAGAAAATTCCCCCAATTTAGGCAATGAAGTTCCAGTGAAAGTAAATGGATATTAACATGGGACAATATGCTAATTTGGCCCTACAACTACTACTATTAAAGATTCGCGACTAATTTTAAAAATCCACGCTTTTGTTTTATTTAAGGCACAGAGGAACAATGTCTGCCCCTCGAGAGCTAAATAAATGGATGCCCTGATTAAGATAACATTTTGTCGGTGATACAGAGGTAATCATTAGGGTCAAAAAACCTGGAAAATATTTAAAACAGAACCAAGTGGGCTAAGGATTCTTTTCAGCGATTTTCCAGAGCTTGGCCCTTGTCATTATTGCTGCTAGGCTTGCTTGTTAAACTGATCTTTAGGATGCACCAAAACCACTTCAAACCCTAGGCTCTGGGCCTGCCCATGCTGGCGGGAGGGCACCCGGTCGGAAGCCTGGGGACGCCTGCCGAGGGCTCTCCTTGCCCGGTTCTGCTCACCTATGCAGATGGTCAGCCTGCCCGAGAACTGGCGTCTCCGTAACAGGTGCACCCTGTCGCGGAGCTGCTCCAGGAAACAGTTGAGGAATTGGAAGCGGCTAAGATAAAGGGCCTTTGCGACCACTTCCACTTGCAAGCAATTCTGTGCCTTCAGGTTTCGGATCCTCCGCGGCGAGTAGGCCCGGGCGCCCCCGGGCAGGTTCCCGCCGCCTACCGGCAAAGGCAGCTCCGGCTTTTCCACTTTCTCCTGCGGCTCCTCCTCCATCTCCGGCTCCCCGGCGCCGGTGGCCCGCCGCCGCCGCCGCCTGGACTGCATGACGCGGGAAGAGTGCAACGGCTCTGAAGCCCCTTCTTTGAGCTTACTTCTCGTTGGCCCGACCATTTTCTCATAGTCCCTGTTCGGATGGAGCTGGCTCTCTCTCCGGCGCGGGCCCAGCGGAGTAGGGCGAGGTCCGCAGGGGCTCGCAGCCTCAACGACTCGTCCCCGCCGCCGTTGCGGGCCCCCTGGTCGTCAAGGCGACCGCGAAACCTGGAGGAGGGGCGTGAGGCGCGAGCTTCACGTGCACGGCTCCTGCGCGCATGCCAGCCTCCCGCGCGCATCCATCATCCCGCGCGCGTCCATCGTCCCACGCGCAGCCCGTGCGCGCATCCATCATCCCGCGCGCAGCCCGTGCGCGCATCCTACCACGTGCGCAGCCCCTGCACGCACCCATCCTCCCGCGCGCACCCATCCTCCCGCGCGCACCCTTCCACGGGCTCCGCCCCGCGCGCGGTTTGGAGTCACGGACCCGCTGGCAGCCAAGTCTGAAGAACTCTCTGAGATTTCATTCCTTTCTTCGAGTTCAGGCTTGGCTTTGTTACTTTTACAAAAGGTTGCCTGTCTTTTGTAAGGCGGAGATCTTCTTTGAAAGAACTAACCAACAAGGAGAGCGGGAGAAGAAAGTGAGCGCCTGTGGTGCGCATGGGACTTCAGAGACCTGTCCCCTCGCTTCCTACGAGCACGCTGCACTGGGCAGCAGTGTCCGTCCGTCTGTCCTCTACGTTGAGGGAATGGCCCGGGGCCACAGGCAACACGTGGCAGAGCTGGAGTGAGCCCTGTGAGTCCACCCAGAGCCTCAGGTTGACGATACGCGTTCGGTGATGCCGCGTTGTCCCCTGCGAGGACAGTTTACTAATCCATTCTTGAAGTAAAACTGTGTGTCCCGCCGGGGTTGCTCAGAATTCCTCAGCCCTAGAAGCGTTGTGTTCAGAGCGCTCACCTTCCTAAACCAGGCACCACCCAGGACCGAAGAGGGAGCTCTCAGCACCGCAGTCACTACACACTGGATGCCACGGCGGCTGGCAAAGATGGACGGGGTCGTTGACGTTTTCCGTGTCCGCTGTCACAAGCCATCCCCCTAGAGCCGACACCACTTCACCTGCCATCTTTTATGATCGTTGGGATTGACTTTCCTAATGCCCTACTCCTCAGTCTGATCTATGGCTCATCTTGGCCAGGTTAATTTCCTGATGCAACAGCTCTCAAAAATGTTCATGACTCCCCTTAGCCCACAAATAAAATGTAAACTCCTTGGCTTGCTCATCAGTACTTTCAATTATCTGCCCCAATCTGTCTTCTCATTCCGAGTGAGGTCTGCAGTATGCGATGCCATCAACCATCCTTTACTCTTACCCAAAAGCCATTCTGTAGCTTTTTCATCCATTTCTCCCTGCCCATCTAAATTCTGTCAGCTCCCAAGGCCGGGCTCATTTCTCCAGTCCACATGAATTCCCCCTGCTCTGAAGGTCAAAAGCAATTACTGACAGAACTATTCATCTTGTCACTTATTTAAATTCAATAAGTGCTGTTATTAATTTGCTGTGTTGTAAGGTTTTTTTTAGGGAGCATTTCTACATTTCTATCGTGTTTGGTGCTTAACGTGTTTTCTCATTTATATAATATGGTAACCGTACGAGTAAGGAAACCGAGGATCCAAGATGCAGTAATTTGCCCAAATTTTAACGGTTAATAAATTATTGCCCAATACTGAGTTTAAACTACAAGGTATGTATGAGTGATTGATAAAAATATGTTATTGAATATGTAAACTCAAAATAAAATACCTTATTTTTTATATTATTTTAATATCGTTTTTGGAATAATAAGTGGAGTGCTATGATTATATTTCCCTTTTTATTAGAATTATATAAATTCTCAAAATGAATTGGGTGGATTGGCACCTTCCTGTCTATATTAATTAGAGCATCTATTTTAGGAGCCTTTTTTTCTCCCCTTTAATCTTTCAATTTCCTTCGTTATTTTTGGTCTATTTACATTGTCTACTTCTGCGACCAATTTGGAAAATTGAAATTTTCCCACAGACATTTCAAGTCAGCTGAATTATACACCCTCTTTCACTTGAAATAATTATGGCCGTCTGTGCTTTTTTTAAAAATTAATGTTTGCCCAGTGAACCTGTTTGTCCTTCAACTCTGTGATTTTCATAGATTTGTTTATTTTAAACTATATCTTGTCGAGGTCCTTGTGTAATTAGATTATTCACTGATGTGATTTTATAAATTTTACGTTTTTGTTTTTCATGGGTTGTAGATATTTTTGTGGGATGGAGAGAGTGGCTGCTCTTGGAATGTTGGCCAGATGAAATTTTTAGTGATATTTTGTATAACTCTGAACTGAACTTTCTGACTTGGGTTTCCCTCAAATCTGTTTTTATTTCCTATGTTTCTCTTTTCGGTCAATTTGTTTGTTCGTTTCCTGGAGTTTCCAATTGCCTTTTGGATCACTCTGTGTGCTAACAGAATAAAGCATATTCTTACCCTTGGTCTAGACCTTGAAAGTACAAATCTGGTCTTTTTTACCATTTAAAAATAATTTTCATAAGAATGTTTATTGTACTATTAGTTATGTCAGTTAAAATTAGAAATAATATATATTCTCATAGTATCACCCTCCTTACTGCTTTGTGACTTAGTCGATTATTACTCTTACATAGAGATTTTGAATGCTGTCATCTATATCTAAAACTCACCTGTTTTCCTTTTTGTCTTTTAGTAAAGCAATTGGTAATTTCTGCAAAAAATGTAATGAAACTATATAACCAGCAGATGGCAATAATGACTTGTAAATCAGAATTTAAAATTTTAGGTAGTTTTTAAATTCACTTTTCAAAAGAAAAATCACTGTTGTAATAAATCAAGTACTAAAAATGAAATTTAGGGAAATTCCAAGTGTAACCCTGCATAAAAGTAATTACATTGCATGTTTCATATATCAAAATGATTAAAATATTTATTATGGCTGATGTTTGGTTTTTCATTTACTACTGTTATGACTTTGTTTAGCCGATTCAGATTACATTTTATCAAATTTAAATGTTTTAACTTTGTGCAAATACATAGATATAAATTTAAGTGGATTGCTCTGTTCCATCTACATTTAGTTTGAGTATATATACCAGGAAAGACAGAAGTAGTTCAATGAACATCATTTTGAATATTTCAAATTTCCCACCTATCATTTGATAACTTAAAATACTCATTTCACTTTAATCGATACTCTTCTACATGAAAATGAGTTTTTATTTGTGCCGTTTCACAATTTCTTATACATTAAAGTACTTCTTTCTCTGGTAAGGTGCAAGGAAGGGGTGTAACTGACATCAAAGTATTTATCTCTGGTCTATCATCACGAATTAGTCCCAAAGAGGGTAATGAAATTCTTAGGATCTCATAATTACGTCAGCTATTACCGAACCACATATCCAAGATCCCTTAAGACCAATTCGATTTCGTAATTTTATTCATTGCAATTAAGAAGTTTTAAAAAGGTAAACCAAGTGGGATTCGTTTCTTAGATTTTTGCAAGACTTTCTATAAATTCGCAAAGATCAAAAAAAGTCTTGTCAAATCAGGTATCTCTACAAACTCCAACGTATTGAGATTATTTTTATTTACCATTCAAGGGGCTACTACAAGAATGGCTATATTCATTCCTAATAAGCAGAAGTCTTAGAATATATTAAAGAAGGAATTATTAAATATATATAGGCAGATTAAGTACAAAACATAGTAAAAACAGCGATGATACATAAGGCACCTGTGTGCTATGGTTTATAGCGCAGCCCCGACCTGGCTTCCACTGCACCCCTTGGCACCCATCATCTGGGTCCTCCCTGGCTCCACCTGCTGTGCAGTCTCTAAGCAGAGCAGGCTTCATTGTTCCTATTTTCAAATCACTTCTATCCTCTAGAAGCCCAAATGGTAACTAGAGTACAAGGGAGGAAGGAGAAAATCTTCCTAAATAAGTCATAAGTGTTGACATTAAGGCCACCGACTCCTGCCCACAGCCGAGTCTTGCTTCCACATGGATATTGACCCATCCCCAAAAGATAATTGTGGAACTTTAAAATTCCATTCTTGTCTACAAATCTGTTGAAACTCATCTTGAGACACTTAACCAGTGACAATTTATAATCCTTTAGGAGAAAAATTGTTGAGTTATGCAGTTATTAGTAACATTTCTCAATTAACCCAGGCCATGTACCTGGGTTCAGAAAAAGACACAATAGACTTTTTTTTTTAATTCTAAGAATTTAGAAATATTTGTTTAAGGAGTTAATGCAGCATCTTAGTTATGACTAGAGACAGGATTTGAATCCTGATTTTCTCGCTTAGTGTAAGTCACTCTCAGGCTGTTTTCTCATACTTCAGGTGGGAATAATAAGAGTTCCTACTTCATAGAGTTGTAGCAAAGATTAAGTAACACACTATATTTAAAGTGTACATATATAGTAAATGTTTTATGAAAGGTAGCAATTATTACCACATCAAGGCTCGGGATAGAGGAAGGTTATTTATATTATCTTTTTCTATTGCAGGAAGTCTAAAGAACCAGCTACAATTCTTCTGAGGTAGGGCAATGGAAGGGATAAAAAAATAAACTAATGTAAATTGAGACCTTAGGGCCACACAATGCTATCAATTAGGCAGTATTATCTTCTTTATTTTTATTTTATTTTATTTTATTCAAGTATACAGTACATTGGTTAGACATTTACATAGTTTATAAAACGATCCCCCTGATTGCCCCTTCTCTTCTTTTTACAGCGTGAAAAAACGAAGTGGGGAGAAGATTGTAGATGGCTCACTTTTAACTCACAAGGACAAAGATTTGTCCTCAAATCTTTTGGGAGTCCTCAAAGTTGACACGTTGGGCTCTAAAGAATGGAAATAAACTATTTTCCAGATAGCTTTTTTCTTTTGCTGTAAAATAACAGCTTTAGTGAGAGATAATTCACATATCATAACATACATTCTTCTGCATGTAGGATTCAGTGACTTTAATATATTCATGAGGTTGTGCGACCGTCACCACTGTCTACTTCTTCTAAAAGATGTGTGGCGGTCTCTCGTTGCTTTTTTAATTTTATTTCCCAAATGACATATGATGTGAAGCATCTTTTCATGTTTATCTGCCATCTGTTTAGCTGTTTAGATAGAGCTTTTGCTCCTTTGTCAGAGATCGGTTGACTGTATTCACGTGGTTTTATTTTCTGGGCTCTCTGTTGATCTACTTATCTCTTCTTTCATCAATATACTGCCTTTTTCCCTGTAGCTTTATAGTAAGTTTGGAAGTTTGTTCTTCAGTATTGTGTTGGCTATTCTCGGTCTTTTGCCTTTCCATAGAAACTTTAGAATCAGTTTGTTAATAGCCACAAAACTTGCTGGGCTTTTGGTTGCGGTTGCGTTGAATTTCTAGGGCAAGTAGAGAAGAACTGACATCTTGACAATGTTGAGTCTACCTATCCACAAAAATTGAACATCTCTCCACTTATTTAGATCTTCTTTGATATCTTTCATCAGAGTTTTACAAATTTCATCATATAGATTCTCGTGCATATTTTATTATATTTATACCTAAGTATTTCTTTCCCCTTTTTTTGGTGCTGATGTAAATAAATGGTGTTATATTTTTAATTTCAAATTCCAATTGTTCATTGCTTATATATAGGAAAGCAACTGACTTATTTATTTTAACTTTGTATCCTACACTTAGTTATAGTTGCTTATGAGTTCTGAGTTTTTTTGTTAGAAGCATATAATGTTCTGGGTTTTTGTTTTTTTTTTTTTAATCAGTAAGAATGACAAGGGGGAAAAAAGCACTTTAAAACTAAGCAATCTGAACAAATGAACCCAGTTGTATTGCCATGAATAACTGCACCACATAGAAGAACGAAAAAGGAGCCAACCCAAGTCACTGCAAAATGTATCCTTTAACAACGTACCCTTGGTGGAGAAGAGGGTAAGACAACTGCGAACAGGTCTTGAACTCTTTGTAAAAGGTGTGTTTTTGTAGTTGTATGAGTGAAGCAATGTGAAATTAGTTGAAGTGTATGGTAGAAATGAATAAATTTGTTGATGCTCTTGGGAACCAGGATTCTCATTGTGGAAGAAGGTGGATACAGATGGGGAATGGGGCAAAGCGAGGAATAAAAGGACTATGGAGGGGAGGGGGAGTGTGTTAGAATTGGAGATATCAGCATAAACTTATGATTTCTAACACAGTTTATACACACGCACATATATTTGAATGTGTGCGTTTATATACATATGTGTATTCCTGTCGGCTGAAATGACCTAGGTGCAAACATACCCCAATGAGCACATCTGGCACCCAGATCTTGGTTTCTAATACAGTTTTCCAACTAAAAGGAATCTGAGCTCCTTGTAGAAATGGCTGGCTCCAGGACTGGGAGCAGGAAAGATACAAGATGAGCCTGGAATGACATGTTATGCCCAAAATTGAAGAAATGCTGGAAAATAAAAAAGACAGAGAAGCCAGCTTAAGGAGCTCTCCCATTGACCGAATCTGGGACGACTTGTGCATTAAGATAACTAAGAATAGAAATTATACACTACTGAAACATAGGAATTCTTTTGCCATAAAAGACGAAGAAAGGCTGAGGGACTGCATCAGATTAAAGGAGACTAAAGAAACATTACAACTAAATGCAATATGTACTCTGAACTGGATCTATACTGAAGGAAAAATTATGCTGCAGAGGACATCACTGAGTCATTTGACAAAAGTGGAGTACAGAGATTAGATCACAGTATTGTGCTATTGTTCAATTTCCTGAAGTTGCTAACTCTGCTGTGGCTATTTCATAGAATTTTCTTGATTTTAGGAAACATACTGGGATAATAGGGCATGATATATGAAACTGTCAAATGGCTCAGAAAAACAATTTGTATAATGTGTGCGTGTGTTTTTGCATGCTCTACTCAGTGTGAATGAAAATAACTCAAATGGGACAAAAAGCTAACAATTGGTGAATCTGGATAAAGGGTATACAGGGTTTCTTTATAATATTTTTACAACTTTTCCGTAAGCTTAGATTCACTCCAAATAAAAGATTTTTTAAAGGTTGGTGTTTGGCATGCACAAAAAATTAAGGATGACGGAGCAGACTCCTGAAAGCAGAAGGTCTGATAACGTCACATACTCTGAAGAACTGTCACGTGGAAGAAGGATTAAGACTTCGACTTTGGCTGATCTTATTTTGTGGCAGCCCGCTCTGTGTGATATCGGTACCGCACATTCAAGAGCTCATGACTAGACTGAGAGGCAGGAGATCGTTAAGCTTTATGGAGTCTTCAGTATCACTCAGTACAGGGAGGTGCAAAGTCCTACCATCCCAAGGGTTCATCGGGGAGAGTGAGTGAGGGAAGGGGACTGGGAGTAGGAAAATGGGAACTAGTGGGGCCTAGAGACGTGTCTTCTCCACGGGCTCTCAAATGCAATTAAAGACAAAGCTAAGTCTATGAGCATTCCACCCTGAACAAGGCCGATCTCGTCTGATCTCGCAAGCTAAGCAGGGTCAGGCCTGCTTAGTACTTGGATGGGAGACCACCTAGGAAGACCAGGTAGATGTTAA
>NW_006436282.1:24881096-24896437 GCF_000325575.1 Pteropus alecto
CAAAAATCCATGGGCTGTGTCTGGTCCAGGAGTGGCCATTTGTGGCCCCTGATCTCACCTAATTCCCCCCATCATTTTTCAGGTGAGGAAACAGGTAGCAAAAGTCACGAAGCAAAGTGTGTCAGATAATGAAAGGTGTAAATGTGTGTATATATATATATATATATCAAAAACACACCATTTTTAATGAAAGAAGTTAATATCCACACATTTGTACTTCTGTACAATTTTGGGTAATATATAATTTTAAGCTGTTTACAAATAACATGTAATGCTTCAAATATTACATAATGTTGATAATACATTTCTAGCAGAAATAAATATATTGCACTTAAAAAGAACTTCGTTAGATGTTACTTCATAATATTAGGCTTCTAACTTCTTCTCCCATAAAGCATTTCCCACGCCCTTCCCCCAGCCCCCAGCACACCGCACTTCATAACAACGACTGTTCCCACGCGATTCATTAAGCAGATGAACACAGCAAACAATAGAACCGTGATAGAGTCTACTAAAAAGGCTAATTCGATTTTTTCCTTTAGGGAATTCAAAGACCTTCTTTCAGGTTTCTGAAACTAAGGAAAACACAACCACTAAATACAGTATATTAATGTACCAGAAGTAAAACACGATAAATTGTAGTTTTTGTTCAGATGTATTATTTCGCCAAAATGTTTTTACTTCCTTATTATCAGGGGAGAGGATCGGAATTATTTAAGGGATGGACAGAGACAAAAGGGCCAGAAAATACTTACGGATTAAATCATCCGTCAAACGTATATAAATGAACCTGTGCATATTTAAGCATGCTAAAGAAAGATAAATATTGGAATATTTGATACCTGGCATGGAATGAACAGTAGTGAAGAAAGGATGTTTAGTTTCATCAAGTTTTAACCTCCTCTTTGCTTGTTTACATAAAATCCTTGCACTCTGAAATAATATGCATATAAAATCCATCCTCCACCCATCTCTAAAGGGGCCAGCCGAAAATCTTTTCTGTCTAGTGCTTTATTTCTGTCTACACAGTCTAGATTTAGGGTATAATATTGCTTTACTTGTAATAATTATCAAGTCCATACATGTTTAATAATGAAAAGTTTTCCTTATGTAGTCAATGGAAGATTGTGTAAAAAGACTGTTTTTTCTTACAATCTATGACCCTGTTCATTACGTAATTGAATCTTTGAATTTTAGTACCTGAGTCATCGCTAAGCTTGACTATGTATTTAATGGGGTGGTAGAGTCACTTTATCCACTTTATTTGAGGCTTATTTTTCTCAATATAATTCAGCTTAAACATAAGCAGAGCATCCTGAAAAGCTAATGTGAAATTCAGCATTGGAATAACTATCCTAACACCTCGCCAAAAAATTCGTAGGCAACATGGGATGAGGATACTTTATAAGAATACTTATTTGGGGGGCTTTTAGAGGGTTTCCTTTTTCTTTTTTGTGGGGGGATGGATGTCATGGCTGGAGAATTGCAATGATAGAGATGCGGTTAACGGTGGGGGAGGGGAGAACGTGGAATACCCCTGAAATCAGTATGACTCCTACATCATAGCCCTTACACAGGGGTTTTGCTAGATGATGATGAATCATCAGGGAGCTTCTTAATTCCTCCTTTGTCCACCTACTGGGAAGGTGGTAGACCTTCCAGACAACATACCACTGTTATAAACTCAAAGGACCAGCAATGAAAGCTGGATGTGTTTATCTTTATATTGCTAAGGGGCAGGCGGAGAAGGATGGAGGAGTTACTAAGTGAAAGAAATAATTGAACTGACTCAGAATTATCAATAAACATTTTAAAAACAAATCATATATTAATTATGTGATTAATATTAGTTAATTGTGTGAGTTAATTTCTTTGGGTTAGATAAAGAGCTGCTGACAGGGCCTCTTTTTAGCAGCCGTGCTTTTTGATAGTGTCATATACCTGGAGGAGAAACCCCGAATTTATTCTAAATGTACTATACCTCATGCTCTTTATTATTCAGTTGGATTTCCCGCTAATTATCTAGTTCTTGCGATTCCTTTTGGCAAAATAGACTTTAGAGTTTTAAATCTTACATGCCCGAGGGGTGAAGCAAGAATCAACAATCAGAATAGCTCGTAAAGACCCCGGTGGAGCAAATTTCTACCCCTGGCTCTCACGGCTAGACTGACTCGCATCAGGCTGAGCTCCATGTCACTTGTGCTTTTTATTTCTGGTTCAAATAAGACCAAATACTTACACACTATATCCAGTTTAGAATTCCAGGTGTGGCTTTTCAATAGCATGCTTTGCGATATTAGTCTGTTCTCTAAGCACTCTTATCTTAGTCTTATATTGCTTAATCACAAAGTTATGAAGTCAGGAAATACTGGTGTAAAACCATATTTAACAAAAACATACAACTGTCCTTTGAGACACACCAGTTGGGAAAAATATCGAAATAGTATTAAAATCATTCTTTCATTCTCATTGAAAAGAAGATTCAGATGTGATTTACTTTAGCAGACCAGTAATTTACCAGAATATTGACTAGCATCATGGAAAATAGCATCTACCTTTGCTGTTCCTGCTTTAAGCAGCAGTACTCTATATTAAAAGGAGCACTGGTGAGAGGCCCAGTATTAAATATTAAACCCCTACCCTAATCTCTATGGATATTTAAACATTGCTCATAACTGTATTTTTAAGGAAATGCACATCTGTGCTGTGTTTGAAAACAAACTACCTGTGTATACCATAGCATAACATGCCAGAAGCTATAAATTAGCCAACAGTGCCTTCCACGGGACTCTGAGATGCTTGGTTAACACAGTCCACGCTTCTCCATACAGAAACTTAGGGATACAGTGGAGAAGGACAATTGCAAAGTCCAGCAATGGCCTCACATGGACAGGCTATGCCATTTTGCCATGTTTCATGAGCTGGAAATGCCCCAGAAAGGCATTTGATGTGGAAAAGCCTAACACTAAAATGACCAAATAAAATCCCAATGGAGTCTGATGTGATAAGTATATTGCATTTACTCCCAAATACACCTCTGCTCACAGCAGCAATATTTCCCATCTCTTTTCCCATCAACCATGTAGTAAACAGATTTAATACTTTTGTAGTCAGACAGAGTAAAAGGAATATTGCATACAAAATTATTAAGTTAAAATCGAGTTTCGGGGAGCTTTGTGAAGAAGACAGATTACATCCTGTAGCTAGAATGCATTATACCTAAAGTTGAAGGAGTATAAACTTCATTAAATTTTTGTTATAAGTAAACGAACTGTTGCAAAATACCAAATATACTACCCAAATATACTACCCTGACCATAATTGTTTAGTTATATGTTGCCCAAAATAATATAGAGATTATATATAACTAAAATATAATTAATTACTGTACAACACTTAAAGAAGGCTTCAAAACACAGCAAGAGCTGAAAATGAAGTGGATAAATGTTTTAGATTTACTCGTAAGCACTGTCAATGTTTCAATCAGGGAGTCCTCGAGTTAACATGTAATTTCACATAATAGGCTAGAAAAATGGTAAAGGAGTCACTGAATGTAACAGTAAGAGAAAAGGACAAATCAGACACATGGGCACATAGCCCCTCGTGAGCACAGGTTAGATGGTGGCTGGCGACACAGGCACTTAGAATGGCCACCCACAAATCCTTGTCAGTTAGCAGTAGCGGCTAATCTATCATCGAAGCAGATTTACCAAAAATGAGGATTTGGCCTGGTGCATTTTAACATCCATAAGGTCTCCCAAAGCTGAAGAAAACTGAAGGGGCCATCGGCACCCGTGGCGGAGAAGCTTCTTTCAGAATAGGAAAATCAGCTTTTTATTGCAGCTTAAGTGAAAGAAAGCTTCGCACGTCATCATGTAGAGGCTTTAGTGTTCCTCGGTGAATAGATCAGTAGTGTACTTAGAACGCAGCCCAGAAAATTCAAACCTCAGCTTTACAATGTAACACAAAGAGCCTCTTGCTTCAAAATTGTATATAGAAGCTTTTCCCTACTTAGATATGGCAAGTGTGCAAGAAAGAGAATTAGGAAGAAAGAAGCCAAGACTGAAAAAGAGCTCGTTGGGTACTGGTCCTCCAGTATTACAAAAAGAACTTTGTAAAGTCATTACCAAGTAAGTATTCATCCACAAAATAGGATGCATCGGCATTCTCAGCTCCTCGCCCAGCAAACTAACGAAGGAAAACTAATCATGCTTAAGCTACAGCACTACGAATCTCTCTCTAAGGGCTCTCATTTTCTACAGGGGGAAATGGACTTAAGTTAGTCATTACACATTATGGTCGGTATGTAATACAGTATTGCCTCTTTGAAGATTCTTTTAACCTGTGGAAAGCAGAAAGAAAACCTATACACGTTGATTCTATACATTACTGCATCGACACAGCATTTTCAACCACTAGGATGAATGCACTTTAGGATTCATCTGCCTTGTAGTATTAAACTTCCTGGGTCAATCGATGTCCTGTTAGCTGCAGGACTTAGGCTGGCTGAGAACTTGACACTGATTCTTTCTCAAACCCAAGAGCTACCCGACAACTACAGATGAATCCTGGCCCGCGATGCATTCCCGTGGCAGTACGTGTTGTGGTGTCCAGCTCTCCTCTCAGTAGGTCCCATGTCTCCTGGAGAGCCCCGGGTCCAGCACCCCACATCCCGCCCACCCAGCCTGCCCTGTATCTCCATACCCATTTGCACGCTGCGGATCTGGATTCTCCCGCTCTCAGAGGAGTCATACGAACGGCGTCATGACCGCGGAGGAATGGCGCAGTCCCTGGAGGGCAGCGTAGGGCCCCTGCTGGAAGTAGTGGTGGTAGCGCGGCATGTGGAAGGACGGGAAGGCGGGGCCGCTGCTCTGCATGGAGCCGGCGATGGCCGAAGGGGCCAGGGGCACCCCGAGCCGGCCGTACGGCGGCAGAGAGCCCTGGATGGCGTGCGGAATGGGGGTCGCTATGGATGCTGTGCTGGTGCCCAGGGCAGTCAGGGGCTGTGGGTGCTGAAATCCAGGAAAGCTGGGGGAAGACGAGACCCAGGAGCTGAGAGACAGGTTATCCGACGTTGTGAAGGCGGACCCTGGAAGGCGAAAGGACTCGTTAGACTGGGAACTCTATTCCGACGTGCGAGTCGAGAATTGTATGATCTGTAAGGATCGATTTAAGAAATTTGTTAGTAGATCTGCAGTCCAAAAAGACAGACATGTCAACCAGGAGGCAGCTCGACCTTTCCAGATAAGGAGATATCATTTACACCACGTATGGAAGAGAGGATTTACTAAATAGGAAAAGACTTAACCCATTAGATGGCCTACAGACTCCCGGGGAGTAGCCAAAATACGGGTTCACTACCTGAAGGTCTTACCTGATTCCTGATTCCCCTTAAAGGAGCTCCAGGGAGCTGATACTGTCTTAACCTCTGCAGATCCCCAAAGGAGGGCTGGACATACGAGCCCCAAAAGCCACCGTGAGAACACACAAGTGTGTTCCTTTTCTTTTTTTTTTAGCTTCCATAACTCCTTATGAAATATTTGACAAGTTACGAAGTTACTTTTTCTTACATCATAGCATCCAGATGTTTAAACAAGAGTTGACATTGATTTTTCCGATTGTATAATTACCAGGAGCTCACTTGGATTTAGCTATAAGAGATGACCTCCGTTTTGACCGATTATGCTGTTCCATGTTACGGACGTAGCAATATGACAGGGGCTTGCTCCCCATATGAACATCCCTGTGCCTGGTCACCCTCTGGTCGTTCTTCTCTGGACTCCAGGTGCAGAGGGCTCCTCCTCCAGCTTTTCTGACAGAGGGACTTCCAGCGCCCCCTCTCACCACTGGGGCTGCCGCCTCTGAGTAGTGCCCTTCACTAGGAGAATCTCCTTTTTAAAAGTGTTTTCAGTTTTAGCCATTATCCTATAAGATATTCCTGACCTAGGTGGAACAGATATAGTCCTTGATTTTTCCAATTATAAACTTGAGGTTCAGAAAGACTGAGGGACCACCCCCGACATCCTACAGCTCCTTGGTAAGTAACTCCTTAGCCCTGAATCAGGGGGCTCATGTCCTTTTACCAGAAAAGGAAACCACAGGAAACCTTCAGGCATCATAAATCACTTACGACTCAGAGGCAGAATTATGAACTATGTGAAAATCGGCCTCAGGGGCTATTACTTCTTGAAGAAGCTCTTGAAATATTTGGGGACAGCGTGTGCCCTGAGGACAAGAAGCCTCATGCGCTACCTGCCTTAATTCTCCTTTGTGTGCTGGTGCTCCCGGCAGCTGCAGAGCTGGGGAAGCTGTCTTACCTCGGCCCTGTGTCGTCTGAACCTCATCTCCCAGGACATCCTCTTCTCCATAGGTACGGATGGGTGAGCGGGCATAGGAATGCTTTTGAATCAGGCTCTCCACACTTTCCCTAGGTTAGAAAGCGATATATCCTGAGTAAGCTAAAGAGGACTCCAAGGTGGAGAGGGGTCTTAAAGGTAATTTACGAGTCAGTGGAAACATTTTCTCAGCCAAAAGACCACCACTTCTGGGAAAGACCGCATTCAAAACATGTATATTTATTCCACTGTAGACTTCTCAGAAACATGACCTTAGGCATACAAATACAAGCAAGTATAACTGAATAGGGTAGAGACAATCCCCTGAAATCCTACAAAGTGAGGAACAAAGAGGTGAACAGGGAGCTCTGAAACCTGACCACAGGCATACGGAGTTTAATTATGTGAAAGGCGAGTGAGCAAATTTAGTGCAAGGAGCTGCAAAGAATCATCTCACCGACTTCATCAGCTAATGAATACAAAACAAATGCTCAGCTGGTATGAACTGCACTGATCCAACATGCAATGAACTGTTGGCAAAATGTTCAAACTATCATTAATCATAAAAAGACTTAGTGTTCAACTAACAAAACTAGTAAATCCATAGAGCATATGACAATATGGGTAGTTTTGAATAATGAATCCTGATTTTCTTTTGCTTTAAGATTGAAAATTACAGAGACACTGTGAGGGACACATACACAGCCATTAGTAAATTGAGGTCCCCAAATAAATTGGTCCATTGTCTTTAAAGATCGTCTTTCTCATGCAGCAGTCTATAAACTAGAGTACATTAACTTAAAAAAGAAAAAAAAAAGTATGAGGTTAGCCAAATAATTTTTTGCCAAAAGTGCAAGTTGGTAACACGTTAGCTTACACAGCATACGACTCTGGAATAGCTGTGGCCTCGAGACCAGCGCCAAAGGACAAAGAAAGGAGCAAAAGAAAGTTGTATTGAGAGAAAAAGGACAAACCAAACACCAGATTTCATATTGAAGGGACAAGGAAAGCAAATAAAATGTCATCATGACTTTTCAAAATGTAATGCTTGTCCATAATTCACATACATACATATATATATATATACACACACACACACAGACTTTATCTGTGAAAAATACTAATTCATAGTGAATATGATGTTCTAGAAAGCTTATATATTCAACATATATACAAAAGCACTTTGTCATAATAGTGTACAAAAGAAGACTTAAGGGTATGCCTAAAAGAAAAATTAATTCTAGCAACTATTTGAGTTACATCTCTGTTCCCAAAAGGTTTTTAAAATAAGCATACAGTACAACTTCCTATAGTCTAAATGACTGAGATCAGGCAAAATCCAGACCTGATGGCTTAACACAGAGCTGTTTTTTAAAAACGAGGCCATTCCATGTTTATCGATATGAAATGATCTCCAAGATGGAGGAAGTGAAAAATGCAAAGAAGCATCTTTGTTCCTCTTACGGAATATGTCTTTAATTCCTTGGCTTCTTCCAATATTTTTCTTCATTACAGCTTTTGAGCAACTTGATTGTCATGTTATTTCTTCCTTCTTCTTGAATTTAGGGGTGTCGGGCCTCTAAGCATTATGTGTTTTTAGTTGACATTAAATTTGGCAAATTTCTGGACATTATTTCTTCAAATATAATTCTTCTCCTACACCTCCTCCACCTTTCAGGTGTTCCAATTACACATACACTAGACTGCTTAAAGTTTTCCCCAACACTATTCATTTAAAAAAAAAAATTTCTCCATGCTCTCTATATTTCACTTTGGATAGTTTCTATTGCTATATCTTCAAGTTTGCTAATCTTTTCACCTGAAATGTCTCATCTGCCATTAATCCTATCCAGTGTATCTTTCATTATACATAGCCAGTCCCTGATTTACAGTGGTTCAATTTAGGATTTTTTGACTTTACAATGGTATGACGGTGATATACATTCAATAGAAACTGTACTTCAAATTTTGAATTTTGATCTTTTCCCAGACTAGTGATAAGTGGTACAACACTCTTCTGTTGCTGGCAGTGAGCTACCCGTCCCTGTCAGGCACATGATCACAAGAGTAAAGAACTGAAACTCGACAGTACCCTGTGTAGCCAGCAGCTTCTGGTTATTGTGTTCTGAGCACGTTTCAGGTAGACTAGGCTAAGCTATAGTGTTTGGTAAGTTGGGTGTATTTGATGCATTTTCAACTTACAATAGGTTTATTGGGACATAACTCCATTGTAGGTTGAGGAGCATCTGTATATTGCAGTTTTCATATTTAGAATTTTGAATTGGATCTTTTGGACATCTTCCATATCTCTATTTAATTTTTTGAATATGTAGAATACAGTTATAATAACTGTTTTAATGTCCTTATCTGCTAATTATAATATTTACGTCAGTTAGGGGTTATTTTCAATTAACTTATTGCCTCATTATAGATCTTAGTTTTCTACTTCTTTGCATTTTTGATCATTTTTAATTGGATACCAGACATTGTGAATTTTACCTTGTTAGGTGCTATATATCTTTGTATTGCTAAACTTTATTCTAGGATATAGTTGTTACTTGGAAATAATTTGGCCTTTTTGGTCTTGCTTTCAAGATGTTAGATAGGACATACTACTGAAGCAAAACCCTTCTGAATATTCCATCAAATGCCCTGAAAGTCACAAAGTTTCCCGGTCCATCTTGCTGGAACAGGCACAATTCCCTTCCATGAATGAACACTAGGCACTGTTTCTTCTAATCCTTTCACGAGCTTTACCCCCAGCCTCTGGCAGTTTCCTGACATGCATGTGCTGATTGGGTCTCAGCTGAATACTCAGGCATCCCTGTAGACCTCCAGAGTCCTCCTCTGCTGTAGTCAGTCCTATGGATTCTCACTGATTTGGTCTCATCAAACCCTCAGCTCTGATAGCTCTACTCAGAGAGACCGCCAAGCTCTGCCTGAATTCTTTCTCTCTGTGGCATGGCCAGTATATGCTCTCAGACTATAAACTGGGGCCATCACAGGGCTCATGTCATTTGTTTTCCATCCCTTGGGGATTATTGTTTTTTATTACCTAGTATCCAGTGTCACGCAAAAAAAGAAAAAGAAAAGAAAAGAAAAAAAAACCACTGTTTCATATTTTTTCTGTGTGTCTTAGTTACTCATGGCAACAGGGTATACTTGATCCTTGTTGCTTTACCTTTACCTGAGGTAAAGTCTCTCCTGGGGATCTTTTAAAAATACCAAGACCCAGACCACATCCACAGACCCAGTAAAATTGTCATAACCTCTGGGGGTGAGACACGGGCTTCAGTAACTGCTAAAGCTCACCAGGTGCTTCCAGCAGGCATGCAAGTTAAGGAATGAATGGAGGAGAGGTGTGTGACAGGTACTTTTCACCATACATGCCTCTGTACCATTTGAACTTTGGACATAAGGATTGTTCATTCAAAATTAATTACAGATCGTTAAATATCATGAGAAATGACAACGTACCAATGAATAAAAAGAAAAGAACTTCTGGTCTAACTCTGATACTTGGGGAACTTATAACGAATCGATAAAAATAGTCATTATCGTGCCGATTTTTTACGTTAATGTAGTAAACATATTGGAGGCAGTCTGGTATAATGGAAATATCATCGGCTTTAAAGTCATTCATTGAATGGATGAATAGATAGAAGAGTAGGTGGACCACCTGGAGCCATTTTTACATTCTAATTTTGTTACTTCCTTAACCTCTCATCTGTAAATTGGAGAGCAAAATACCTGCCTGCCTCTCGGGGCCATTTATTCAAAAAAATATATGGATCGAGAACCTATTATGAACAAGGCACTATTCCAAGAATTGTCGAGATAGCAATCAAACATAATGATCCCTGCCTAATGAGGGGGAGGGGCCTACAGGCAAAAAAAGAGAGAGAAGACAATAGAATCATATGTAGTATATTAGATGACGACGATAATAGTGCTATGAGAAAATAAAGGTAAAGCAGAGAATAGTAATAAAACCCGTACTATGAGGATTAAGTGAGATAAGTCATTTGAATTGCCCCAAGTAGTGCCTGGAACATAGGAGATACTCAGTAAATATAATGCACTATAAACGTATATCTATAGCAAGTAAAAATATTATATCCTATTAGATTGTATTTTTCTACAATTTACTCTATCTGAATAATCCTAATTCAGAACAATGTGATCCAAACAGAGAATTTTTCTCAGTGATTGAATGGTAAACTCAACAGAGAATTTGACCATGTTATTGGCAGTCCTGATATAAAATTACATCTATCATAAAGACAAAATGTTAAGTGAGTCCATATCACTTGTTTAAAAGTGTAACCTATTTAAAAACAAATAAATTAAATAAATAAATAAATAAATAGATAGATAGATAGATAGATAGATAGATAAATAAATAAATAAAAGTGTAACATATTTTTAAAATTCCTTGAATGGATTTGTTGAATCCCTACAGTTAGACTTGTTGAAATGAAAATATTTTATCATTTACTAAGAGGCATCAGTAAATATAGTAAATGCAGAAGTTAATGAAAAGGATAATTTGGCATGACATGAATCTTAATTAATCAACTGGCCAACTGTCATATATTTTCATCTTTATGTGCCCACATTCTGATAATGTTGGACTCCCACAGCCTTAACAGCTTACTGTCAGTTACTCAAGGACGTAACTCACTGCAATATTAGAGAGTGACTATCTTTGTGGGTAATTAATCTGGGTCATGAAGAAAAAGTCAAGTGAGCTGTTTGTCATTAATACAATGACAAACCTTAATAATATGACATACATTCAAGCTGATGTCCTTTTAGTCTGAGTCACGTGTTGTACTGTTAATATTTAAGATTAACTTAGAAAAGAATTAGGTGGTTATTTTTACATGAGGAAGGAACTTGCCTCAACTACCCAATACCCTAGAAAATATTTTTTCTTTGTATAGTCATAAAGGAATGTCCATCAGTGGCCCAAATTCTGAATTGCCAAGTGTATTCCTCTTCCCATCTTAGGCACATAAACTGCTCAATCCAAGCATTTAAATTCAAAAGCAGAGTGTAGTATTCACCACAAAAGTGCCCTTACATGAAATCATTTAAACATCTTTCACAGACACACACAAGGAAAATCGTTTCCAAACAATACAGTGCATCACTGCTTTGTGAAATATTTTGTTGTTTTACAAAAAGTACGTTATACTCATTGTGTCCTTGGTAGATCACTGGTATCATTACTTATTCTCGTCTCTAGGAGGGAGAAGAAAAAGGGGATTCTGTTGAAGCGATTTCCTTGTCTCAGGTCTGGGAGTGAAATGAAGCAATGGCAGTTCTGATATAAAGGATAATTGAATTATTGCCTTTTAAGTGATTGAAAACAGTGGTGCATATCAGAGCCATCTCTTCAAAGATGTGACAGAGTAGAGAGCCCGTGCTGTTTACTTTATGTCTAATCCCTGTTTCCAGCAAAATGAAAAGTGCAAAGAATTTGTTTAGCCTGGAAGCCTGTTGGGAGGATTTATAAAATACCATACCCTGAAAAATAAGGGTTGAAACCCCTAATGAGTTAAGTGATTTACGTAATACAAGCTTTGGTAGGGCCTTGTAATGCTCAGTGCTGTTACCTCCCAGAGTTAGAGTCGGTAGTCTTAGTTGACTTACTCTGAATTTAATAGATAAATAAAATGGGTACCGTTATTGAAGGGCAGCCTTTCTAATATCTAAGGCTAAATTATTTTTCTAGGCAAGAGCACATCATTACCTTAGGTATCTTTAAAAGATTTCTTCTGACTACATCGATTCCAAGAATAACACATTACATGTGAGAGGCACAGTCACAGCCAGAAGGCGGGTAAGATAGAGGGTAGCTGCAGTACGTGGATCCTGCCAAAATGTTCAGAACCATTTGAAGTCGTTTGAACTATTTGTTCAAACTCTGGATAAGCAAAACCAACAGACTCTATCCGTTTTGGAGCTGATTGGCCTTGCTCTGTCTTTGAAACTAGAGGGCAAATTTCTCAATGTTCAGAAAGCAAAACCTTCCTTTTCTCTCCCGTTCTCCTCTACGGGACCACTGTACCTAACATGCTCCTCTCATTGCACTCACTAGGTTGATGGAAATAGTTTGCGTGATGGTCTGTACTACTACACTGCCGACCTCTGAACGACGGAGAGAACAACGCTTTATCTAGGCATCGATTCTCAAACTTTGTTGTGTGTTATGGATGGAATATTTGTGCCCCCCCCCAAATTTACATGTTGAAATATTAACCCCCAGTGTGATATTAGGAGGTGGGGCCTTTTGTAGACAATTAGGTCTTGAGGGTAAAACCCTCATAAATGAGATTTATGTCCTTATAAGGAGAGACAGGGGAGCTTGCTTTGGTGTTCTGCTTTTCAGCAAATTGAGGACACAGTGGAAAGATGGCAGGTGGCCGGTCCTCGACAAATACTGAATCTGCCAGCACTTTGATTTTGGACTTCCTGGATTCCAGAACTGTGAGAAATAAATGTCTGTTGTGTAAGCCACTCAGTCGATGGCATTTTTGTTATGGTGGTCCAAACGGACTAAGACAGTGTGCATCGGAATTACCAGGAGGGCTTGTCAAAACACAGATTGTCAGGCCCTAGAATTTCTGACTCCGTAGGTCTGAGGTGCAGCCTGAGAATGTGATTTCCAGTGTGTTCCGGGGGGTGCTGAAGCTGCTGACCTGGACGGCCATACTGGGAGAACCACTGGCTGAGCTCAGCAGTTAGGACAGTGTTTGCTGGAACCTGCTTAGCACAAACCCAACTCTGTCACTTGCCAGTTATGTGCTTGTGGGCAAATTACTTCACTTCTTCATGCCTCGGTATACACATCTGTAAAATGAGGATATTACTATGACCTAGCTCTTAGGGTTATTATTCAGATTTAACGAATCAGTATACAAAGTGCTTATATTGACACCTGGAAATAATAAGTGTTCAATAAATGTTAATAGGTAACAAAATTAAATTATTGTTATTATTCAGTATCAAGATCATGTGTTCCTAAAGCTGGTTACATAATCATAATCATTTTAGGTGAAATTGAGACTTCCAGTAGCTATGTATATGCTGTGCTTCATTCAAACCATCCTATAATATACATGTAAGAAAGGAAATTAAGTAAAAGTTAAATGTTATTTCAATTTACATTTTTAATTTTCTCTCCTAAATGTAGACCTGGAAAAAAAACTGTTCAGGGAGAAAAATGTCAAATCCATTAAAATCAAATCTAATTTATTAGAAGCAAAATATTTAAAGTTGTTCTTGCTCATCAATTTGCTCGTGTTTATATCATGTTTTACTGGGCCTTTGTAAATAACTCCTTGTCACAATATTTTTCCACAGATTGATGCAGAAAATGTTATAAATTACTGGAAGACAATATATCAATATTTGTAGCTTCCACAAAGTACTTAATAAATGAAAACTTTAGATAATATAATTTGAAATGTATTATAAATCATTAATTTTAATTTGAGAACTGAAATTTATTATGCAGTCCAATTTGGGAAAACAAAATAACTTTAATCTTTTAAAGAGCTTTTAGACTTTAGTTTACTGTCATTTATTTAACTTAGTCCTACTGATTTTTCTTTTTCATAGTAATGTCCATTAGGATTTTAGCAACTTAGATAAACAAAATAGCAACTGAATAAAACCAAAGCTAATAGTTTAATTTCCTAGGTTCTTAACGGCTATGACAACTAGGAGAAAGGTCTCAAAGTACAGATTACTCAGCCTCTAAGTAAACTTTGGTAAATCGTGAGGCAGAGAACAAATATCCTTTATACACAGAAAGACAAACACAAGCAAGAAAAAAAGGGAGGCAATTTACAACTTTAAGTTAAATGAAACTGCTACTCTGTCAGACTCACTGGTTTGTTCCACACTGTTTTGTAACGTAAGTGCTTCCTTTCGGAAGCTGCTGATAAATGACCGGCATTTGATTATTTTAATTTTTTATATTAATAGATTTTATTTTAAAGCAGACTTTAATCTGGTTACCAAACAAAGTTGCTTTTATTTTATGCATGTAGGCTCTTAGACTAAGTCTGTCTTCCTTGGAGATGATTTAAAAAAAAAAAACAACAAAATTCTTGTCTAAGAAGCTGTGTGATCAGATTCTTCATCTGTACCTGGGTTTTGATTTCTTCTAAGGAATGAGGCTGTGGTGGAGAACTGGTGGGCTGGATTAGATGACCTCCAAGATTCATTAGAGCTCTAATAATTAATGAAGCTACAAGCATATAAAAATTAAAAATAGCTATTTTGGAAAAGGCCAGTACTAGTTGCAAAGAATCTTGGATGGTAATTCCAAACCATCTATTAAACTAGTTGTGTAACTTGGGTAAATCACTTCCATTCTCTGGGCCCTAGTTGCCTCATTGGTATAACGACAGAAGTAAACTGGATGGCCCCCCAGATCATTTCCGCCTCAAAATAAATACTTCCTAGAAAGCTAAGTTTAAATTTCTTTTGAAAGTTTGAACATAAAATATCAGGGAGCACTTTAGTATGCATAATACAATTTAAAATACTCTTCTTATGTGTTAATCTATATTTAAGATAGAATAAACTATATATCAATAATTTAAAATAAAGTTAATTTATTTATACAAGGTTGGGATATTATATGTTGCTCAATAATCCCAGAAACAAAATTCGGTTTTAAACTCCTTGATTTCTGTCTCTTTTTCCGAGTAAAGGGGAATTTCTGAGGCTTGTCCCCCCAGGCAGAGGTAATGCAGATATCCTCTGCCTGTGCCTGTCTCAGAAGCTGTGGCCTGCTCTGTGGCTCCTGTTACAGCATGTGAGTCCCAGGGGAACGCTGTGGGTCACTGGGAGCAGGGGCCCATCCAAAGGGCAGAGACTATTGTTATTAGTTGTTGTTATTTGTTATCTTTAGTACTTTTACTTTTGAGGAGTTTGCCTCTCCTATAGTAATTGCCCTTAACATCCAGGGTTTTTTGTTTTTTATAT
>NW_006436282.1:24896654-24929237 GCF_000325575.1 Pteropus alecto
ACTGTTTACTAGGCTAAAGTTTCATCTATTTTCTCAGCCAATACAATTTCCCCAACCCGTTTATATATATGTTTCTCTCCTTTGCCTAAATCTATTATGCCAGTTTTCTCCTAAAGATGGAAGATAAGAATGATATAAGAACTTATGTTGTTGGCTAATTACTAGTAGTTGGGCAACTACTCTTAGGCTGAACTAATCGGTTCTCAACCAACATGACTTCTTCTGGAGCCTTGAACGTCAGTTTCTATGATGCCCCGCCACCCCCAAAGCTAGCCAGAATGCTTAGAAGAACGTAGCCCGATGCCAGTAGGATCCTAAGTGAGGAAGGTGAGGACACAGAGAAGAGATGAACTAAGTACACAAAAGTGCAGAAAATCTCATTCTGGAACAAACGTTATGGAAAAGAAAAGTGACTAACATGTCCAAAATTCAGAGGTAGAGGAGGATTTTTAAAGAAATGCTTCTCCTATAGGACATCTGGAGAGAGTACTGAGTGTGACATCTGTTCTGCTCTCCTGCTGAGTCCACGAAACGGTGCAAGTGCCAGCTGTCTGGATGGGACCCACGATGGAGAAGGGAAATCCACATAATCCTCATTTCGTTTCACCCATGAATTCCCTCCTCTCTGACTCTAAAGTTGCCAGCAGAGCTTTTCACAGCTTAAAAATGATTCCATTGGGAAGCTAACTAGAATTTACTGTAGGGGAAATCTTGAATTGTACCACGTGGGTTGTACCAAGTGGATTGTACTGCTCATTAAAAAGAAGCATGTGGGAGAAGAGGAGCAGACGAATAATGTTTCAGAGAACTGATGCCACCTCCTTTCTGCCTCTTACATTATCTGTGAGTGAAAGAAACAGGGAAGCAACAAGTCCAGATAAACATCCTCTGAGAACTGGGGTTCCTCCTCTACCCTTTGATCAGGGCCAATAAGAACAAAAGAAATAGAAGGAAATCTTTTGGTCCTTCCAGGAAAAAGACTAAGTCACTTACATGAGAAGGAATATTAATTGTCATCAGAGTTTGACAGCCATACTTTATTCCAGAAGACAATGAAATAACAATATAGTTAAAATATGGCAGGAAAGAAAATATGAGGCAAGAACTGTATACCAAGTCAAACTGACTTTTGCAAATAAAGGCCACAAAAAAAATTGTCATGTTCATGCAAAATACAAGGAACATTGGTCCCACAAGGCTTTCTTGAGGAATCTAGTAGGGAATGAGCTTCAGACACCCAAAAGAGACATTCATATAAGACAATGTTAGTAGGCATTAAATATGTATTTTACTTGTAGAACTACGACTAAACCATGGTTCTAAGAAAGAATAGAGTATGGAATGATTATATACTCCGACGAGGTAGATGAAGTACAAGTCTGAAAAATTAGGGTAGGAGGGAGAGAGAAGATGGTGAGTAAAACAAGGTTGTTGATTATACTTATTAAATGGGATTAAAGGGAAATGACTTCAAGTCAGATGCTGAACAAGAGGGAAAGGAGGGGAAGGAAAAAGAAGTCCCTCGTTAATTTCAATATTGCTCATAGTGGGGGACCTACAGAAAATCAGAAAGGGGGGGAATAGGCGTTTTTAGAAGGTATTAGGGTAAAGGTAAACATTTCGACAAGAGTAAGAACCTTGCTAGCTTACCAAATAGTAGCCAAAAAAAAAAGGTTGCTAATAAAATAAACCAGATAGTATATCTATGAAAATACAACAAAATACTATGACACAACTGAACCCAAACATATTTATATATGTATTATATACTCACATAGCACATATGTATAATATTAATGTATATTGTTATGTGAATAAAAGGTGAACCGTGTGTAGAGTATGTTAAAATTTACCTAAGAAAATGGCAAAGAAGAATATATAACATGTATCTTCTTCTATTAGAAAACCCAATGGAATAATAAACAATACTTTTTTTAAATAGTTATCTATAGAAGAGGGAAGAATTACGGTGTGGGGCATAGGGATAGAATCTTTGATAAAGCCATGTTCTGTAGGTTTGTCTTAAAACCAAATAAATCATTTATTAAATAATCATATAAGAAATTTGTATTATTTTGAAATTCCAGAATATAGAAAATACAATGAAACAAATGAACCTAAGTGTGTATCACTGGGTTAGTTCATAAGTACACAGAAGAATGATTCCAAGTGACTTTAAAACACTCTAGCAGTAAAATAAGGGGGAAAAAAAACTAAAATATTCTTGTAGAGTGTCTAGTAGAAGCCACATCAAAGACAAGGAGAACCACAAAAAGATTTCAAACTATTTTTAGTTGCCACATTTTTGGAGGTTTTTTGGTAAGCATATTCTGAGATTATTCTATGCATCTCTATACTGTGAGATATGGCAAATGAATAATGATGGAATATTCTGTCATTTCAAGTGTTATTGAGAATCAGACTCTCAGCATGAGAGGACACAGATACAGGTTTAAGGTCAAACGAGTTAAGTAAAAATCTTATCATCCTTGATTTAAATGGAAAGTAATAGTATGGAATCTTGTTGGATTTAATCTTGAAGTGCACTGTGTGTGTGCACACACTCTTCAAACAGAGCGGTGACCGTCACTAGAGAGGGGAATTCTGGGAGGTTGAGGCTCACACTTTACTTAAAATTTGAGTAATCACTTCTTACACATTTCATATGTTATTTG
The DNA here is from genome assembly GCF_000325575.1 of Pteropus alecto. Lineage (NCBI taxonomy): Eukaryota > Metazoa > Chordata > Mammalia > Chiroptera > Pteropodidae > Pteropus > Pteropus alecto. The sequence continues at coordinate 24,899,330 of NW_006436282.1, forward strand.
CCATTTTAAAACGCAAATCTGGGAAATATTGGAAAAAGTATTTTCTAATTCCTTAGCAATAAACTGGACGCTGTTTTAGGAGTCTTCCTCAAATGCCTTTTATACTGCTCCCTAAAGGTCTTACAAGTTTAGTACTCTGAAAGAAAAAAAAATTAACCTATTTTTCAATTATTCATAATAGTTGAGGCATGAGATTAGAGATGGACAAAAATAACACAGATAATTAAAATCTGAAGGGGATCTTTAACAAGTTATGCATCTCCAAGTTGTTACTTTTGTCGTCCTACTCTGTCACCTGTCTCCTGGCTGGAACTACCGGTGTTAAAATGACCCTACGAGCATGTCTCAACTACCACTGTAAAGACAGGAAGGATAGGTATTGGCAGAGATCAGTTCTCACCAGCTTTTCCAACTAGCATCACCATGTGGGCCTCAAAATGCAACTTTGAGTTTCTTCATCTTAACCCAGAAACAGGAAAAATCATCCTAAGGAGGTAAAATTTCTGGGTACTTTTCCTTGCTGCCAGCATTTCCACAGCCCCTTAAAGCCCTAAGCCAGGGATCAGCAAAGTTTTTCTGTAAAAACCAGCTAGTAAATGTTTTAAGCTTTGCAGGCCTTATGGTCTCTGTCAGATATACTCAGCTCTGTCATTGTAACATGAAGGCCACTTATGATATGTAAATCGAAAAACATGACTGTGCTCTAATAAAACTTTATTTGTAGACAATAAAATTTAATTTCATATTTTTGCATGCCATAAAATATTTTTATAAATTTTTAACCCTTTAAAAATGTAAAGACATGCTTAGCTTGTGGGCTGTATCGAACAGGTGGCAGATAGTAATTTGCCAACCCCTAATCTAAGCCATTTACCTGCTTAGAGATGGGCTGCCCTGACCCCACACTGCTCCTAAAACCTTACTGCCTCAGAAACTTGACAAGCCAGCTTAGAGCTGTGTCAGAATCAAACACTACTTTTTTCTTAGCAATATAATCATTACAAAAGACCTAGAAATTATCCATAAATTGTGAACCTCTTTAGAAAATCTGCCAAAACACTTGCTGCTCTGTGGCTTGATATAAATAAAACTTCTATAAATTCCCAGAATGTTAGATTTGCACCTTTCTTTCTTAAAGTTTCCTTCCTCATGTAAACTAATAGAGTATTTTTGAGCTCTGAGCAAAATAGGCTTGATTCACCCTGGGCGTGTATCCAAATTTCATTTGTTTGAAAGTTTTATTCAATGCCAGGCATTTTAAACATATTTTATAGAGACTCGGTATGAATCCTGAACCAATAAGATGAGATAAGCCTGTGTATTTAATTCTCCGCCTCACTGATACGACTGAGAAAACAAGAACTCAAGAAATTACAGAGTCTGCTAACTACTTCTTGGGAGATTTTAGCCTCAAATAGGAAAGGAGTGATGGAAGCATCAGCCAGCATGCCACTCATCAGTGTACCAAGAGGAAAGCTACTGGGGCTACGGCCGTGCCACCCTGAACGAGCCGGATCCTGTCTGATCTCGGAAGCTAAGCAGGGTCGAGCTTGATTAGAACTTGGATGGGAGACCACCTAGGAAGGCTGGGTGCTGCAGGCATACAAAAAAAAAAAAAAAAAAGCTACCTAGGGAGGGAACAGATGAAAAGGCCTCTGTCAGAGCTTCACTTAAACCCACCTAGAAGCCACAGAGGTCAATGACAAAGGGAGATCTTGGAGCAGCTGACAGGCAGCAGATGCATACGCTGCTAGAGACTAGGAGGAAAGAAGCCCACAGCAGCGCCCTCCACTAGCACATGGCATTTCTGGTACACTGGAGGGTATGAGGCCATGACCCTGACTGGCTCTGGGGGAAGGCTGTGAAGCTGCTTTGCTGGGTGTGGGGAAGAAGCAACTAATTTCCAGCTGCTGAGCAGTCAGAGAAGGTAGCTTAGTGCAAAGTGAAAAACTCCCTTCTCCAGGCCATCTCCATCCACATGTGACAATTCCCTAACCCAAACAGAATAATGATCCTTCCGCATTGGCAAAATCACAATGAATTTAAACGATTACCCCTTCTTTGGTCTGCACCTGAGAGATTTAACACAAATCCACACACTTTTACTAACAATTGACCTCAGCTCCTAACATTATATAAACAGACATCCCATTCCATAGACGAGCTAGAAAAAAATAACGGGACATTATAAAACTTGCAGGCCTTGTCTGGACTTTGGATTTTATTGTAAATAAGAATTCAGCAATTCACAAGAAGAAAACAAATTTTAAAAAGCTGAACAAATGGTCTCTTTTGAAACAGAAAGAAATATTTTAAGTCTCTAATTTACATTTTCAATTTTTCAGTGAGACTTAAGAAGACCCTGTGTTGTCGACACAGGCACTAGGAAGCATGAAATGGAAATGACCTGGAAATGCAAATGTGTAGTCGGAAATGACAAAATAATAATGACCACATTTTGAAAGAACTCAGTAAAGGCATTAAACAGAATACCAAATGCTTCAGAAAGCAAAATAAAAAATTAGAAGACATATTAGAAATTCTCCCCATATCAGTAAAAAGTTAAAGAGATGAAAATTATTAAACAATAAGTGAGAGAACTAGGGAATAGATTTAGGAGATATAATATATGCACAACAGGAGTTTTAGAAGGTCTGAATAGAATGGACCACTTAGAAGCAAAATGAAGGAGGAGGAGGAGAATAAGAACAAGAACACTTCCTGAGCCAATAAGGACTTTTCAATTCGAAGGGTTTGATTATATTGTAAATACTAATGAAAAGAATCTACAACTAAATAAATACAGGTATAACTTCTGAATTCCAAAAAACACTTTCTGAAAGCATTTTATCCAGTCGCAGAGAGAGAGAAAACAAAGTAAGTTTCCAACAAAGGAAAGATATCAGCTTTCATTCCACGATATTTAAAAGCTAGATGACAAAGAAAGGTTGAAAGAGTCTAAGGAAAAAGATTGTGACCTAGTCGGGTTCATACATAACGGCAACAGATTCTCCCAAATATGCGAGAACTCATAAAGATGACCCGCTTACCTTCCTCAACCAATTACTCGACATTGATCAACAACTGGGAATCATATAATTTCCAGAATACAATTCCAAAAGTTGGGGAGTATATAGAAGAAATTAGTGGTAAACAATAAAATGAGTCTCACCAGAATTAAATTTAAATAATTATTGTGCTCGATGTAGTGTGATCCTTATGTTAACATTAAGAAAAAGATAAAGATACATTAATAAAAATCTGGATTTAAACTCCCAAATTATTTAAACCAAAACTATGCGTTGGAGGAGAATTAGTACAAGGAACAAACTAAATATCTCCTATTTTACAAAAGGAAATGTATAGTTTTATTCCTGACAGTAACAGAAATATCAGTTTTATAATTATGTCTTTTAAAAGAAGTTAAAGACATAATTATTAAAAAGAAATACAATGAACATTACCGAAAGGACTTTGGTGAGAGGTTCAGCTGTTACAATCATGTCAATTTGAATAAAATATTGATTTCTCTAAGCTTCAGCTATGTCATCTACAAAATAGGGTTGATAATGTTTCTTTATTATAGGACTATTTTGAAGAGTAACTGAAATAAAGTATGTAAAGTATATAACACACTGCATGACACATGGTAACTGTGGAATGTTAGCCATAATAAAAGAAGGGGAACATTTTGATAAATATAACAAAATACAGGAAGAAAAAATAAAAGGTAAAACCAATAGCTGAATTAAACAGAAAACAGAAACAGTTAAAAAGAAACAATACCAAACATATCAGTTATCACAACACTTGGAAATCGATAAAATTTTTCTATTAAAACACAAAGACAACTTTTTTAAAAAATATGGATACTTTTTAAAAGACACATCATTATCCACTCTATAAATATTTGAGTGCTTCCTATGTACCAGGCACTAGTTTAGGTTCTGGGCATATAGTAGGAAACAAGACAAAACCTTAGACCATTCCGATATTGGGGGCAGCACATTCCAGGCAGAGGGTAAGTACGTATAAAGGCCCTAAGGCCTAGATAGGCCTGGGCATGTTCAAAGGAAAGTGAGCAAGAGAAAGGTAAATGAGTTCAGAAAGGTAAAGGGGGTTGGGGTCAGATTCTGTAGGACCTTGCAGGCCTTGTCTGGACTTTGGATTTTATTGTAAATAAGAAGGTGACTCAGTGGAGAGTTCTGAGCAAAACTGATGTTGTCCAACTTCCTTTCTTTAGCAAGATCATTCTGATTAGTGTACTGAAAATGGACTTAAGAACAGCAAGAGTGGAGGTAGAAGGACCAATTAGAAAATTAATGTCATAATCTAGGAAAGAGACGATAGTATCCTAGATCGGGGGGTAGCAGTGGAGATGGTAAGACGATGGTAAGACTCCTCTGGATATAGTTTGAAAGATTAGCTGACTGTTTGGATGTGGGCAGCAAGAGAAAAAGAGGGGCCAAGGCTGCCTCCAGTCTTTTGGTCAAAGCAATGGGAAGGATGCCATGGTCAGCAGCTGAGATGGGAACATTCAGGGAAGAGGTGTGGAAGAATGTGATTGGGTTTTAGACGTGTAAAATGTGGACCGCCCTTAGGGAAAAAGTAAAAGAAATAGCCAGTCAGAACTTTGACTCTAAAGGGGCCAGAACCAGAGATGCAAACGTGATAGCAGTCAGGATATAAGGGTATTTAAAGGCATGAAACTGGGTATCAGATCACCCAGGGAGGAGGGGCAGACTGAGAAGGAGTCTAAAGACCAAGGCCTGGAACACGTCACTGTTTATAGATGGAGGACAAGAGGAAGAACTAACAAGGGGGATGGAGAAAGAATGGCCAATGAAATAGAATGAAAACCGGAACAGTGAGGGGTCTTGGAAGCCAAGACGAAAAGGGAGGAAATGAAAAACCATGTCGAACTCAGTGGATAAGTCAAGTAAAATGAAGACTAAAAACTGACCACTGGATTTAGCAATGGATGACCACTGGTGATCTGGACAAGGGCGGACTCGTGGAGTAGCCAGGGTGAAAGTTTAAAAGGCACAGTTGAAGAAACAAAGAGAACATGCACACTTTTTAATGAGTTTTACTATAAAAAGGAGCAAAAGCTGGGAGAGATGGTAACTCGACAGACAAATGAGATCAAGGGAAGATTGTTTTTTTTTTCCTTAATGAAAGAAATATCAGGATATTTGATGATGCAAGAGAGAAGGATGTATATTGCTATAATGACAAAAATTTTAAAAAATTAAAAGACAAATAAAAGAAAGCAAAAAATTAAAAAGTGTAGCAATATAAAATTAGACAAATTAGAATTAAGATGAAGAGCATTAAGTGGCATAGAAGTTAATATATATTTGATGAACTCTGGAACAAACTTTAAAAAGTAATTAAAGAAGTATTCCCCAAAAGAATACAGCACCCAAATGAATTTATGGGCAAGACTGTAAAATCTTCAGGTAAAGAATGACTTCTTTACTATTTAAACTGACCCTGACAATAAAAACGAGGAAAATGTTTCATTTCATCTGAACAAACTAACAGAAACCTGATGCCAAAAACTGACAGAGAAGGAAAAAAGAAACAATATCAAATCTTTATTACGAAGATTGATACAATAAGTCTTAAGTAAAATGAGTAAATTAAATCTAGCAATATATTACAAGAAAAATAGATACAATCTGGACAGGATTTATTCCAGGAATACAAGGATGGTTCAACATAGACAATATGACTAACTAATCATATTGTTATTTAAAAGTAGAAAAGTAATTAAAATTGTCTCATTAGATATTAAAAGAGCACTTAATATGAACTCAAGTAGCATTCAGGGTAACAAAAAATTATTAGTTTAGGCATAGAAGGGTATTACCTCAAATTATAAAGAATATCCATCTGAAACCAACAGCCAATGAAAACCAAATATTATGATAAAATATAGAGGCATGACTAAGTCAAGAACAAAAGAAAATGCTATCATCATTACTTTTCAATAGTGTCCTGGAAATTTTAGTCAGTAAAATAAAACAAGAAAAAGACATTTTTAAAAGCATAACTATCAGAAAGAAAAAGATAAAATTATCATTTTTGCAAATGATATAGCTGTATAACTGGAAAATTCAAGAGACTAAGAGGAAAAATTATTAAAAGTAATGTTTTAAGTTCAGTAAAACAGCAGGATGCCAGACATATAGGAATCAATAGCTTTTTACAGACTAAACTAGGTGGAGTTCTAATTTGAAATTCTATTTTCAAAAGCAGGTCCTCTCTCCCCAACAAACCTCACCCCCCAGTGCTATCCAACAGAAAGGATCGTGTGAGCCATGTATAATTTTAAATAGTCCAGTTGCCACATTTTTTGAAAAAGGTGAAATTAATTTTAACATATTTTATTTAACCTAGTATATGTCCAAAATATTATTTCAACATCTAATCAATATTTTTAAACTATTATTGATATATTTTTATTTATTTTCATTCCTTTTTGTACTAGTCTTCAAAATCAATGTGTTTGTGTGTGTGTGTGTGTATGTGTGTGCGTGTGTGTACATCTCAATATGGAATAGCCATATTTCAAGTCCTCACTAGCCATTTATGGCCAGTGGTTATTAATTTGGACAGTGTAGCTCTAGTATAGACATGTCACAGTATATTTTTATAAGTGACTCCATAGCTCATGCTACGTGCCTAAGAAAATATGTACAGAACTTACAAACTTAAAAGTACCAAAACTTCTAGAGAACATAGGAAGAGATTTCAGTAAAAGGACAAATATATGGCATATATCTAGAAGGAAGTCTCACTACTGTAAAGATACCAATTTTCTACCCCAAATTATTTTATTAATTCAATACAAGACCAATCAAAATTCTAATGACTTTTTTTTGGAAAGACTTGACAAAATGATTTCAAAGACTAGAAGTGTAAATGTCAAAAGATTTTGAAAATGACAAGTAAAAAGGTTTGGAGTTTGGTATATCAGATCTTTAAGTATCATCAAATATTTATATGTTTTATCCATTTACAAAAAGTACAATAGTACCATACTGGCAGATCAATAAAGAAACTGAAAAAATTACTATAGGCAATAATTTAGCATGTGATAATGGGGAATTATAAATATGTAGAAAAGGAATATGTTAATAAATACACGATATTGGGGTCACTTATAAAAATACACAGTGACACGTCTATACCGATGATTTAAAATAGTATGTGTGATCAACTTTAAAGGAAGTAAATGTTTGTACATGCACAAAAAGAACCTAGGAGAATATGTAAGTTCTTGCCAGTGGTTATCTCTGAGTGAATGAGACTTTGTTACTTTTTTTATACTCTTTTTATTATTTGTCAGTATTTTTCTGCAATGAGCGTGAAACTCTATTTGTTTAAAAAAAAAAACTGCCAAAGGAAACTTAATTTTGAAAATAACATTAAAAACCCTCCTTGTTGTGTTTCCTTTCTCATGAGTAACACAGTGCCTTCCCTTGCTATACAAAGTGCCCCTCCCTTCTCCCTCCAAAAAAAAACAGAAAAGGCCAACTGACAAGACTGTAGGTTATTTATCATATGGGACCAGCAGATAATTCTTTCCCTGAACTAAAGAACTATAAATTAGATTATATTAAGAAATCCCTTTGGGTTTTGGTTTGCTGCTTAGCTATCCATTGTAGGTATATGTGCAAAGCGTCTAACGCAAATGCTTCCTATTTTGGCTAATGAGATGGATTTCCTTTTACAAACAAGGGAGATGCTGTCCGAGGCTACCCACGAAGTATGCGAGAAATTCAAATATGCTAACAGAGCCTAGTAAAACCAGAGCGAGAAAACAACAAAGCCCCTTGGAGTATCCCAAAAGCTTGTGCAAGTGTACTTCTACTGGGTTAATACTATGAGTTTGGAGGTTTAAGGCAAACAGACCCCAATCCTGAAGGCATTTTTGTTTGGGTGTCCCACAGAGTAGTTGTAAATCTGGAACAGGAAACTTGAAATCATTGAGGTCACATATTTATAACATCAAATTCAATTAGGTTAGAAAAGTACAATTTCTGTCATCATGTCATAAAAAGATGTGTTTTTCTCTCAGATCCCTTATAAAGAAAAGTCCCCTATATTATTACAGATAGGGCTGTTTTCAATCAGTTACAAGGAGCAATTCAATTACTAGATGGTTTAGTGCAGTAACTGACTCCAGACTAATTTAATTTCTTTAGGTCTCTAAAGATCAATTGATCTGATTTGTCCCATCCCCAAAGGCTGTTTAGGAAAAATTCAGACTTAAATACCTGGAAATGAAATCCAAAACCTTGGCCAATTTCACACTACTTAGGTCATCTTGCAAACTTTCAGCTAGTCGCATAAGATGCTCTCTTGGCCCTCAGACCATTGAAAGCTACTTAGCTCTGTGTACATGTGAGTGCCCTCCCCGCATCAGGATGCTTATTCGATAAGTGGAAAATGTGCTGCATGCATTATCAAATCTGTCGTTCTAAAGGGCAGTTGGTCTGGGCACTCGTGTCTCATGAGCACATGTGTAACTAAAGGGCTATTTTTACTTTAAGAGTAGTTTATTAAGACTGTTAGGAGAAGGCAAAAAAGATGCTCATCCAATAAGATGAGGAACTTACAATTATTTTAGATTAATAAACCACTTTCATAAATGTCATCTTCCTCGGTTCTCATAACAAGCCTTTAAAGTGAGTAAGGTTATTTTCTTCATTTTCTAGATGAGGAAACAGATTCAGAGGTTAGGTGACTTCTCCAGGATCACTCGGCCAGTGAAAGGCAGAGCTGGGACTCTAACCCATGTCTTTGTCTCTGAATTAAACATGTTCACCTCCTATCTGAGACAGAAGGTATGAGGTACACTATAAAAGCACATCACTGCTGCCACTCTGAGCCACTGTCTCAAAAAAAATGACACCTGACTAAAACTGAAAAAGTTCACTGATTATAATCCCACCTCCATCAACCCAGGCTGAATCAGTGCCTCTGGCTCTCTAGAATAGATGAAAAGGGTCATGTCTAAATAAAAGTAGCCTTTGTAAATGGACTCATTTGTTACCCACACTGCTGATACCACGTTCTCACTGACTCGGGTCTCAAGGCCTGCTATGACCCATTTGCCCATTTCTTCACCTTTTCTGTTTTTACAATGCATCTTCAACCATAAGCTCAAGCTTCTTCCCTTGATCTCAATACTTGTCAAGCTCTCCAACTAATTAATCTTTCTTTTCTACTCAAGTCCCACAGTTTCTGCCCAACTTTCAGCCTCTCCTGCTGGCTTGTCGGTCTCCCCACCAAGCCTCCATATCTGCTCCCCAAAACTAAAACCACCTTATATGCTCTGCCTTAGGAAAGGATCAGACGGATGTCGATAACACATGTAATTTGTCCCTTAATTTGAGTTGCCAGGGCAGGTTGGGGAGAAGCGCCTTGTTCAGAAAATGTGACCCACGTGGTAAGTAACAAAGAGTGTGGCACACTGTAGCAGTTGGCGGGGACATCACACGGAGATCTGGAGATAAGCCGGAGGGCTGATGCTAGGGTACCCACCTGTCATAAAGACTTCAGGCCGCATAAACGAGTAAGCGCAAGAGATGAAAAGAGTCTGAGCATCTAACGTCTAATAAAATGATAACACTGAATCGTGTAATGGAAATTTGCTAAGAGGTACAACTTAAATGTTCTTACTCGAAAAAAGAATAAGTACAGAAAGTTACGTAGTATGTGTAAGAGACACAAATGATCAGGTTGAAAAGTCTTCTCTTTGAAAACGCATTTTTTTTTCTTTACTTTCCTACCGGGTAAACTGTGAATCTCAATATGGTCATTACTCATCACACGTGCAGTCTCACACTGTGTGAACCATTTTAAGTTAAAAGTGGGGTAAGTTGTAGGCACATAATTGTCATTTGTCTTCCTAAAGGTCCTGAGATCTGATACCTCTCCTATTAAATACAAGCAGTCCAAACGGTAAGTAAAATATGTACCTTGAATTAAATTACATCTCCTTGTTTCAACATTCTCAGCTACCATTCCATTCCTTGCATTAGCAAATGTGTCCACTTCGTAAGGAAAGGCCATCCAGATTCCACTTCTCAGCAGATGGCCACTCGAGATCTGGAGCTTAACATCACCAAGAGGACTGAGTCTTTGATAACAAAGAAAACCTATTTTTTCCAGTTGAATAGGTGTCCTGACCAAAGAAATCACTTCACTCAGAAACTGAGCATAGACTAGATCCAGCTGCAGCAGCTGCCAAAACTTAAGCACTTACATATCTACAGGGTTTATAACTGGAAGGGAAGGGGAGTCGAGAGAATTGGAGACTATGGACAGCAAAGTTATGGTTCTCTGGTGTTGAAAGGAGTGTGTTCTTACAAACTCGCTCTTCTCTTTATCTTATCTGAACAAAAAAGTAAACAAAAAATTCTCATTACCTCTCAATGTCAGTGAGCCTGGAGGAATCCCGAAATCCTTTGGCAAAAGGGTTGCTATCTATTTTCAGCTTGGTTATCTGGAAAGGGAAAAATGGGTGAAGAAACAATATTATTTCTGAGGTCAAAGAAATAAAATCAGAAAGAGAGAGTTTGTTCATTTTCCCCTTAGAGCATCACCTGAGAATATCTTGTCTCCTAGTATCACAAGAAAGGCTGAAATTGCTAGAGAAGTCTACAGAAGGGATGGATTTGGTGGGATGGTCAGGAAAGGCCTCAGAGAGGAGGTGTTTGAGGACCTAGAGAACAGGCCGGGGGTCAATGAGCAGACGCAATTAGTGCTGGGGGCCTTTCCTGAGCAGTGGGGCTGCAGTGTGAAGTATTCAAGAGAGTAGCGAAAGGCTAGGGCTCTGCTGGGGAGTTGAGGGGTGTCGAGAAGGCCAGCATTGGTGGGTAACGGGGAATACAAACAAGAACGCTGCCTGATGCTGACTCGGCAACATCATTTGTTAATACCATGGGCATGTGTATATATTCATATACATATACATATACATATACATATACACATATATATATGTGTGTGTGTGTATGTGTGTCTGTGTATGTGTGTGTGTATGTGTGTGCACATAATATATAATGTGGAAACAAGCTATTATGAACTAAATTATGTATCCCTATTCATATGTTGAAATATATAGAGAGAGAGAGAGAGAGAGAGAGAGAGAGAGAGAGAGAGAGAGAGAATGGCTAATAATAGCTTCATGTTCGACATTAAATTGAGACACATGTGTTTGTGTCATGTTCCCCCTTCCATCTGTTCCATCTTCCATCTACATAGAATCAAATTAGTTAGTCTTTTACTATCCTCTCATACAATGTTATTTATAGACGTATATGGGAAAAAATTTTTCCTAATAAGAATCGTGGTCTGAAGTATTAAGAGTCTATGCTGTGCTAGTCATAATCCCACAGTATTACTATTAATGTAGAAAGAGTCATTAATTCATATGCACTGCACCTCAAAGAAAAATGCATTAGGTTACGAAACAAAAATAAGGAAAGAAAGAAAGAGAGAGAGAGACAGAGAGAGAGAGAGAGAGAGAGAGAGAGAGAGAGAAAGAGAGAAAGAAAGAAAGAAAGAAAGAAAGAAAGAAAGAAAGAAAGAAAGAAAGAAAGAAAGAAAGAAAGAAAGAAAGAAAGAAAGAAAAGAAAGAAAACGCTGATTAAAAGATACTCGACTTGTAAAATTTCTGAGTGTTAGAGCTGAAAAGTACCTAGGGAGACAAAGACATGATTAGTAGTATCTGAAAGAGAACCAGAGACACCTTTCAGATTTCTTTGGAATTTCTTTCATTATAAGAATTTTCCGCTTCCAATATCTTTTAAGTCCCTCTTTCATAAGCCCCAGGGCTGTCGATGGTAACTTTCTTTTCTTTACATTTTTGATACATAATTTCAAACTACAGGAAAGTTTAGAGACTAGGACAAGGTGTTTTCATAGACCTAGACACCAATTAGAAAGGCGCTCAAGACAATAATTAGGTATTTACTTTCTCTGGATCGTTTTATCTAATTCCATGGAAAATAACTGCTTTTGGAAGTTAGAGGGGAAAAGCCAACTGCCTCTCCAATTACTAAAATCGTGTGGAGGCCCTGGATTAACACCACAATCTGAGTCAGTTCAATGGAGTGCTGAGTAACAGCCTAAGGACCTAAGTTCAAACGTCCCAATGAACCTCCTGTGCTCTCTGTGATCCTACCAGACTCTGAGTCCACTGGAATGTCAACAATTAGCACCCAGAAACGTTGGCTGAGCTTGGTTTCGAGAGCAAACAGTCACTTGTATAGTTTCACCTTCTTACCAGTTACAGACGAGGTGAACCTCTTCTTGAGTATACATTAAAAGCATTTTATTTTGTTTTCTATCTTAAGATAAAATAATTTTTAAATAGAAACATTTTAACATTCTTGGTAATCACGCATTTTCAAGAGTAGGCATAGATTTTATTCCATGGATATTTAAACAAAAACCAGTAGTTATAAAGAAAGACATTCATCTCTGCCGATGGAGTTTTACATTTCTTTTTGAACTTTGGGACAGCTGAAGAGGTACGCATTTGGGAGCTGATGAGAGAAGGGACCTGAGTTCCAGACAGTGATTTCAGCTGGACATCATTTCATCTGTTCCCGCATACAAAATTCCTGCAGCTCGTAACACTGTTGGACAGTGTCAAAGGTAATACTAAAAGAAGAATCCAAAAATGGCTAATCACCAAACATAATAGATAGAGAATGTTGTACAAGCCAAACCACAGGTATGGCTCATAGTTCAAAAACAAATTTTAAAAGCAGCAACATTTTTCATTTTGCGAGGAAAAAGCATTAAGTAAGGATAGCAGTATGGGCTTAAGAAATCCTTTAGTATGTATCTACGTATATGTAAACTACAGACTAATTCAGGTCTAGATATACTCATTTTTTCATGTGTTATCTTAATAATGTAGAACAGAATGCATGTCCTAACACTGCCAGTCACAACAAAGAGAAGGAGACCTTTCCAGTGGTTATCATTCCATGCAACATCACGAGACTCTGAATATAGCTGGGAGTTCCCAGCCACAAGGTGAAATTGGCCCTCAGAGACCATTTCTCCAATTATCAGGAAAAGATCTGTCCAAAGGCATTTAAAAATGAAACCTGACCTACACTTCAACTCTACAGCAGTGGTCTGCCTGCTCAAAAACAACGTATGACCTTTAAATCTTAAATTATAAAACAGTTTGTTGAAAGTGTAATGTATTTAGCTTTTATCTAATAATGTAGACAAATGCAATCATTTCCTCGCCAAAACCGGAGAAAAAAACAGTAAAAAGGCCCCATTTCCATTACTTATAAATTAAACTACCAGCCACAATTAATGAGAAGCTTTTTCACAAATTCTATTGGAAACTTTGATTTGACTTTTACTAGATATAAAAATAACAGTCCTATCTAAAGTTTAAGAGATGTGACGGTGATCCCAAATGTGAACTTGTAATTTTTTTCCTCTCTTCTCTATACATAGAAAAATTCTAATATTATATTATACTTGGTACATACTTATTTCCTAAATATTTTATTACATGTTTGCTATAGGAAAGTCAGTGCACAAAGATGATATAATAATGAAAAAGCGGGTTGTGGGGAGACCTAGAAAGAATCAAAGATAACTTTCAAAACTTGTGTAAAGACTAATGATAATACTAACTCTCAAATTGACTTATTCACCCCATATATGTTACTGAACATGAATTTTGATTAGTCATCTAAGGTTTATAAACCATGTCAAACATGGCGTATTAATATAACAAATCAAATATTTGACTATTACTTGAATTTAAAATACATATGGCATTGTGCTAGGGAATCTGGTGTTAAGGATGGCTCTATAGAAATAAATTATTTTAGTTGGGCAACATTTTTAAATTCAGTTTCCAAAACTTGACACTGAAATCTAGCATGATGCCACCAGAAAGGAGGAATTAAGACCCAGGAGATGGTTCTGTCACTTAGCAGATTTGTGTTTTAAGGCAAGTATATGAACTACTCTGAACCTCAGTTTCTTCATCTATGAAATAGGGCTCATGGAGCCTTCTGAAAGGTGTTAGCATCGGAATTAAGGGAGACATTGAGAAAAAATATAGAGAGATTTTTCCAAATTAAAAGTCATAAATCCAAACCATGAACTTCAGCTGGATCCTAGTTCAGAGGAGAAAAAATGGTTGTAAAAGACATTTGTTGGTCTATCTTGACATTTTTAATATGAACTGAATGTTAGGTGATATTAAGGAATAATTTTTATTAATTTTCTTAGCTTCGATAAAGATATTATAGTTACAAAAATAATGTTCTTATTGTCAGTATATATTTGTAGACGTATTTACAGGCATGCAACTTAGTTTCAGATGATTACAGGAAGGGGGAAAGTATGGATACATAGAGAGATAGAGAAATAGGGTGGGGAAGGTACAAATATGTCAAAATATTAATTTTTGAATCTGGGTAGAGAGTATGGGTTCATTTTACCATTTGTTTAACTTTTAGATATCTAGACTTCTTTCTAAATAAAAAATCGAGAAAAAAGAAGAATTAAATGAGATAATGCCTTTAAAACAGATGGCTCCTATAAATGCAGCTGTTGCTAGCAGACATTTCGACCTTCGGTTTAGGACGATTGCTATCTCGTTACACTGGCTGTTGTGCACGCAGCAGGTAAGCGGCGAGCACTTGTTGAAAAGAAAAAAAGACGAACAGGAAGAGTTGAAACTCTCTAAAAAGGATGCCTCAGAGTCCATCGGGGTCACAAGCTGAGAGGACACCAGGTACCTAAAGCTTAGGAGTTAAGGACACTGACTTTTGAACCTAACCACCTGGATTCAAATCTGTGATGGGAGAGGCAAAGTCATCTTGGATGAGCTATTTAACTCTGTGCCTCAATTTTCCCAGCTGTAAAATGTGACATAGAAATACTGTTGTTCCTATCCCATATCATGGTGAAGATTAAATAAGACAATGCACTTTAAATGGTGCCTTGCATATCATAAGTACCCAAATATTAACTGTTATTATAATTATGTAGATAATCACCTCCTATTCCAAGGTACCATGATTTGAGAGGTCCCACCCCCATTTTTTCAGGATTGCTCCTTCACCTATTAAACCAAATCGAAGGTGTCATACTTAGAAATTTCCTTTAATTTTGTTGTTTGTAATTTTCACCAAAAAAAAAATAATAATAATCCAATTTACCTATTCTTGCTTCGGATCTCTTTACAGAGGATTCTGATAAAAGCAATGAAGTTTCCCCACGTGACAAGTTTTTATTTCATTCTCAAACATCAACAGGGTTTCTTATATTAGTATATTATAGTATAAAGAGATACTATGTATTTATGTATTATAAAAAATATAGTAATTATAGTATAAATTTAATGTTTTATAATGTAAATGTTACAAATTCATTTCATGTAAAATGAATGTTTCGAAAATCTTTCCTGAATCCATGATATCTGAATTGCATGTGTCTTCAAATAAATTAAAAATGGGATAGTTTTTGTCAGTGTTCCAGATACTCGGAGAAATAGCATTAGTGTTTTACGCCTTTGTGGGCTTCAATCTGTACCCAAATTTTCAGCTTGGGCATTCTCTGGACGTTTCCCCTCTAGTGTTAATCTTAAGATAATTCAAAATGTATGATACTTTGCTTTTCTACTTTCAGATGATAATTATAATAGCATTTTTGCATTTATTTATCTCATTAAAAATATCTCACTAACATTTTACAATCCAAATGGCGACAGATCCTCTCTGGACAATCGAGACACTGTCCAGTCATAACCACATGCCGTTTTGATAGCGTTTGGATAGTTTTCTAAAGTCAGTTTACTCACAGCATCTCATTTGATCCGCCCAGAAATTCTCTGACACGGCCTAGGCAATCCTTAGCCCCATTTACGGGTAAGGAAAATGGCAGCCCCAGTGGTGGAGTGAAATCTACTCAAGTCGCACAGAAATTACAGGTGCTGACACCTTGCAGACACACAGCCACTCCGGCCACTCGCCCTCATCCCTTCTCTGGGCTCCCATTTCCTTATTAGTGTGGGGCTACTTGGGCTTTCAGCTTCATCTTCTGGCTTTTCCTGAGAGACTCAACACCTTCTCTGCTCAGGTTGACCATGCCACCCTGCGATGGGCAGCTCCTAACAATTATTCGCTCAGATCCCAAAATACGACAGCAACACAAGAGGAGAGCAGTGCTCCTGGGTGCCCATAACTGATCAAATAAAAGCAAGAGGCAAAGACCCAGGGAGGGTGCAAACAACTGAATCCGTCAAGGAAACGACCATGTGCGTTCCTTTTACTGAAGCAGAAGGAATTCTACTTCTGGTCTTTCCTGACGGTGGAAGAGTGACGTATCCCCTCGCAGCTTCAGCGTCCTCACTGTGGAACCCTACTGTCATCCCCAGGGTTCAAGGTTGTGCTGGCCATGAAAAAAAAAGGGGGGAGGGCGGGGGGAAGGACCTAACAGCACCTAGTCCTTAGTAAGACTTCGACAGATGTTTGTCGAATTGGACTAAATCTTATGAAGAAATGCATAAATCAAAAACGTGATGTGGAGTAGAAATGAATAACTCAGTGTCATAAATTAAATGCCTTGATTTAATTAAATACACACTGCTTACATACTAGACGTTAAAAATAATTCTACTATAATTATCAGACCCTAAATTACACCTGAATACACTTCACAAACTATCTACAGTATCAGTCATCGGGGAAGTTGGCTAGAATATGTGTGCTAATTTAGCAGAAAAACCGAACTTCTAAATTTTATGGAGCAGCGAAGAGTATGGCTATGCACATTGTCAGGCTCTAACAGGAGGAGGAAAGGAAATGGGTAATTTTCTCGAGAAGAAAATTTGAGAAGCCAGAGAGGGGCAGGTTTGGGTGGGAGAGAGGGCAGTGAACAACCTGACCAGAGAACAGATTCTAGAAAAGACGATGTAATACAGACCCTCACAACCTTCCTAACTCAGCACGCAGAGGTCCCGGGCTGATATTCGATTGCTGTCGCCAAAGGAAACTTCTATTTTAAGTACTGGGGTAGCCCTTCTCGCCAAGAAAATGAAAGAACCTCCTAAATCTTTATCTTATTTAAGAAATACATTGTGAGCGGTGCACTTACCAGTTGATTCTGATAGGCAGTGACAGCCGTAAAAACTGTCTCTGGGAAGATGAACGTTCTGAATTCTTCAGACTTCAGATTAAGCAAAGAGGCCGTGTGGTCTTTCTTCTTAATGATGTGTACCCGTGGCTGGTACTTATGCATTGAGTTCAAAATTATCTACAACGAGGAGACGGGGAGTACTGAGTTTTAAGTATTTGTATGACTAAACAGGCCAAATTACAATGAAGCAAAGAGAGAACCATAAAATCTACAGTTTCAAATCGAGTTTCAAGATCAGGACCTACCCTGCCCATTCTCAAAGCAAATCACTTTCACAAGATACTGCAGAGTCATCCTCATGAATCACGCTTTACCACAACTGCAAATAACACTGGCTGTTTCAAGTATCCTTTCTAAAATGATGAGGGGAAAGTCATCTGGAGAATACGTTTATTTTTAAATCAAGTCTTTGAATTACTTTTTGTTTGTTAGTTTGGTTAAACCAAAGGATGTATGTCTAAATTTTCTAATGTAAGAAATTATATTTGCTAGGAGGATAGATTTTTATGTATGGAAGGGAAAATAAAACAGTTTAGAGAGGCAGTGTGGCATCAGACCTTGGTCGGAATACTGAATCTGGTACTGTCAAGCTCGTCAGTCTTGGGGCACGTGATCTCACCTCCCCAATGGCATTCTCTCAAATGCAAAAAGAATATTAAACTCCTAGGGTTTTGGTGAGGATTAGATGATGTAACCTTTGTCAATCACGTAGTAAATAGGACATGCTCAGTAAACATAAAATTATTATTTTTATTTTATTTTTTCTGACAGCTTCATGGATTCTTCACTTCCAATTATAAACTAAACATGAATGAAAGTGATGGCCATCTTCTATTCCATAGCTAATAACGACAAACAAACCCCAGTTAACAAGGCAGTATTCTTCATGTATATTTTAAATAAAATGTAATAATTTGCCATTATGAAATCTGAGCAACAAATTGACTTTCAGATATAAAATGTTTTCCATATCCTCCCCACACCTCCCATCCAGACAGCTACCTAAATCTGTCATATGGCATTTATCCCAAGGGCCTGGCAGAGAGCTTGGCTCCTGGGGGAGATGTGTTATAAATACTGTGGCGGGACCAGGTTCAGTTGCAAACGGTGTTATCGCAACTAACGGCTTCCTTGTTTTCTTGACTAACATGGGTGCGGTGGAGGAGTGTTCCTGACAGTTGATTGACTTTTGCAGAGTCAAATACTAGTCACTGTGGGATAATCAATATAGAATCGATCTCTCTGTGCTGAGAGGTAAGCCATCTTGAAAATACAGGGCATTAACTGGTATTGAATTTTGTACATGCCATTCTTTTTATGATCCCAAACCCGAATAGGGATAACCGAAACAAATAAGAGCTTTCAATGAACTGAAATAAACTTTAAAAAGTCATCTCTTTGTATAGTGAGTATAAGTTCAGGATATCTATGCTTAGTCATAAAGCTGGAATAAACTCAAAAGACAAAAGCAAACATTTGCCTCCTAATACTGATATACATATATATAAACTTGAGCATTCACTGTACGTTTTACTAAGAAGAGAGAAATAAGGTCTCCTCTCCCCACCCCAAGGTCAATTTCCTTTGGGAAAGGGTGCCAGACAGACTCAGAGCCCAGACCAGTCTCAGAGCCCAGGGCTCCCTGACTCTTTGCTGAAGCCCTCTGGCAGCCCCAGGGACACCAACGGAAATGTGGACTCTGCTTCATTTTACTTCAAAATTAATTCCTGGAAGTAAGCATTTTTCGCATTTTAAAACTAAAAATGCATCAGTGAGACAAGCTTCCTCGAGACTAATTTAAAGGATTTGGCCAAACAACATAGGATCTAAAAATCTTTCCTTGTAATTTTCAGAACACACTATTTCTGGTGACAAAGGGTCATATTAAATAATAAAAATGTAAGTCTATGGTCATGCCACCCTGAACACGCCCGATCCCGTCTGATCTTGGAAGCTACACAGGGTCAGGCCTGGTTAGTACTTGGATGAGAGACCACCTAGGAAGACCGGGGGTAAAAAAAAAAATAACTAAATAAATAAATAATAAATAAAAATTTAAAGCTAAAATGGATATTAATAACCATTTAAAACTAAACAATTTATCAAAATCTCATCTTGGCAAAATCAGACTAGAACCCTGAGCTCCTGACATACAGCTCGGTGCGATTCCCACCCATGAAGCCGGTGCTAAAAAAAAAACATATCAAATTCTAGGCAGCTGATCTCAGCATGAACTCTCAAGTCTTCCTGGAAAGACCCAGTTCTTCTAAAAGCTTCACAAATGGAAAATTCCAGAACCATTAAAAAATTTTATTTCTCCCTGCAAAGGTTTCAGTGGAGCCCAAGAAATTTTTCTTTCTAGATAATAGAGACTTTAATATGTATTGTAGCAGACATTGTTCTTTGTCTACCCAAGATCTGTCTCTTCCTTTTTTTTGATTATTTTCCCCAGCTTTCCTGAAGCATAATAGACAATTAGTTGCTCATTTTACATTGTACAATTCAATGAGTTTTTTTCAATTATAGACGGCACACAATAATATATTAGTTTCGGTTGTACAGCACAGTGATTAGAGTCCAAGGAATTTCAATATGAATGATATTAAGAATGATCATCGGCCTACAGAAAATGTCTCTCGGATACTTCATAGATTTTAACCTAAAAAACAATGTTGTCAATAGAAACATCTTTAGAAAAAAAAAGAGCAATTATGCCAACATCCTTAAAGATAAAGGTCAATTATCTTTTCCAACACACAAAATAACAGAAACCGGTTAATCTACTTCCAACATCTTGACAGTGCCACCAGTAGAGTCGTGAGTTAACCCGGTGACTTTGACTTGGTCATGATAAACAAGGTCTCCTGTGGGCAAATGGATGGCAGCAACAAATGAGAGCTTCAAACAGGAGCCTGAAGTGATTTATTTGTTTTCAGTTTCAATCCATCCATTTGAAACGATGTCTAGAACTCTCTAATTTATTATCTACTTATAATCATCTTTTTTGAAAAAAGTTTTGAAACTCTTCTTCTAAAGTGCATAGATCCCACAAAAACTAAAATCTTAAGTAAGGACAGCTTTTAAAAGGAGTATAAGTGAGAGAATAATTATATTAGAATATCTAAGCTAAGGAAAGCCACTATGAAAATACTAATGAAAAACAGTATTCTCCACATCGAAAAGAAGTATGCAAGTCTGCCTGAAGTGTTCTTAGTATAAAATCTAAAATGGAATGTTTCTGTAAATCTTAAGAGCATAAAATAACATCACAAATAGTTCCTAAAAAAGCAGTTTTATCGTATATGCAAAAGCCTGTGTCAGTGGCTGTTTGTTCTATTAACTATTGAGAAGAGCTCAGAATTTCAGTTTCTCTTTTTTCCGCATTTGGATGAACTCCTTATGGACTCAAAATCAAACTATTTTGTTTTAAATGCAAGACTTCTCTGTACTTTAATATTCCTAAGACTCTCTACAAAGGGGATATATAATGAGTAAACAGCACTGTCTCAAATTTATCTGGACATAAAACCCCTGTGTGTTATTGCATCTCCCATGAATGTTTCCTATAGAAGACACTTAGGAAAATCACGCATAGGAGGTCTCTGCCCTAGTGCCTTATGTTCTGTCATCTGGTATACCAATGACAGAATTTAGATGTTTAACCCCAAAATGGACGGTAGTAGCCTCCGAAGTGCACGTTCCCTTGGTTTAGTTGGTGCAGGTAGAAAAGCAGTTGCTGAAGTCTTAGGAAATCCATGGTGATGACTACTCCCAGCCCTCTTGCACGGAAATGGCACACAGCATCCCTGTAAATGGCCTCTAGACAATAGCGGTCGAGATTCCCCAAAGAACACATAAATATTCTTGTAGAATGATTCAGGTACAGAGGTGGGAGGGGCAGAGCAAGAGGAGGAAGAGACTTAGAGGAAGTTTTGTGTGACTTCTCAATTTCATCCCAGGGAATCCATAGTCCAAGGTACTGTACTCACGTGGCCATGTTGATCCAGCTCGTTGTTAGTGAGTTTCACCTTTTCAAAAGATACCATCTGTTTGAGTAGCTGCTCGCCAGTAAAAGGAGAGTCTGGATGTACATACAGCCTAGGAAAATTACGAGAGATTTTATCGTTACATTTTTTTAAAAATCTGTTCTCTGTGGGCTATAAAATACTCTAATTCTAAAGGAACATAAGAAACTCATATAAATAGTGAATTTTATATACCCCATATAATCTCAAATTTAATAATACAGCAATATCAAAATAACTCTAAACTACATAAATGTGTTTCTTCATGTACCAATGATCTAAAAGGGGTACTACTTAATAAATTTTCTATTATCTGCTGAGCAAGCCATTTTTTAAAGCTTTTTTTCTATCAATTACACTACTGGGCTACTTCTGTCAAGTATAAAATCTTATTGTTATAGGTATTTTCAAAAGAAAGACAAGGTTATACTTATTACATAATGAGTTCCTCGTAGAAGCATTGCTAAAAAGCAATGAAGACAGAAAGAATTTAAAAGAGGAAATAATTCTAGAGAATCCACTCATTTGAACTTGAAGATGACTGAGTTTAAAGTTTGTTCTTTATATATGCAAGACAGAATAATTTTAATACAGTGACCTAGGGAATTTTTAATAGTCCATGGATGATAGTCTGTTGCTCCTCCCAGTACCTTAACCACTATTACTTTCTTCTTCTAGTGAAGTGCTCACTAAATGAGAGCTGGGTAAGCTTCAGATTATTCAATGCATTTATTTGTAAACAGCCTAAGCCAAAAAAAAAAGAAAAAATTGATGGGAAAAAAATGTGTTTATCAAACATTTATCTATTGATTAGCTAGTACGTGCAAGGCAATCTTTTACTCACTCACAGTTAAATGCAGGCCATTTGTCCTACCTGCGAATATAAGACTAAGTACAATTCTTTAAAAATCACAGCCCTGGTAGCCACTTGACGCGAGCTTTTCTGAAGTTAGGGGAAACTATAGAGAGGAGCAGGAAATATCTTTGATTCAACAAGACAAATTCCTTTATCCATGTAATAGGTGATTTATATTTAAATTTTGCATAGGATCCTTATAACTATGATTAAATATAAGTATTATGGTTAGCACGAAGGCGAGGGAAAAAGTCACAAAACTTTTCCTTGCAATACTCATGCAAACAAGAAGAAGTCTGTGCCGTGGTTTGTCACATGGAGGACTAAGACTAGAAGAATTCGGTGCACATGCTGAAACAAGGCCTATCAGAAGCAAAGCACAAAAAAGGCTGATCGCACGAAAGATTCTTACTTCACCCAAGCAAGAGCTTGAAAGGATTTAGATGTCCGTTTGCCTGTTTGTTTGATTTTTTTTTTTTTTAGGAGTGCTCAAATGTGCCCTTCGATTGAAGTATTCCTTGATGACACAAATTATAATAGTTTTTCAAGTATCGCTCCTCCAATATTCTAACTTTCTAGGCGTGCAGATGTTTCCCTGATCAGCGCCACATCCTACTCACCCTGCCAAAAAAGGTTCGAAAACATTTAAGGTCCTAGAAGCTGATGAAATGTTCTTCCTTTAAGTATCAACTCACCACATATAATCACATTAATAAAGATTACCTGACTTAAATATCAGTTACTTTCGAGGGACTGTCCATGAAAATATAGCATTATTTTAGATCATGTATAATGTCTTGCCAATTATTATGATCTATTGTTATTGTCAGGCATTATTTCTCCTGATTAGGAACGACTGACTGATGAAGTTATGTCTGAAATAAGATGCTTCAGAGAACTAGAACCACAAAGCGTTTCCACTATTCAATGATCACCTACTGAGTTCCTCACCTTTCCTTTATGGAGCTAGAAAATATAAAACTATTTCTTTTTACTAGTAATAAATTATTATTCTTAAATCATATAGGATATTTTTATCCTATAATGCACTAACCATGTTAATCTAATATCAATATAAATAAGCTGAACTAGGATGAATGAGAAAGCATACAGGAAGCCCCTCCTCTCTCAAGGCCCCTGGGACTTAAAATTCCAGCAATAGCTTAAACATGCTTCAGTTAAGATAGTGTATTGGTACGTGCTCTGTTCGCCAAGCAGAACAGATTAGTAACATAAACAAGGCATGTCATATTCCCAAAGTCCGGCTGGCCTGCACCAGTTCCCCATCCCTTCAGACAGTGATTGACTTCTTAGAGGAATGACTTTGAAGGGAGGGAAAAAAAAAAAGAGTTTGTTTGTAAAAATGGTTAGGAATCTGCTAAAATTCTCTCTCATTTAAAAGCTCGAGAGTAATGTGAATCGGCTATTTCATAATAACGATAGAGAATACAAATTATTTTCATCGAAATATCTATTGTAAACTGGTGAATTTTGCTCAACTAAAAAAAAATAAGTAACAATTAAAAAATTTTTTTCTTAGTCCTGACTTTAATATATTTTTTAATATATCGAAGCTTACGACTCCCTCTGAACGGTGTGTGTAAATTATCTATGTTGATTCTGTGCCTTGACGAAGGCTCCAGATAGATATTTACAAAGAACGAGTCATAACTTCAAAGTTCCTAAATCTGCATATTTAAATAAATTCTTAGCTTTGATATGAACTTTCAATCAATTACAAAATTTAGATAGTCATAGAACAAAAAAAAAATTCTTTTTTTTGTATTAGAATATGCAGTTGGAGTCTTGTAACTTCAACTATTACTATTCCCATAACCAAATACATGTGCTTCCCCCACCCCAGCATGCTCAATGCAGCAAAGCAGCAAAAATAATGGTTTGCATGGGATTTTGTAAGCAGGGTTCTCTGGAAAAACATTATTACCAGTGAACAGCACAAAAATAAACACATACGATTTCTAATATATTAACTGAGTAATGTTTCATGTAAAAGAATATTAACCGGATGCTGAATTATATTCATCCACTGAAGTTATTATGCAGAGGAGAGAAAACGACTTTGCTTTTCTGATTTAAAGATCTCTGAGCCCTTGACCAATCAAAGACCACCACATTTTACCAAAATGATATGTATTATGTGCAACTATAACCACGTTGTTAACAATATTTACTAGAAGCAACCACTTTGCTAAAATGCATTCTTCTAAAAAAGGATCCTGAGGCAATCACTTCATCAGTGGGTTTATGCGTTCTGGTGTTAAGTAGCCAACTAGAATTGATGGATGTCATACGAGATAGGTCTAGATTTCTAATGAATATTCCAATTGAAATTTAAGGAAAACTTTGAAATGTAAGGGAAGATCAAATTAAAGGCACAAACTCCACCTTTCTCAGAGACTAGCTCATGCTTTGCATGGTCAGTCCTGGAGTGCTGGGCTTGGAATGATCTCCTACCAGAGCACAGGGCTTGAAAAACAGACCTGCTCGCAATTCAAACAACCAGGGCAGGAGACTTTCTGCCAGCAGGGTTAAAACGCGTTTTGCTCAGGCGGGAAATCTGGAGGCACAGACCTGGCTGGCAGTGGCGGGTCGGCCTTGCCGGCCACCAGCCAGGAGGACCGGTGGTAGGCGTAGCGGTATCTCTTGTTGTCTACGGGCACGATGTCCATCAGCACTATGTATTTGGCCTCAGGATCCACGCCCGAAAACGACACCCGGATGGTGGGAAACATCCTCCTGAGACAGGGAGACAAAGAGCGGCAGGAGCGCACATCGCCTGATGAGCCGACCGATGACCAAGCCGATCGGGCTCCCGTCCCCCCTCCCGTTGCTGCGACAAAACTCACTCCTGCCACAGAAAGCGAGAGCGCCTGCCGTTCTCGGGTTGGGGACGCGGAGTCCTGCGAGCCGGAGCGACTAGGCGCCACGGGCCACCGACCTCGGGAGCCTTTGCCCCGGGCCGGGGAGCGCCTGCACCCGTGGCTTCCTGCCGGCCCGGAGCCCGCCCAGCTGCACGCCAAGGGGCCTTCGCGCCAGCGCTCCGTCCTCCCCAGAGTAGGATCGTTTCGAATTTCCTTCTTCCGCCAGGTTTTCCTTTTAGTTTTAATGCGAGCTGGCGGCTTCTGCAAATTGAGGCGGATAAAAAGGAAGCTACCTGCCTCCCTGAAGACCCAGCTGCATGCCCTGCATCCTGGACTCGAGTTTCCCTCCCTTCCAGATGCTGACCCTGCACCCCCAAGTGCTCTCCCGGACTGCAGCAGACAGGGCTCCCCGGTTTCTGTGCCCTTCTCATCAAGACCCGGGAGGGGCTTCCCACGGCCAGATTCTGAGAAAGCAAATGCCGGGACGTCTCTCTGAGCAGCTCTTTCCCAAAGCCAGACCGTGGAAAGATGCCCTCCCTGGACGAAGCTTCCTCTCTCCGCTCAGGACCAGCAGACTCTTGGAAACCCAAGGCGCCATTCCCATCTCCCCACTCCTCGCCCGCCTCGCATGCTACCTGCCAGACTTGGTGATGATCATCTCCGTGCCCAGCTCGTGGAATTTGTCCCAAAGCTCCTTGGTCTCCAGGCTGCAGGCGATTTTGGCCATTTCCTCGCTGGGGATGATGGGGGTGGTGGGAATGAGTGGCTCCGTGCACAGCGAGGAGGACGACGGGCTGCTGCCTCCTCCGCTGCCACCAAACTCCGCATGAGCATCCAGGCTCGTCAGCTCACCGAGGGGCTGGGCGCAGGATGACTTCTCCACAAATTGTTCTGTAAGAGGATGGAGAATGACAGCTGAGGCCGTCAAGCAAAGATACAGGAAGGAGAACAGCACAACTAAAATAGGTACCTGGATTTGACCTTGGAAGTTAAGTTTAGAAACTCCAAGAAGGCAGCAAGAACCCAGTATTACATAAAGCAAGAGCGAGTTCCCACGGAGTGCCATGTCCATCGCTCGCTTACAACCAAATGAGTGAGCTCTGGAACCGTGGTTTGTCACCATCATTGAAACCCACTTTGGAGAATAAACATGTGAGGAGCAGATAAAAGGAAAGGTGGTGATCATGAAGGCTCGATGGAGGTCAGATGAAATGGGTCCAGATTTCCAATGAATGTTCCAATTGAAATTCAAGGAAAACTTTGAAATATGAGGAAAGATCATATTAAAGACGGCATTATCGTTACCCTACTGTCATCCCTCCCAAGTTCTAGATGTGGCAGCTCATGGGATCTGGTGCCAGTCCTGCCCCTGTCATAACCAGGAGGGACCTTCCTCTGGGAGACAGAGGTTGGGGAGAGATTAGAGCCTTCCTGGGGTTGGCAGGGCCTTTCCCAAGGTGGGAGAGAGAGGCGAGCGGTGAAAAAAAATTAATTCACTTCACTTCTCTGCCTGGCTCTCTGATTCCTAGGCCTTAAGATGTTAAATTAGGGTATTTTTACAATATCTCTCCCAGGCTGAGATCTTATGAAAGGCTCCAGCATTTAGCTTGTTAAATCACAGGAGTGTGTTCTCTGGGTCATTCTGGACAAAAAAAGGTCTTAGAAGTAAGGAAAACAACCCCAAACCCAGGCTAGCAGGAGTATTAAAGTAGGAAGAAGGCTTTGCCATCCACCATCACGCTGCAATACCACTGCCTATGACCACACATTCTCCTCCACAGCTGATAAGGGCCTGGGACTACACCAGTCACTTTGATGGAATACAGGGGGACTTTTGTAATTATCCCAATTATCTTGCATCCCTTAAAAAAGAAACTACTTGAAGCTGCAATGTGAAACTGATCTCCAAACAACTATTCTAAGTGCCCTCAAGGAACTGAAACAAGTTCTAAAAGTAGGTATGTATGTGTGTGTGTGTGTGTGTGTGTGTGTGTGTAACGATACACACACACACACACATATCATATGTTTTATTTCCGGTATTTCTCCTTGACTTGGGGCAGGCACACAGGAAATAGAGAACTTTTACCTTTTCTTTTCTTAGAATAATAATCCAACACAGAGAAACATTTTAAATTAAGAATCATCAAATTAATTATCGTTTCCTCATATTTTCAAATTCAAAGAAAGAGAACGATACTATGGCAAAATCTTAGTTTCTGCTAACATTTCTAGGAGCACATGCACTTAAGGTCTTAATAGAGAATTAACAAGCAGCCTTAGAAATTTTCCTATATTCTGACCTTTGAAAAATGCAAACTCCCTAAACCCCAGAGGAACCAGTGTGTCCGGCTTGCAAAGTAGAAGAAGAAAATGAAAGAGAAATGCTCTAACACATGCTAAATGTCGAATATAGCTCAAAAAAAATTTTTTAAATGAAATGCTCTAGTGGTCTGAGGCAGTTCTTCTCAAAAGACTTAATGTGTTTAAATGAGTGATTATGAGACATTTTTGAGCCCCACCCTAAAGCGGCTTCCACATCTCACTAGGGTTTCAAAGTACAACATTCTCCCACGACAGAACCTTTACGTGTTTCTCTGACTGGGGAGTCCGTGGCTTATAGTCACTGATCGTGCTCTGTAGAACTGGCCCCCTGAAAAGGACAAGAATGCCTTCCAGTTCTTTCCGAGTCCATCTCCGAAGCCGCAGGAGGGACGGTCATGTTACAGACCATGTGTGTAGCGGGGGTGGTTCTGTGAGCTGGGAACGGCTTTATAATTTAGAATTTAGATAGGTGTTTTTGTTTTTTTTTTTCCTCAGAAAAATAGAAAAGGAAGCAATGTTGACGCGACGGTGGAGCTGAAGCTGGCATGGGTCCCTGTCTTCTGTCTGTACTTCTGTCAGAAATCCTCTTTTCCTGCTAGCTACCGGACTGTGATGGGGTCATCTATAAGGAACAGGAGTGGGTAGCACTAGGAAGTCCCACGAACATAACTTTGACATCGGTGGTTAATTTTTTTTCTAAACAGTTGGAGTTTGTTGGGTTGTTTGCAATTCTTTGGCAGGTTAGGAATAGATGGGAGGGCGGGTGAGACAAACCAGGGAAAGGGCGTGAAAGCCGGGAGGAGGGACTTGTTGACATGTTTTCTAGAGACTTTCCGGTTGCTTTTCCCTTGGCTCCGAGTCGCTACAGGGGTTTTCATTCTCTCTTCTCTCTCGGCTCAGGCCTCCTTATTTTTGTTCTCTAATGCTTCATCTTTCATATTATTACTGTTTTCGATTGAGATGTTGGGAAGGACAAGGAGAAGGAAGGAAATCATAAGGAGATGTCCAAAGAAATCTTACCCTGTTTGCTATGGGATGTGTTCCCCCTGGTTTAGAGCATCACATAATCAGGATATGGAATAATTATTTCCTGGGGACCCAAAAGAGGATGATGAGAACACGTCTTTCTCCCTCAATTGTAAAGGGACTTTAAAGCACATCTCCAGCAGTTTTTCTCCCACACAAGTCACTTGTGATAAGTGGAACATAATCCCCTTTCTCCCTTTACTCCGAGCCTAGTGTCTTCTATAAATGGTAAAGGTTGTTAAATAAACAGTATAGCTAAAAGTTGAGGAATTTGGGAAATGGTTACTGGGTAATGTTTTTGCCAGCCTCTACTAAAAATGACAGCGGTTATAAAATGTTGTCTTACTGATAAGTTTAGAGCTTCTGTGAAGAAAATGGGTCATGCCGGAAGAACTGCCTTATTCTGCCACACTTGACGGTGGTTCGAAGGAACTGACTCTGTTTAGTGTATGGAATCAGAGAGGAAACAAATTAAACTAGTTTCTTGTGAAGTTGCTTAGAGTGTCCTTGGTTTCAAATGCACGAGCAGGTGTTGCACGCATTGTGAATCCTGTCGAGTCTAACAAGGGGTTTTGTTATTATTTATCCCTGAATGTTTCTATCCCAACAATGTTACCTACCCACCCCGACCCCATATATCCGAGTTGACAGGGGATTCTACACCATTAGGGAGAGCGATTAGCGCATATACGAGATGCGAAACCGGTTGTATTGAACAGACTGTGGAGTTCCCGAAGAAAACTTGGGCCTAAAAGGAAAAATACCTCCCATCCTCGACGTATGGCCTCTGGCCTGAGGGTCAGAAGCTGTCGCGCGAGCCGAGAAAGGCGGTCACCCTCACGAGCCTCCCGCAGCCGGGGGACAGAGGGGCGGACGGATGCGCAGCGCTCCGCCTCTGTCCACCGCGGACAGCCGGGCAGGCAGACTTACCCAGGGGTTTGATGGTGTTCTCCGCCGCCTCCTTCTCCTTGGAGCCGCCGCTGGACATGAGCGCGGCGATGGAGAAGGCGTTGGCCCGGGAGGAGAGCTGGGGCTTGGGCGACGCCGTGAACTCCATGGCCCCCAGTACGTGGTCCTGGCCAGGGACGGGGCCTGCCGAACTGCTGTCCAGCTTCCCCAAGGGAGACAAAGATCGGGACACAGCGCAAAGTTTCCGAGTGCAATCAGCGCAGCCGGGGACTCCAGATGAGTCAGCCCCAACCTCCTGAGAGCTCCACGCTGGCCTCTCCGCTCCCCCACCGCAAAGCCCTCGAGCCGCAGAGACTTCGAACGAGCGGGAGAGGGCGGGAGAAGACCAAGGGCGGGCTCCGCCGGATGCGCGAGCGCCGGGACGCGCCGTAGGACCACGGGCTGCGCGGCTGGAAGCCGGAAAAAAAAGCCCAGGGGTCCCGCGGCAGCCCCTCCGCGTCCTTCCTCCCTTCTCCCGCTGGGGACAGCCGGAGCGGCCCAAGCTGCGGGGAGGTGGAGACCAGCGGAGCGCCACGCATAAGAGGTGGACGCCAGGGAGCGGGAGCGCGACACCGCGCCGCAGACACTGCGCCCGGGCGCTCGCAGCCCTGCGCCTTAATTTGCTGGCGACGGCG